>NC_089539.1:11159416-11531083 GCF_963924715.1 Thunnus thynnus | reverse complement strand
ATGGAACTGTCACAGATAGAGACACACATATACATACACACACACACACACACACACATATACACACAATATTCAAGAGAGACAGATAGCGACAATATTCGGCACCTGAGGGTGTGACTGCATGCGTGTATCTGCATTTGAGTGTGTGTGTGTGTTTGTATGTGTGTGTCAACCGCAGGTCCTCTATGTGCTGTACCCTCTCCCTGAGGGGTACCAGCCCTGACCCTGGCTCAGCCTGTCCTAAACCAACCGGGTTCAGAAGGAAGCCACGCCACCCCCAGCTACAATATCGAGTGGGGTCTGCTGCTGTGCAGGCTGCTTTAATGCCGCATGAGTGAGGCTGCCGGCTTGCCCGCACGTGTGTTTGACATCCCATAAATTGCCGGTGTCCTGCATTTCAACACACCCGCCATTTGATGCTATTTCCTCAAGCCATAATCTTCCAATGAGGGAGAACCTAGACCACTTATTATCATGATCGGAAATAGAGAGGAGGGCTGTTATTGCCCTGGTAAAACACTGGTAATTCTGTAGATGTATAGCTTTGGGAAGGGAAATGATAGTGACACTTAGTGTTTAGGTTGTGGGTTGGTGGGAAGATAGTGAGAGACGCAGATAACTCGATGTTCTCTGAATTTACTGTCAATCGCTGATGGCTCCAACATTTCTATTGAGGTGGAGGCTCAAAAGAAAGAAAGGCATTTCCTGATGAAGCAAAGATAGACACACACTTTATTTGTAAAGCTTCAGACCAACTCCAGCTTTTGTCTCATTCCTTGTGCAACCATACCCATGCTTTCTATCCCTCTTCAGCTCGAGCAAATATTTACTCTCGAATCTTGCACTTACGCAAATCTGTCTCTTCCATCAGGTACGCAATCTGAGAAAGGGTCCTGACGACGCATTTAGCCCCGAGATTGGGAGAATTTCTCCTCTTTCTTCCAATAAGTGACACAACAAAGGTGTAAGGCGAATTGAGCCTTTCATTGCCTCACACGCACACACACACACACACTCTCTCTCTTTCGCACATACACACCAAACACACACCTATCATTAAAGGGGAAAGAAGCAGCCCTCCATCTTTGTTTGCGAGCTCTAAAAGCCCTTAATGTAGCCTCATTACCTGGCCTGTCTCCCGCTCTATCATGTGCAGTAAACACACACTATGACACTGGCCATCCATCTAGTGGGAATACACAGCTTTCTGCTGTGCTCTAACACTGTCTGGGGAACACTGGGGAATTTAACACACACATACACACACACACACACACATTACGTTGTTAACACACAATGGGCTTGACACTGGTCCGTTCACAGTCTCTGGGCTATCCATTTTCAATGTGATGTTCTCCACTGTGTCTCTATCTAGAACACTGATCCATTCCCTCATTTTATATGCATGAGTTGCAAAAAATATTTTCATTAGGATGACAAAAAAGGAAGAAAGGGGAAAAAAAAAAGAAAAAAAAGAACGGTAAATCTGTGATCCCAGACGTCCGTTCATTATCAGTTCACATTTCAGGTGGCTGGCTGGAATTCTTTTGGTTTGTAAGATCCAAATAAAAAAAAAATAATAGAAATTACATTTCACAGTCTGCTGACTCCTCACAGCTCTCTGATCAAGTCGAGATATGGTTACCATTTAAAATAATCACAGATTCTGTGCTTGAGTGAAATTAATTCATCATTGCCATAAGTTACTATGCATACAAAATAAAGAAGTAACTGGGCAAGGGCAAGGGCTCACATATTCAATACTTCAGATTGCTTAATAAATCAAAATGCCACATATGTGCTGACTAAAAAAAAAAAAAAAAAAAAACGGTGCTAAAACCACTGCATTTTAAAATGATAAATCTAATCTCAGACCAAATCATGGAGAGCAAAAAAAAGTTTTAAATTACTTAATCAGAAGGCCTTGCATACATTTATTCAAGGCTTAGCATAAATGTACGCCTTTAACAAATCCTTGATTATGATCATATGTTTGTTTGTATTTGGGTGTGTACTGTAATTTTTTTCCTGGTAGCGAGTTGTCACAGCCCAGAGACACCACAAGCAGTTTATTACAGGCGTCAGCTTCAAGCAGTGAGTTTGGAGTCGGAAAAACGACCACTTGGAAAGCTACGTTCGACAAAACCCAGTCCTCCGGATTAAGTAAAGCAAGCCAGGCTGCCATGCCTTAGAATTAAAAGCTTCCTTTTTGGCACTAAAGGGCCACCATAAAAGAGCATTAATGACTACTTCTTATAAACCTGTGTATGGTAATGGTTTCTGCTCTCAGATAGAGGAATTTCAAAAGTGCTTCACCGGTGAATAAAGATTGCTTTGGAAAAAAGGGGGCTGAAGAAATCATATTTACAAAATCAGGAGTGGGGCCAAATGAAAAGAGATGAATATGAATAATGGACTTTGCTTTTTTTTCAGGATTAACATTATTCAAAGCAACAGAATCAAATGTGGTTATCTCCTGTCCAATGAGCCCTACATTGAGAAAACCTCAGTCATATTTCAATTCTTCATTTGAGCTGACAATAAATTGTAGTTCTGTGATAGGAGACATTCAGTCAAGAATGTTCAGAACTTAATTCTCTTCTATTTACAATAAGGAGATGAGGCAGAATAAGATAAAAGACAGACTATTTGCCACAGTGTGTAAGTGTCCCTGAATGGAGTGTGAGTGTGTGTCAGAGTCAGTGTTTGTGGAGTACAGAGGAGGAAAAAAAAAAAAAAATGACAAAGAAAACCAGAGGAAAGAGTGTAAAGTGCATGTTCAATTGTATGGTCTGCACAATGTCTCCTTAGAATCAAATGCAAGAGGCACTCATGAATAGTGTGCATGATACTATGTTAATACAAATTCATTTTATATGAATACAACCAGCTGTGAAATATGACAATGGATAAATAGTTATTGTACAATGGCTATCCAATTACTGGAAAAAAAAGAAAGAAAAAATTTTTTTAATTAAATCAACAATGAATCATTTCGTAAAAAAATGGGGGAAATATTTTAAGATGAAAATGTATCTCTATATTTGCCTATGCTCAACAACAAAAAAAAAACACAGCTAGAGCAATAAATGCAGACTTGTTAAATATATTACTGTAGCGCAGCACACCCCTAACAGAAAGAGAAAAAGAGGAGGAGAGAAACTAGTTTTCTCCTGCATTTAGGCTCGTCCCATATCATTTACATGTTCCCCATCAGCCACCTCATTCTGCTGAAGCAGGAGACAGCCCCGCCGCTGTGGGTGAGCAAGACAGTGACGAAAGCTGATCAGTCGGCTCTCATTTGCATATTTGCCAATTGCATTAATTAACTCGGCCCACCTAATCAGGGCTAATTGACCTATAAAGAGGGGAGACCTCATTGTCTCGTCCAATCATCTTTACCAAGAGTAGAGGAGGTGCGCCGGTGAATGCAGGGTACTTCCGACCTAACTGTATTTATAGACCTCATGCGTGGAAGTATTCCACTCAGAGAAGACACATTTTACTTTGTACCTGAACTAAAGCGATCAGGACTGAGCTGCTTTGACATGGAGCCAGAGTTGGAAAACAAAAAAAAAAAAAAAAGGAGAAAATGGACAAATTCTTTACACTGGTCCAGTGTTCTTGTCGAGGGGAGAAGAAAAATCAGAGGAGCTAATGACAGTTGCTGTAAAGCGGAGGATGGCCTGACTCTCCGGTCCTCTCGAAAGCGCGGCAGATCCAGCGGACAGGCGCAGGGAGCCAGCCGCGGCCGGCACAGCTACAGAGACATAGCTCATTGTGACGTTTCCAGTTATTTCTGGTTGATTAGGGCCATTATGTCTCCAGCTCTGATTTATGTTGTCATTCCCCCTCAGCAGTCCTGCATCGATAGATCTTAATGAATTGGTAAATAAGGGTGAAGATTGCAGTTGACAACACCGCAACATTCCTCATTCATACCAGACAAGATTTATGTAACCAATTAGGGGCATAACAGGAGGGGACTGGTCAGGAGAAAAAAATAATCTTTCCACAGGAAAATTACCAAAGTCTAACCCATGAAAAAATAGATAATGGGCAGTCTTTAACACTGGCTTAGTCACACTTTCTCTATGCCCGGTTGGGGACTTTAAAACTGCTCGGAAGAAAGGATCACTCCTGCTCCTCTTAGGATTAAGAAATTGATTTTACAAAAATATACAGAGACTGGTTGACAGTTTGTACTGACTGACTGCTTCACTGCATCTCTCTGTTTTAAAAAAACACACCCAAATACTCACTCCACATCTAAATAATGTCCAAACTAAAGATGTTGATGGAATCAACAGATTTAAAAAATTAAGACCTTGCCAACAAAGCACCACTTTGATATGGAAATGTTACATTCAAGAAGCCACTCTCCTCCCAAGCAGCCTTGCAATGAAAATGAGAAGTAAGGGGCGTATATCTGTGTGTAGGTGTGTGTGGTGGGGGCATACGAATCAATTGTTCACATGTTTGATACATCGACTGAGAAATAATGATTTGCATTTTTTAATAGTCTCATATTTCCATTATTTAATTTCTCTACACCGGAGTTTGAGGAATCTGTTAGCAGACAAATAAAGGCCTCTTTGTCATTAAAAAAAATTCAGATAAAAGTGCTGATCATCAATAGCCAGCGACAGGCCAGGAAGACCCATAGGGTAGGAGTGAACAGAGGTGGAAAATTAAAGCAGAGTGATACGGGAGCCGGCTCCTTTCAGCCTCTCTCCCTTCAAGCACATGCAAATGAGGCTGTGCTGCTTAACTGCATCATTTATGTGGATAATAGCGGCATCATCATTACGGGAACTCAAATTAAATTACATCACAATTAGCATAACAAAGTGATTGGTTAAACTTTCAAAACAAATAACGCAGCTCTGCTAATGAACAGTGTTAATTGGCCAGTGTGCATTCTAAATAAAACATGTAGGTAACATGTGTTTTAGTTAAACAATTTTAAAATTCTTTTTCTCCCCCCCCCCTTTTTTTAACATCATGAGACAGATGTGGAAAAAGAGAAAAAAAAAAACAAAAAAAAAAAGAAGACTCAAAACTGGATATTGCCAGGGGGATTTGTAAGCTGAAATATAAAATGTGTAGCATTTAATTTTATTGCGCTAAAGAACCTATTATATGCCAGACTCTGGAGAACAATGTAAATTATCTGCCTTCAAAATGGAGTTTGGCCAATTCTCCATGTGAACTAATCACATAGCTCATTATGCATTAGGGTATTAAATTATGAAGAGGAGTCCCTTTCGCATTCCTGCACAAAGGCCTATGAAATGTTAATAATATGCCCACAATAGCCCAATACCATGCCTTGCTCACCCTCATCAATATTTAAGTAAACAAATTATCCCACTTGCCTTTGATAAAGATAATTAGTGCTTTACCGATTATCAATCTTGTGACCTCTCTCCTCTTCAAACTAAACATCTGCTCTTAAGAGTTTGGGATTTTTTTTTTTCTGCACCAAGAGATGGGAGAAAAACAAATAAGTCAAACTTAAAGTAAAAGCTTTGCCCTCTCAAAACACATGTCTGCAACTGATTAATATTTGATTGTTATTAGCTTATGAAAGGTTATACAGTGGCTGTGCTCCTTTTTTTTTCCAGCATAGTGGTGAATCTCTGTCCTCTTGATTTTTAATGAACAATGATTAGCTTAGCAAGCAAGCAGCAACATCTGAAAATCACCAAAACACACCGACCAACTAGTGCAGCAGCAGAAAATACCACAGTAATTGAGTTCACACACACACACACACACACACACATACACACACGTACGTGCACGCGCTCATACAGACACGCAAACACAAAGGCGGTGCACACACGCGCATACTCACTTGTACGGATGCACACACACTTACGGGCACACACACTGAGCCATTCATCAGCACTAATTAAGCAGCAGATTAACAGAGCCCGCAGACCAAGGCTGCACGGTTACACAGTGGGACGACCAGCGGGGAAGGCAGGAGACACAGCCTGGCAATAAAACACAACCATTAAACACAGCAAAGAGCCTGGAGTCGACTACAGATGACAGAGGAGTGATGGATGGATGGGTGGATGAATGATGGATGGATAGATGGATGGATGGACAGAGTCAGTCTGACTTTTTTTTTCTTTTTTTTTTTTTTTTTTACCTGAAGGTGAGGAGTGCCAGAGAGCTTGACCAGAGAACAGAGTGCTTGCCTCTGCCACCGCCGAGGGTGTCTAGCAGCAACGGCCACAAGTCGACTGGTGTCACCGCGTGGAGAGGCAACACTATCTGTGTCATCACTCCAGCCGTGTTTATGGGGGATGGCATCATAAACAAGCCAGCTCCCCCCCGCCACCCGCCACCCAGCCCCCGCCCCAGTTCCCCCTGCTCCCTCTCTCTCCTCTTCTCTCCTCTCCTCTCCTCTCCCTCTCTCGCCACCTCACCACCACCACCACCACCACCACCGCCGTGCCATTCATGCATACTTAAATCACCCTCGCCCCATTAAAAAAAAAGAAAGCCCAGACGCCTCTCCTGACAATTATTCTATCATTTCCAGTTGTCACCGGGGCAATTACCGACCCGGGCCCCCTGTGCGGGTCGGACATGCAGGCCCGATGGAGAGGCTTGAGTTGGGGGAGAGAGGTAAAAGAGTGGGAGAGAGGACAGCGGAGGGAGTGTGTGTGTGTGTGTGTGTGTGTGTGAGTGGATATGTGTGTGTGTGTGTGTGTGTGTGCATGTATGTATGAGTGTGAATGGAAGGGGGGTAGTGTACAAAATGGAAATTTATGACAGAGACACGGTGGCTTCTTTCTCTCCTCTCTGGAAATAATTAGACCATCATTTCTTATGCTTGCCACTGATGAAATATATCACAATTACTGGAAAACACTACTTATCATTTCATTCTCCATTTTTCTGGAAATGACAGACATAGCAATTATTAGTTTGGTCTCTATTTTGCAGTCTTGATTTAAGGAATGACCTTCAACTTTTTTTCTATTTATTTATATCAATTACTTTTTACAAGTAAGTAAAAACGTGTTTCTGGACGCATTTGGGAGCAGATGTGTAGCAGTGACTGTGTGTGTAGGTGCTCTGTGTGTGTGGGTGGGTCCTGTGTGTGAATGAGAGAGCGTGTGTGTGAGAGTGTGTGAGGGGATCTTCATACGGGGAGTGCTGTGACTCCTCGCAGGATGCTTGCCGGCTCTCCCCTTGCACCTCGCCTGCATGCTTACCAGGCAGCTCGCGCTGTTCTCCCTCTAATCGCACATCTGCTTCTCTGAACACTCTCTCTCTGTGTCTCTCTCTCTCTCTAATGCAAGTGCACACACACACACATACACACACACACACACGCACACCGCCGGACTGGCTCTCTACTTTGCTCTATGTAGCCGGCATCGCCGAGTCGAGAGGGAAGCGGAGAGCAGGAGCAGGGCTGGAGGACGCCGCTACGAGAGGTCCATTCGCCGCAAAAGGTATGTGTCTGGCTTTATTCTAGTGTGGTTCAGTGCTTTTCTCTTCAGCTCTGATTGTGTGCATGTCAAAGTGTGTGTGTGCAGATGTAAAGAGTCTGAATGGGATTAGTGAAGGGCTGAGCGGCAGTTGGTAGCCTCCACACCGTGCTCTGGCAGAGTGTATAGGGCTCTTAAAAACAATTAGCCATATCACATCCATGCATTACCAAGTAACGCTATCACAAAGCACTGCTACGATACCACAAGTACACATCCAAACAAGGTCATAAACAGTCTATGACTACAAAAGAGAGAGGGAGACAGTGACAGATAAAAATGACCTACCTTTTAAACAATGAGAGAGAAATCCACTCTCCCCGATAAGAAGCATTTGAAGAAGTATTCTCAGAAGCCTGGAAGCACTAGTGTGTATCAAAAATGAAGAGAGGAGGAAAAATGCCACTAGTAGAAAACAGAGCAAGTGGAACAAAAAAAGGAGAAAAGAAAAAAAAAAAAAGTAGAGAGAAACTAGCTGACGCTTACTGTCAAAGACATCACCAGAGAAGTATTTACAGCGGTATTTACAGTAGTGCGAGGGGAGAGCACCTCTGCCTGGTCACGTCTGAGAGACAGTTGCCGTTTCAGTGCTGCCTAATTAAAACAAGTCAGGCAGCCCCGCTGGATTGTTTTGACGCCTGAGGACCAATAGTACACAAAAACCAGTGGCTTGATCGGTGGGGTAGGGGGGCTGGTCGTGGGGAGCGGAGAGGAGGGGGCGGAGGGTGGCGAGAGTTGGCAATGGAATGGTGTGTGTGTGTGGGGGGTGTAACTGTGTGTGCCTGTGTGTGTGTGTGTGTGTGTGTGTGTATAGGGGGGGGTTTCAGAAGAGGCGTTTTGTAGAGGAATCTGCGAGGGGAGGGAGACCACAAAGGTTCAGAACTGGGGCGACCTCCAAACACTGACGGCTCCCTCACTTTTTCTTAGACAAAATGCTAAGATGATGCTTTTTGAGACTCCTTTGCTATCACCACTGTTTACCCTCTAAATACCTTTTTTATGACAAGCCTGAAACATCGCACCTGGCCAAACTCAAAATTCGCTCTCAACATACAAAAAAAGTGGAAGATAAGATATAAAAATTTTTAAAAAGTGAAAACACGCAAGCCGACAAATATTTTTTCACAGCTTTTCCCCTTCAGCCACAGTTTTTTTAAAGCTTGGTTTACCACTTGATAAAAGGCAAACGTGTCTGCACAGATGTCTTACATGAGGATTCAGATATTTGAACAAGTCTCGCCTAATGAATTAGTACAGTATCTCTAACTGGAACCGCAAAAACCGCCGGTCCCCACTGCCTGCTAAGGAAGCCGACGAAAGCTGACGTGAGCTGAATTAAGCTGGGCTCAGATGTGCTGAATGTGATGTATCGACATGTTTCCCCTACTGTAAACAATGCACACCAGGCAATGAGATGGAACATTTAGGGCTAATGGTGTTTGCTAATCCTTGTGTCTTTTTTTTTTTTTTTTTATTCCCCCCTTTCTCTCTTTCTCTCTCTTCTTTCTCCTCTCTCTCTCTCTCTATCTCTCTCTCTCCCTTGCATGCCACAGATGTTTTTCTTAGTTGCTCCAACAGACAGGAATCTACTGGCAAGAAGAAAGGCTCGGTCTTCCCCAGGAGAGAGGAGTACAAAGCCCCCAGTCTGCTCACAGCAGATGCAGAAAGCGAGTCCATCTGCCACCAGCTCGCTGTGCCACATGGGCCTGAGAGATTTAATACAAGAGGGGACTTTTTTTTTTTTTTTTTTTTTTTACATCTGCCTACATAAGTTTGTGCAATATACATAGAATCAAATACAAACACACATCCATATCTGGCAGAGATGCAACTCCAAAATTAAATTCACACTTACACCAACAGACACACGCACATGCAGGCATACAAGCAGCCACAGCATGAGGTTATGGGGAGTGCAAGAATTTAAAGAGAGGCACCCAGGGCAACTATGACTGATTTATTTAGGAAAAGATGTAGCCCCTAACGCGAGGTAAAGACCACTTGAACTTGCAGCTCTGAGCGGTGCACTGGCATGATTTAACAGGCTCTGAATAGCACATTATCTCCCCGGCTCCGCTGGAGCATATTTCAGCCGTATGATATCATTATTAAGAGACCAACACAGACCAAAAGATGTAGCATTTTCATTAGTGTCAGCTGTCTGAGCTCTGAGGCAGGAAGAGTAAACACTAAACAATCATGGCAGAGTGAGAAAGACAGCAGGAGTTGTGGCAAGCCAGAGAGAGAGAGAGAGAGAGAGATGACAAAAGTGCAAAAGCAAGCAAAAGAAAAAAAAAAAATAGCGACAGAGAGAGGCAAAGGGGGCTAACATTAAACAACTGCTGTTAATTGCTGTAAGCATCCACATTATGCCAGTAATTTCTCCCATTTCTCTTTCAGCACTAAAGGCTTCAGGCTAGAAAGCTCCTTCAGCCCCTTTAATAAACTACTCAGAGTGCCTCACTGGAAAAGACAAACAAGAGGCCCCTGGCCTTAGAAACATTCGCTTCACTAGGGGGAATGCTATGCCTATTTCTACACAACTGTGACAATTGTGTGCCTCCTCCCTTCAGGTATTTATTCCCTATGTCTCTTCTTCCAGTGCTTTCTGCTGCCAAGGTCAACGGAGACAAACAGGCCCACCAGCGTCTTGATGTGGTGGCAGCAGAACAGTGAGAGGAGAGAGAGAGAGTGAAAAGGGGGGAGAGAGAGACAGACATGTGTAACGGGTACAGTGGGGAGGGGTGGTGGGGAAGGGTGGTGGTGGCAGCAGCTGGTTACCAACCCTGGCAAGAGCAGCAGTGGTGGGGGAAGCGGTGGATCTCTGATGCAGAGCGCCGCCGTGACAACGATGGCGACGGATGTTGCTACCCATCTCTGTGGCACTGATATCATTTCCATAGTTTACAATCACACACACACACAACCACTAACTATTCATTTTCAATTAAAGCCACCATCAAGTGCATTGCCTCTGGGGCATTAGACAAAGTCTTCACAGCAGTTTCCCCTAGTTGTTTCTGCCACTATCACTGCAGCACTACCAAGTCACCACAAAGTACAAGTGTTGTGGCTTCTCTGTGACTGCGAGGGGATATATTTATTGGCGCCAAAGTGCAAAGAGCATCAACGATGTTCACTTTGTGCTGGGAGGCTTTCCATTTGTATTGCCTCCCCCCTTGTCCATTCTCACATTTAAGAGCCAGTCAGACAAAATGAAGTGATTTCACCATCTGCTAAAATATGCTGAACTGCTCCTAACAACTCTAACATGGTGATAACCAGTGTTTCCAAAGAACAAAACACCACACATATGAAATAAAGCACACACATCAGCCATATTCATTAGTTGTCACATAAATGTTCCACAAGCACAATTCATGAGCCACTTAGTCCTGCCTACTTAAAAAAAAAAAAAGCCAAATAAGGCATAGGGGGTAGGGCTCTTTTTAGTCCTGGGCAATGTTGATCACACGATATGTTGCTTATGGCCAGAGAGTAGAGACCATTACGGACCGGTGATTATATAAGTGGTTGGAAGGCAGCACCATTTTAATTTACTGTACTAAAGCACCAGGGTATCCATGGCAACTTGCCTTGCACTGTGCATTCAGAAAATCCCTAATGAAATGCCTATTAAGTGGCTGATAATGATAGTGTCCAAATATATTTGCATATGTGTTTCACTGCAAAAAATAAGAGAGCAATGAATGAAAGAAGAGAGGGGCCTGATTACTGCAATCACCATTATTGATTTTGTTTGGTTTGTTGACTGAAAAAGTGCAGTTATTTTTAGGAAATATGCAATTTATAAATAAGTAAATACGACATAAATGCAAAGTGTTATGTATAAAGTATATCTATTAAGTATTGCTTTTAATAAAACTTATACAAGGAAATAAAAGTTGTAGCAGTGGGTGTGAATTGAGGGCTCATTGCTTTCCTCTGGGAGTCTCCACATGTGACTTCCATTTGCGACTTTGGCTGAGTGCCCAACAGGACATCCCTGAGAGAGTGTTTGCTTGACTCAATATCAACAGCCCAAGTAAGCGGCTGTGGGGGAGACTCTCCGGCCAAACCCGGCCTCGGGTTCCTATTGAAAATAAACTAGGCTGTACATTCAGTGGGCCCAGAAATATCAACACGCGCTGCAAGGAGCCACGTATAGCACTCAGCAGCGTTCCGCTGGTGCCTCTCCAAGGCTTAATGATACCTGCACCTCCCCTCCAGCTGCTTCTACCGACGCTGCTGCTACACACAGACGGCAGGCGGGCGGGACTTTAAGTATACATTACAGCAGAAAAATAAAAAGAGATCGAAATGACAGAAGTCAGACAGTTCAAGCTGACCGGGCCTCTTGAAACGAAGGAGCTGGTAGACTAGCGACAGACACTCCAGGTTAAATTGGCCCTCCTGTGCCTCCTCTTATTTTCCCACAACCACAGCTGCCTCTAACACCCCCCTCCCTCTCTCCCCCCACTACCTAAAAAAAAAAAAAAAGCTTTTCTTCAAAAGCGTATTTGAATTAAACGAGTTGCTGAAATCAAAGGCACGGCTGAGCCGGGTAAATTTAAACAAGCAAGTGCGGCTCACAGCAGTTTACCTGTTATACAGCAGATTGGAATTAGATGAAAGAGTGGAGCATGGCAGACAACTTCCCTTTTTTCACAGTAATAGATATTATCATATCGTCAAGGTGGCTGCAGTTTAAATGAGATTCCTACTCAGAGAAAAGCACATGCAACTGGGTTGTTGTTTTTAATGTTCATGGCCGCTGAGATCATAAAGATTAAGGAATAGCTTTAAAAAATGTGAGATACAATAGTCGTTTCACGCATTCGGATTTCCTTTTAGGGATGAATCTGAAACCCATTTATGACAGTGATCTGTAGTGTCTAAGGATCCCACAGCACCAGCTCTGCCAAAGAGATTATCATTCCCAGAACCATGGCTACACAGTTGAATGGCAGCAAGACAAGCTCCACTGGCAGTCAAAAGAGCACAACACCTGTATATGCTATGCAGCAACCACTATCTAAGGTCCAAGGAATCCTGTCAATGCATTTGCAAGTAGCAATGAAAAATAATTCCATGCGGGATGACAGAAAAATTAAACACTGACCATGAATTAGATAATGGAGAAAGTTTAGGGATCGTCTCCAGAAGCTATTGAAATGTGGAGCTTTCTGTTCTTTGGCCTGGAGAGTGGACTTCAGAGTCCTCTGATTACCTCGGCCTTCTGACTTACTGCTGACACAGTGGCTATCCATTCATGACTAAAACACCATTCAACTAGACACCAGTTACACCTAAAAAACCCTGATCAAATTAATTCAGGAAAATGGCATTCCAGCAAAGAATAATAAACTCATTATATGGAAATTTCAAACTCTTCTATTCTCCACACCGCGGCTAATTCAAACCTAATTTTTACTAGCCACTAATTTGAGGGCGAAGGGCGGGGGATAGGAATTACATCTGGAGGTAATTCATTGTGTGGAACTGAGCCCAGTGGAGGCTATGATACCCCCATCCCCCCACCAAAAAAAAAAAAAAAAAAAAAGAAAATAGAGAGACAGACAAGACATAGAGAAGGAACTATTTAGGAGAGTGGAACTTCCGGAGCACTGAAATGACACTTTTCACAAAAATGTTTTCATTATGCTGTCACCAGACACGGGCTGGAAAGGATATAGGTGCTGCAGGCGCAGGCAGAGAGACAGAGAGAGACACTGATAAATAAGAGAGAGAGAGAGAGAGCGAGAGAGAGAGAGAGAGAGAGTGAGAGAGATTTTCAGGAAATGTGGGAGTTTCTTATATGGTTCAAGCTCCTCCAGACAGCTGCGCCGGTTCAGGATTTAGTAAATAGCCAAAGATGTGAAGTTTAAGAATGGGTGTGAGTGGGAGGGTTAATTTTGACTCTACAGTTGGGTGTTGTGCCCGCTCTAAAGGCTCAGAGTTTATGAGGACGTCTCCCTCTCAAGTGACCAGCTACATCTGGCCTGCCTAAGTGGGCTGCCTAATAAATGGCACACTTTGCCAATGATCTGCACTTTCAAAGCACAGAGTAAAGGATATCCAGCTGTATCAATTTCACTGTATGTATGCAGACTTAACAGTTATTTGCAAGAAAGTATTTGTAAGAACACCATTATCAAAAGAGGAGGAGAGGACTTGAAATTTATGTTAGTCTGTGAGTGGACACACAGCCTTTCAAAGACATTTTTTCTTAATTACACTGAAAGCATGACAAAGTCACACTGAAGAAGTAGAGAGAGCGAAATATAAAGTTTAGCTCCCAACAATCAGGCACAGTGAAAAATCCCTGCAGGAGGACATTAACATGTGATAGAGAAACTTGCCTTAGTCCCTTCCACAGCAGAGCCCCCCTGCTCTCCACTTCCATCCTTTGCCACCCCTCCAACACTAAATGTGTTTTCCAAATGAAAATAAACGGACTCCGACCGGTTTGAGGCAGTCATACTCTGGAATATGAGATCAAATAAAGGCTTCTGTGGAGGCTGAAAGGAGAAATGAAATGGCTTCTGAGGGGAGATGTACCGAGTAATAAAATTACTCCTTTATATCTTCCTAAACAGCACATGTTCCCCTGGAGAGGGTGAGGGCTTCACTTTGGTCAAAGACAAGTATGCAAGTGGCAATTTTTCCTTCAGGGAAGATTCCCTGATACACTTCTTGAGACTTGGCGCACTGCAATTTTCTTGAAAACGAGAAACTATTTCAGCAACAAGTTAAGCGGAACTTTGGAAGTTTCACTTTGATGATGTGCTGGTACACGCTGTCATTGAAAGGTATGTTCCATTAAATTGGAACAGCAAGATGATTCATAAGCCTATTGCTTTTCAATGAGTTCAAACTAGGCTGAAATGTTCAGATGAACAGTTGTATTTTATACTAACACGTGCAGTTGGCTTAGAACTGACCATGATGTACCACAAACAGTGAACCATCTTTGGGATGAAAAATGTCACTACTTTGAAATTGGTTGGCAATTCCAGTTATACAAGCACCATTCCATTTGGCATTGGGGGAAATTTACAACAAAAGTATGAATCTAACTACTTAAAATCAAGCAATTGATTTGTATTCTTAAAAAGCTGGTCACAATAATATTCAGATGGACTTTTTCGCTATGGCAGAAGGGCTATATTAGAGGAAATTTGCAATTGGAGAGAATACATTATAATTCATTATACAGTAGCTATTAAACCTTCAGTAAAAATGCTTTAGTACAAGGATTGAGCCACTTATCAGACCTACTCACTACCTTTAAAAGCTGTCCATGTTCAGTGCTCTGAGTGGCAAAAAAGCAATCGCTGATGACTTTGAAAATAGGACTAGATGTACAATTTATCAAAACAGAAACGGCTGGCAGGGATTTCCGAGAATCAAGGGTTGTAACTGTTTGTTCAAAAATCACAGGAGAAAGGAAGACTGCAAATTGCGGAATTTAAAAAAAAAGAAATTCAGCAACACCATTTTAAAAAGTTATCAATAGAGTGGTTTGTCCAAAAACACCTTTAAGACATTTACATTTTTAAAATGTATTGTTCACAGAATTGACTCATTTTCTTGTGAGATATCCACGGTATGTTGCATGGATCGCAACCCTTTATCAAGACATAGTTGTACCTTTCCAATACTATGTTTTATTGTGTTCTCTTAATGAGGTTAATCTAAAAAAAAAAAAAAAAAATGATACAACAAATTAAATAAATTACTTGCAGATGCACATAAGTATCCCTGTTTCCGTTTGTTTTATGCGGTCTTGGCATGTAATTAAGTGGTTTACACCAGGTTGATGATGTTTGTGCTGTGACTATAAATTAATTTTCTAGTGTGAGCATAATATAGAACTTTTATTTTCAGTGACAAATTGCAAGACTGTTGTTTACAAACATATACAAGTAGAGAGCAGACTCATTAGAGAGGCCCCAAAAATAGTGTGCGGAGCGTGCATCGGTAGATTAAAACACTTGTCAAGCTATCATCATGGGTGACTTTTAATTTACACAAAGGCAACCAATTATACTTGAGGCAACATTTTCAACACTTCGCGAACTTCACGGAAACATCATTAACTTTCTCTCTGTATTGCCTTTTGCCCCTATCAAAGCCTGTTGCTATCTATTCAGGAAGACGAATGGCAAAGGGGATGTATCTGACAGCTTAAAAGTAGCCATCAGCTGCCTGTGAGACATCTCCCTGCACATCCAGCCCTGAACCTTCCCAAACAAACAGAAGGCTCCACTTCAAATACATAGCAGGACTATTAGGTAATCTTCTCCTTTGTTCACTCTCCCTGAGCTTTGGTGACTAACCTCAATCCCTCCCTGTTCAACCTCCTGCTTTCAAGCTGACAACACAACACTTAATGCTGCCAGGACTAAGGGTGTACTATGATGAGTGGATAGGAATTTTATGTAAATATACACATCACATCTTATGTATTCAAATGAGTTTTATTTGTTGTGTTATGATGACAGTACCGGTATGGTTTTTAAAGCGAGAGGGGAAAAGAGATGAGGAGGGCGGCAGCACAAGGGCTCTTTGTTTTTGGGACGGGACAAATCTGAGGTTTCCTTTTGGATATTCAATATCCTGCAAGGTACCAAACAGAGTTACAGTAGTCTAGTGTCTGGGCTTTTTTTCAAGGGGAGGGGTGCAGAGCTTTGCTACGTGTGTCTGTGAATTGTTGCATGCTTCTTAGTCAATTGCTGTGTGGCTTGCGTGAGTCGCTTCCAACAAAGCCTGGGAAATCAATCAATCTGCAAAGAAATACCTCTTACGCCAGATGTGGCACTTGAAAAAAAAAAAAAAAAAAAGACTTAAAAAGACTTGCTTGTATTAGGGACTCTAAGGGTCCAAACAGTATAAAACCATGTTGAAATGAAATATTTATTACAAATGAATCAAGCTGTCAAAATGCTACCTACTCCACTTTGAATTTCTGCTTGTTATTCTAGGTGGCTTCTCTAAGGCGTAGCATGTCAAATCTGTAAGTGTGTAAATGTCTCACTCTGAAATATATCTCCACTATTTACTTTACAAGTTGCCAAGGAGAATGAAAGACAAATGTTTCATTAGCAGGTGACTTTTTTTTTTTGGTTCTTTTACAAGTCTTCAGTAGTTCCGCTTCTTGACACATATATGCGCACTCCTGCATACACGGAGTATAATTATAAATGCAAGGCTTGCTATAGGGAGCTGAACTTTTCACACCTTTCAAAGCCACAAAATTGGATGGTTTTGTGGTTGTGCAGCTGCCGCTCTGCGCTAATGCAAGGCGGTGTCATATGAAAAATATTCCTCTCCTCAAACCACAGGGCTGGTCATTAATGAAACACAGGCCGCGCAGTGAGGTCATACAGAGTCTAGATTTCAGCAGCCACACTTAAAAACCGCTCAGAGAGAATAGAGAAACATGAACACAAATCAGATTCCAGCTCCAAGGACGGGGAAAATAAATAAATAGAGAACGGCACTGGCCCCTCTCACATTTTCCCCCAGCTCTCTGCAAACAACCGTCAACTGCAGCTCAGAAACAGCTCACAATGAGAGCAGACTAAACAATCTGGTCCCGGCCAAGGAAAATGCTAAGCAACTCTGCACACAGGATGTCTCACCCTAATTGCCAACTATCAAATCTCACAATGGAATCTATCCATTTGGCAAAATCTTCACAGCAAACTTGGCAATATACTTTTGCTTTTAGAAGTGTCAACTTTTGTGATGAGAAGACAGGACAAAAAAAAAAAGATGGAGAAACACAATTGTCGAGGATTTCATTTTTACCATTTTCTTGGATTTGCTGGGGTTTATAGAGCTTACAGGAAAACTAGCAATAATGTGTGCTGAGATGAAGAAAAAAAACTTTTATTAGACAAAGGTGCTAGGGGTCTTGTAAACGAGTGATTAAAATCCTCAGCATTAAGATAAACACACTATAAAGGTCCCCAAAGACGTGCACGCTCAGGAAGGAGAGAGAGCGAGGGCAAGCCCATGTCAGCGAGAGAGACTGACAGACTGTGTACTGGAGGTGGGCATGGGAGCGTAACTGGAACCTTGGGACGGGTATAAGAAACAGGGTTACCAGGAGGGACCAGGCTCTAAACAGGAAACTAATGGGACAGTCTCCACCATCCACCATGTGGCATTGTATTTTCCAGCCAGTCAAAGCCATGCTCGCAGAGACCCCATGACTTCAAACAGCCAAAATAGCAGCACATTCATGAAACAGAACAGAACTACTGGGAATTAAAGAAGGCAGGGAAAAAAGAAAACACACACACACACAAAAAAGGTAGCAAGCCTCAACAGCAGATGGTAAAATTAACATTTCAACAGTTCCTTCCTTTCATGTAGGTCTCGGCAGAACTTTTTCTTTTTTGGGGAAGAAAAAAAAAAAGAAAAAGTAAGAGGGGCTTGGGTTTTGGTAAGATACAGTGGTATAGAAGGCATCTGGAAAAGGGGAAGAGGAATATTGGCTTATTGCTCCTGATGGTCCACCTCTATGAAAAATTAAATAGGTCTGTTTTGCAGGTTTCCCCTCTCTAGAGTGCCCTAAGCTGTGTTATGGAAACATCATCTTGGTAATTTATACGCCAAAGAACACCTGGTGATGAAAGAAAATAAACTATTCCTCCTTTTCTTTCTCCATTTAAAACCTAACACTTCGACTTTGTGGTCTCTCCCTTTGATGTTTCTTTTTCCACCTTTTTAATGTCCATCCGTTTGCCTTATTTTGCAAGAAGTTGGCGTCTATTGTAGTGTTAAGTCGTTCACAAAATGCTTGTCAGATTCTATTTTGAAGTCTTGATATACATTTCAAAAGGTGCTGTAGAGATGTTATCATGGAGAGACTGGAAGACTGAGGTATCTCTAATAAAGACCCAAACAATGGACAGCCTCTCTCATTTCTAACCCTGTCCAATGGAGCGTCTCAGTAGTACCCATTAATTTGGACACAGTTCTGGCTAAATTACATGTGTTCCACCTCTGTGACATTTTAAATGCAATTAAAAGCTGGTTATGGAAGTGTGCACGGACTTCCCTGTGATGAAGGGAAATCACTGACGTGATTAACATGCAAACGAGCTCATGCTGGCAGACTAGATTGGGGTTTGAAAACCTCAATTACTTTTGTGTGATTATCTATTTACCAGTACACAGATTTCCATTTCTCATCTCCAGCCGAGTTCCCCATGCACAAGCCTCAATTATACGTGGCACACCTTTATTTATGATGCGCACGATGCTGAAATACAAGCTCTGGTTATTTTTCACTGTGATGTATTGCGTCTTTACAGGCTGTTCATGAGGCAGGGCCACCAGACCAGCCCTTCCTAATGCTGAACCATTTGCTTTGTGAGCACTTAATATGATCTTGACCCCCACCACCCTACACACCCCCAATCCATCCATCCAACCCCTATTTAAACTCAGTTTAATCCCACCCCCCTCCCCGTTAGACAGGAGGGAGAGTAATGGACAAAGGGCAACCATTTGTCCTTTTCAAAAGAATTTCCTGCTTTAATACTTTTTATTTATGTCTAAACTCAAATCTATAACACTGCCAAAAAAATAAGCCCCTTTAAAATGTGTGTGATTTTGTGTGTGTGTGTGTGTGTGTGTGTGTGTGTGTGTGTGTGTGTGCGTGAGAATATGTGGAGGGGGGTCTATTATCTGGAGACTAATTGCAGGTGAAAATCCAACTACAGTATATCAAGTGGCAGTTGAGAGGAAGGTGGGGATTGAAATGAACTGCAGAAACACTCCAGGCCTTATAGTATGTATCATCTTGTTGATGCAATTATTAAAGCAACGCCTGGCAGCACAGGAAGAATGCAGTTTAATTAATTTAAACGGCTGAATAGTGACAGAATCACTGTTTTTTTTAATGATTTACATTAAAATATACATTACCTTTTTCAATCAGGCAAGATTTCAGAAACAAAACCCTACAACTTTTTTTTTTTTCGGAAGAGAAACATAAAACAAAAGAATAAAAATTATTCAGAAAAAACACAAAAAACATATGAACTACTGTACAGTAACTGTGCCAGTGTGTACTTGCTTTTCAGCCATTTAATTTGAAGCTTAATGATTTTTTTTTAAAAATAGTATCTTGCATGATTTTATTGTTCGTCAGTGTTCCTGCATGCTTCTCAGTGCTCAGGGACAGGAAGAGAAAGGAAGACACACATATCTGTGGCACAGCCAGGCTTTTTAAAATGTGCCCAGCATACATAAAACATGCCCTGTTGCTTCAGCTGGAGCAAAAAGGAAAACAGTGCCATCAAGTGAAATTTCTGAGGACTCCTCAAACACCTCAGTAGACAGATCTATCACCTTATCTGTAGGCAGAAGAAGAAGATGGTATTTTTCCTCAGTACTAATTATATAATTGGTATCTATTTATCCAAAATAAGGAGTTCATTTTCACAGCATAAAACAGCTTGTAAAAGAGGTACCTGATTATTGTTATAAAATACTATGAAAAGATTTTTTTTAAAAGTGCAATTCAAATGTATTCTGTACATTTGCATATCTTGCCAAATAAATCATCTTTAAATTTCTACTCTGGATGGGAATATTAGGTACAAGAGTACCTCCCACTCAAGTAGTGAGATGATACGACAAGAAATGTACATGGTGCTTTGGTGACTCCGTGTTCACAATCCTGTTCGAGGTACCTCAGGAACAAAGGGAATCATTATTAGTATTTGAACTCAGTTGCCAGGACTTGGCTACAATGCTGGTATAAGGTTGCTAGAATAGGTAGAAAAAAAAGCAGTGGATACACCGTATTGAGTGAGTGAAACTGGTGGTGATGGCTAGAATCATGAGTGAGAGAGAAGGAAAGAGAGAGAGACAGAGAGAAAGAGAGAGGGAGAGAGAGAGACAGACAGAGAGAGAGAGAGAGAGAGAGAGAGAGAGAGAGAGAGCGAGCGAGCTTAGATAATAGTAGATAATGGACAATTAACTCAGGCTAGTAGTGCCGGCTGCAGTGAATAGCAGCTTGTGGTGCAGCAAGTCCCCGATCACCACTCAGCCATATTCACATTGGGAATACAGGCGATATCAAGCTGCAGGCTACTGGGCCTCAGAGGTGTACACGCTGCATTAGCAATCTCCACAATGCCTTCAAACAATGCTTGATACCAACAAAGTGTCCCAAAGTGCAAACGCAAGCACTCTGCTGATGGGAAGTCTGTGGTGCCATAACCTTGTCTATTGTTTCATGTCCTTTCACCATCAAAATAAACCCAGGAGCCGTAAATCCATTAAAAAAAAAAGTGACATACTGGCATTCCTGGGTGCAGACATTGAAATTAGCATAATTAAACCTATATAAAAGCTAATTGCATAAATCAATGAGTGAATATCATCACTGTGCATCACAGAAACAATGCATGTGCTCATATCAGGGGCCTCAGAAGTGTTTTAACTGCCCACCCAGCCCCCCCCCACCCCCTTCAAGCTCCATCTAAATCTATTGATCTGTGAAACACAGGGACCCAGGGGAGGCAATTCACTTAATATCATACATCTAATGATGAGATGAATAACGATTATACCATTTGGTAATTAAACGTCTTACAAACCATTTAACTGACTGTGCGTTAGGAGGGGTCACTGGAGGTCGTAACGATTGTTTTTCATTTCTCGCTCGGCACGAAGGCAGGAGACACGCAGGAGGTATGACTGGGGGTGGTGGTGATGGTAGAAAACAGTGCATGACACAGTGGTGAAAACACACTAATGAATGTTAGCAGCTATGGCACTAATCCCTAATGCTGTCAAGACTTTGAAGGGAAAACAATTTGGAAGGGGCGATGGAAATGGAGGAAAATAAAGCAAGACAAACATCCTCGCTTCCCTGGATTTTTTAAAATATATATTTAGAAATCTCATTAGCTCAGTTTTGCGTCCTTTCACAATATATGATAAGAGATAAATGAGTGAGAAAAGTAAGCCCATATTTATTGGTGAACTGTAAACACATGACAACGGCGATGTGACAGAAGGGAAGGGGGGGGGGTTATGTACAGACACCTTCCCTCTTTATAAGAATGTGTCTGATCCACACAAAGGTGTGTTAAACACACGCTTTGAGAGCCAATTTACTGTCAACATCCACAGCCCTAATCCCTACTTACAGGCAATAATTACCCAACATTGCCATGTCAGTGTGTTGTTGTATGGGCAGGCAAACTCTGAAGGCCTGTACAGGGCTTATTTCTAAGTCTAAGGTAATATATACACTAAGTATGGATGAGACAGGGAAGTCAGGTGAAAAAGTTTGGAGGGGTTAGCACACAAACACACACAAAGGTCCAATCACTATGTTGGACTAGCCTCTTCTTTCCATCCTATCCTCAGAGGGCTAACAATAACTTTCTTTTGTAGCTGGCTCTAGCAAATTCACACAGCATTTACCGACAATGGGATGTGTGTCATGCTCCTGGCTCCTTATTGAATGATAGCTAGTAAACATTGTCATTCCAAAGAGAGACAGGATTAAAGCCTGCTTTGCCCATTGAGGGGAACAGTACGCGAGAACGGGAACAATAGCCAAATGGAGGACGGTATCACAAGGGTCCAATGTCTGCCGTGATGAATATGTGGGAGATTATAACCCATTCCATCATTTCCATAATGTAAAACTCTCTTTCTTCTTCACCCGCCGACTATTCACTAAATAAATGAGAAAACTATCACCCGCGCAGAAATATTTGACAAAAGGCAGAAGGGAGGGAGACTGAGTTTTGAATGACCCCCGTGCCTTTGACAATACAGGCGCTGTCCGGACACATTCGGAAGCAGCGGAGTGAGAAAGACCTGGTAGAGTATTTATCACTGGGCACAAAGCAAATGTATTACCATGTCACCTATACCACTTTACGGCAGAGAATGGAACCACGGTGAATACAAGGGAGTTTTACATAATACCAGGTGAAAATATGAATGCGGGGCTCTTTCGATGTGTGGCTTTACTGCCTCGCTGGCACTCTAAACTGAGGGATCATTCAGTGGACACTAGTTTAAATCCCAGTGGCCACAAAGAGTCCGCCTTTGAATTTAACCAATATGCTAACTAGCCTAGCTAATAAGTCTTTCCGGTAAAAAAAAAAAAAATCATTTGAATTGAAGTGACTGAAAGAACTTCAGAGAAGAAAAGTCATATTACAGAGTTTAGAGTAAAGAGAACATGAATAAAAGAAGTTAAAATGGTCCGCACTACTTTTGGCTGCGGGTAACTTTTCTTACAAGACATTATTTTGGCAAGCTAAAAACAAATGTCCTGTGCATTATGAATAAAGTTGGTGTACTATACTATACAATATATAAGCAGCCCATGAATCCAACTGTTACGTTTCTTGAGAGCTCCTCAAAAAACATTAAACTTGTGAAATTCCTGAGCCATAGAAAATATCTCCCCACCCTGTCCTCTGCTCACGCCTCAACATCACTGACACCTTTTCAGCCAGTCACTTGATGTGTGAGTGTCTGTTTGCGTGTGTGTATGTGAAAGAGCCTCTGTGCAAGGCCACATGCATGCTTGCCTGTGTGTGTGTGTGTGTGTGTGTGTGTGTGTGTGTGTCATCTGCCAGATCATTGCAGTCTATTCCAGAGATTTCTCCCATGGTAACCTAGTTTATTTACTTTATCTACAATATAATGCTTCAGTGAGCATTAGCAACTTTGAGACACAAGTTTCAATCAGTCGTCTAGCGGCGGTGTGTGCATGCTCGTGCGTGTGCTCAGCCAGGTGCAGAAAAGAGAAGAAACCGCCGCCAAAGAGGCAGCGCAGCTCTAAACCAAAAGGACTGACAAAGAGGTCCCAAAATAATACAAAATAAAAACGGACAGCAGGAGAGAGGGAGAAGGGAAACAAAAAGATAGAAAAACAGAAGCAGGGAAGAAAGCCAGAAAAAAAATTAACTGTACAGGACAGCAGGGGTTAAGAAGTGGGTGGAAAGGTAGAGGTGGATTTAAAAAATAAAAAGGAGAAAGGCTAAATAAAAAGTGATACTATGCTGAGAAACACGGAGAAAGAGTGAGAAAGACAGACAAAGGGAGTGATAGAAATCGACAAAAACAAAGTGAAAAAAGCATGAGAGAGAGAGAGAGAGAAAGAGAAAAGTAAAAGGAAGGGAGACAAGGTGTTCTCCCTGGGTAGTGTGGAGCAGGTCTTGTCCAATAAACACAGGTGAGCAGCTCGACAGGCCAGGACCACCGAGCTGACTGACAGCTGAGAGCTCTCACTGACCGCCAGCTTTATTTTACATGACATGAGGAGTGCAACTCAACTGACAAAGAGAAACTGCCTCTGCACCTCTCAGAGTGTGGGAGGGAGAGAGGGGTTGGCAGGAGCGCACACATAGGCCTGCACCCGTACACACTTGTCTGTTTAAAGCGGCATCCATGCACCATGGCCACAAAGTTGCAAACACAAAAATATCCTCTCTCGCACACGCCCAGACAGGAGGAAAGCCGTGCCATTTCCCTTCACAGGTGAGCAGGAGAAGGAAACACCCCGGTGCTTCGGTTACTTAGTGGGAGAAAGTGAGGAGTTGTGAGGTGGAGTGGGGGGATTGAGGGGGGTAGGGGGTGGGGGGGGTTGAATGTATTATGTGTGCCGACTGAATCTTTTCCACATGACGGGCCTCGGGCTGTTTTTGTCAACTGCACTCTTGAGCAGCAAGAAGTCAGGTAGTGTGACCACATGATTGCCCAAGAGGCACTGCGGTGAGAGAGGGAGAAATGGGCAGAGAGAGGGAGTGAAAGGGAAGAGAAAGGCAAAGAGAGAGAGAGAGAGAGAGAGAGGGAGAAGGATAGGGGGCCGGGGACAGGACTGATGCAGCACGCATGATGAGGTGTAATCACAAACCCCATTCCGAGTGCAGTGGAGATTGTCAACATACACACATTCACATTCCACTGTCTGTCAGCTCTATGACCCAAATCGAGCATGCTGTGTGAGAGTGTGTATGTGTGTGTGTGTGTTTTTCCACACACGCGGATGCTTTCTGCCCATTCCGCCTCCAACCAGGTAGTAACGGTTGCACTGTCTAGGCTTGCGGTTTGTGGTGAGGAAGTCGGATTCCAAGCTCTTGTAGGATTTCGCTGCCGCCTGTATCCCTTTTCAAGCTGCGATCAAATGATCATTATGAACAAAGGACTTGGCTTGTTGCCTCTGGAGTAAAAGCTTTTTCAGTGGCTGTGACCGTGTGGTTTGATTTGAAACTTTTACTTAAAAAAAAAAAGAGACATTGAAAGAGTGCCCTATAAGCGGAAGAAGGCGCTTTCTCACAAAGGAATCTCGAGTATGTTAAGACGATTAAAATGTAAATTTTTATAATAAAAATGCGTTATGAAAAGTGGGAGTTTAAACTATGTAATTAAAACTTAATATGCAAAGAAATATATTTTGAGTAAAACAATTGGGATGCTGTTGTCATTCCATTTAAATACACATGAAACAAAATCTCATTATATACATACCATGGAACAGAACAAACAAACAATCTAATTTACATCTGATTAGTTAAAACAATGCTTCCAGTCTTCCATTACCACAGGAAGTCAAAATCCTTTTGTCATAATTTTGTTGGAAATTGATACAGTGCAAAAACAGAGATATGTTTCCAAGAAACCATTTCTGTGGTTAACATTTGTGGCAATATAAACATAATGTTTGCGTTTCTGAACTATGTCTCAAATACAAAGAATTAAGCACTGATTTGTCTGCAGCTCAAGATATCCCTATACACTGTAGCATAATATGCAGTCCCTGAAGTGAATTCAACTCATCAATAGTTAAAATAGTGTAGATTTAGTTTATATCATAATGACAATATCCCTATAAAACACCGGACTGTGAAGGGCTAACATAAACAGAGGGCTACGTGTGCAGGCTGAAAAATGAGGCTGCGTGACAGTTTGGTGATAACATGCGAGTTCAATCTGTCAAGACAATCAGCATTTAGACCTTGGGAGAAGAATGCGCGACTGTGTGCGACCGATTCATTGGACACGATCACCTGCAAGTGAAGCCACTCATAATTCTTCCCACCTGAAATAAGGAGTTCAAACTAATGTCAGGCTGCTCTGATGTCATGCCTGCCTCAGATTGGGTTTCACAATAATCTCAGGCTCTTGGAGAGATGCCATTGGGTCCAGCTTCCGCACCCAAGATTTCTCCAATTAAATTGCAGGGAAAGAATAACACGTGAAACACTAGATCCCTGCTCGTTTATAGAAACGAAGGTGGTGCATGCAGTATTTGCAATCAGGCTTTTCTAGAGTATCAGTCATCTCTAATATGAGGTGTATACAGGTCTATTGGCGAGGTCTAACGTATGCTAAGGCCACGACCCTACTTGCCACTCTTAATTGCAAATGTACCTTTTTTATAATATTTTCCCAATACTTCTTGTGCCTCATAGCCCCATACAACCTTCTGCAAAATAGAATGAAGATTTGGCATTTTGAAAACATTGGATGAAAAATAGGGTGAGGGAGAGAAAAAGAGAGAAAGAGAGGGGAATACCATATAAGCAGCCATGAGGATCAATAGACTCATTGAGCCTCTTTATCTTCTCCTTAAGGAATGATGGCACTACTTATTCTGAGCCTCCTCACCTCCCCTCCTTCTAACTCCATTCTCATGGCAACTGTGCACTCTGGACAAACATTCTCCATGCAATTTCTTTTCTTCTCTCCTCACCGTCAACCCTACATCTCCCCAGTTATTTCTCTTCACATCAGACCTGTGCAGGATAAATACCTGACAGTCGCTAAGAAATGATATAGACTAGACTAAGAAGAGAGAGAGAATCTGTAACGTTCACATGTAGTAGTAGGAATTCAACTTTGTTATGGTTTTATTTTGGAGGTGTGATGCGTTACATATGGGGTGTTCTCACCAGCAATGAAAGACTGGAAGAAAAAGCAAAGAAAATACAGGTTTGAAACATATGTCCTCTGTGGAAACAATGTGAGCACAATCCAGACTCTATTTAAAAGCAGGACAGCTCCTAATCCGAGATATCAGCGAAGAGCAGGACGTCATTGATCCATCAACTTTCTGCTCCAATTTGCTCACAGCACGACACTATCAGACCCCAAACCAAACCTCATTAAATTGAAATATGGAAACTTGGGAAACTTCCAAAACTCCCAACTTCCCTCTCTCGCTCCCTCCCCCTTCCCTAAGCGTGAAGACAAAACAGTGGACCATAGAGAGAACAGCGCATGAAGAACGGCAGTAGATCCTTGGGACTGAGAGCAAAAGGAAGGAAGAGAAGGAAAGAAGGGAAAGTAAACCTTTGATGAGTAAGACTTTTTTTGTTAAGCGAGGGGGCTTAACTTTAAAATATTCTGGGTGGCAGTGAATGGGGGATTGACCAATGGCCCTGATCTCAGCCACACACTGGGGCACTGGGGTTAATGGTGGATAAAGATTAGGAAAAAAAGGGGGTTGCTTTGCCTGATCTCCATCCACCCCCACACCCCACCCTGCCGTTTTCACCTTCTCCACCAATCCCAAATCAGCTAGACAATGGAGGCTGCCAATGGGGAATGATCCAAGTCACTTTGATTTCTGCCTCTACCCCCTCGACTGCTCTGAGTGCCCAGGGTAAAGACCCGTGGAGGTTCCCCCTGTTTGCCCACTCAGAGGGACTACTGTTAGTAGGCTCACAGAAACCATTTGAGGATTGGAAATGGAATGACAAGAGCTCTCTGATCTATGACAAGAAATCAATTTCAAACTGGAAATGTGAGCAGAGGGCTGTTCAGTCCGAACTGCTGCTTCTTTAAAGCAGCCAAAGACATACTTAATTGCAGTAGATTTTTATATATGTCTACACTGGAAGTACAGCTTGCAGTGTTGGGGCAATTTCACTTTTTTGCAATGATTAGAAGGACTTTATTAGGCCAGCAGATACGCAGTAAGAGTTCATCTTTGAAGATATAACTGAATACTAGACAAATTAAGAACTAATATTCAAATCTCTTTTAGGTGGAAAAGGAAATCTGGACTCTGCTTAGCTCGGGAAAGATAGGACTCTGGGGAGGTGGACCTGGTTCAACAGCCAAGCCACCCAGCATCTTTGCTCCTGCCCGTACATTTTAATCATATCTAGACCTCAAAGGCACCACTTCATGATGCTGTACTAAGATAAATAGATTTTCTCCCTGAAGTTAGGGACAGAATCTAAATAACCTTATGGAGTCAGTAGTCATTTTACTTTTCTTTTGAATATCTAGGCAGAATTATTTAAACAATTGATATTGTAATGATTGATTATTGATTGACAGCACATGGAAACACACCTGTACCAAATACCAGAAGCAAATCATTGCATTCAAACATACACACTACTCTCTTTTAATACTTAACATTTTATACAGTACCAGTCAAAAGATTGGACACACTTTCTCATTCAAGTGAATGGGATGGTGTGTCCAAACTTTTGACTGGTACTGTACCATCAACCCAACTAAAATTAATCAGAAGTTTTACAAGTGTTTCTTCTCACCACAACATCTGAGAGTCCTAATCAATGAAGTGGTGACACTAGTCATGCTGAAGATATAATTGGTGGCTCCCATTACGTGACCCAAGATTCCTTACACTCATTTATGGACTGACCTGGTGACAATCACCATCTTGTGTCATTAGCTTGGAAAAGGGAGATATATTTGGAACAACTATGTGCAGGATCGGCCAAATAGCTAAAATAGATCTGGTATTAACTGATTAACAGCTAATATTTGATATCACCCAGAAATGTCCTTTAATCGTGTAAAATATTTCATATTTAGCTAAAACAACATTGTGCTTGTGTAATATATAAAAAGACCTGTCTTGGAATCTGAAATCAGTTGCCACTGCAAATGTGCATGACCCCCAAATGCCAACAACAGTTCTGACATTTTAGATGTAATGGTTTGTTAGTTAGTTAGGAAGTTAGTTCCTGAGACAGCTAATAATACTTTGAGTTTGATAGTGGTTATTGGATATACTTCACATTGCTGAATCAAAGCACATAATGTGAATCGGACTAATACCTTCCAGACCATGTAATCAATATATCTAGCAAAAATATGTACTGATAGGTAGAGTATAATGTTCTCATACCTGGCACTGCTATTTTGTCATTTCAGCACCCAGGACTGTGTGACTCTGAAGCCAAACCCCACCAACCTTTATGACTGATGTGGCTCATTACAGTGGACACATTAATCTAGGAGAAAACACAACACCAGGCATGCAAGGACAATGAAAACTGCTTTCACTTACCACTTTGGACTTTACAGTGTGTGTCTTCTGCTTGTTCCTACGGGTGCAGAGTGAGCATATTTCATCCTAAACAGACAAATGGGAAAGAAGATGTTTGGACTAAAAATATGAGCAATACGATGAATAAGGCTGCCTTTGCCTTCTAGAGTTTCTGTATATCCAGTATATACACTACCGTAAGGTTAAAGCTAATATAACCCTGTTCCCTTTATTCTCTTCTGTTCTGCTACAAATCTCAATCAAGACATCAACAAAATAAATAGAAAACGTGATATCCAAGCTTGCTCACATTTGTCTGCCATAATGCATATCATAACTTCTAAGCAAGAGTAGATTGAAAATCCTTGGGGTGTGAAAACCAAACAGGCACCACTGAAAGGTTGCCCAGTGAAGGGGGAATTCTATCAAGGTGGACAAGATGAAGATTTGTTACATTTGAGGGGGGGGTCGAATGGGGCCCCTTTGACCTCAACTAGCCACTACAACCACCCAAACACAGTAGAGCTAACACTACACCACAGACACACTTGGTGTCTTGACAAATAAAGAAAAAACAAAATCACTTTTAATTAAAAAAACAAAAAAGGTAACTTTCATTCAAAGAGTACTTTCAAAGATGATCTTGAGGATGTACTGTAGGTTACTGTTAATTTCAACACTGATCCTTGAAAAGACACAGTTAATGCTACTCTAATCTCTCTCAAGGTTGAGGATTCTTTGACAGAGAGACATGAAGCGACCATGTTCAAATACTTACCCTAAGGGAGAGAACTTGCTGTTGTTGTCCGTCACAGGAGTGGAAGGAGTCCAGCGATGTCAGCTATCTAAGATAAGGGAAAACAGTAAGTATGTCATTAGTCCAAATCTATTCCATGACATCCTGATCTTTTTTAAGTTTCCCAGGCACATTCAGTGCTGGTGCAGACATGTGTGGGCTAGATTGTGTCTTGCATAACTATTTTCTGTATGGCTTGTAGGTGAAAGCTATAAACTTTGGAACAACAAAGTGCACCTGGATTTTGCTGTGAAGCATGAGAGCATATGTGTGTGTGTGTGTGTGTGTCTGTGAGTGTGTGTGTGAGAGAGAGAGTGCATGCACAAACAGGCAACTTACAGTACATTACATGCTATAGTCCCCTCCCCCCAGCACACACATGCGCGCACACACACACACACACACACACACACACACACACACACACACACACTCTCTCTCAAGTTAAAAGGTGCAGTGCCTGCAGGCTCAAGCCTTCAACGCCAAGTAAATCACACTGTTAACCTGACACAATTGATTTCTCATGTACTTCCATTCAGCATTGAAGCCCACATGCTATGGCATCCATATAATTTAGAGATCATTAGTGTTGACAATTTTTGTGTTAATCACACAACTAAAGCAAGAGTGTATAATACCACCACTGCAGCTACAGATTGCCTTGGACACTTTTACTGCATATACATCACATTTAGAGCATTAGGAAAAAATTAAAAATCCACCTCGTTGTGGAGCAGTGTGGGGGCAAATTTCTGCTGCCGGGGGCATGAGGGGCACAAAATGGCCTGGATGTTCCTCTCTGAATTTTTTTTTTTCCTCCCTTTTATTCTCCCAGAATTCCAATGACCCCTACAGGCAACCAGCGACTGCTGAATCCTAAGGAATGTGCTCTCTGAACTGTACAAAAAGCCCTCAGCTCAAAGAGCACAGCTGAAAACAAAACATGCCAACTGCTATAATTTTTCACTGTTTTGAGTTTGAGGAAAATATTGCACAGATTGCTCTGCAACATTTACTCAGAGAAGGGGGAGAGGGTTTGAGGTGGGGGTGGGCACCAACCAAATGCCCTGTATGTTGGTAAAAAAAAAAAAGACATGAAAACGTTTGACAAGTTTAGAATCAAATAGCACTTATTCACTCATTTCATATATTTGTGATGTGTGATTCCACATATTGTACATCTATGAATATGGAACTACATATATCGAGTTATAAGCTCAAAAGAAATCTTAAAAATTGTAATGTGTTTGTGCAAATAGCAGAGTTCATTGATAAAAGCTGGCAATATTGCGATAAAACAAAATATAATACCCAATCGTTTTAAATCTTATTTAGATTTTTAAAAATAAAGTTAATTTACTTTACTTAAAATAATTTCCTGCTGAGTTGACTTTAATATCACAACACCTCTGGGCTGTGCAGATGTCATATTTTATTCACTGAAAAAGCATTAGAAATGCTATTAGTCTGTATGACCTCCAATTCGTGGGGATTTACAAATACCACACATATCTTTATGCCAAATATAAAACCATTGGTAAATTCTATCAACTTATAAATATGGCAAATGCATTCAAGTATTCATGAAGGCCTAATAATGCTATAGGCTGATATTTACATAAAGCGCTCGCGCACTAAGTCAAGATAAACTATTTAAGACCCGCACCACAAATACCTCCACACTGCAGAAAAAGGAGGGTCCTGCGATGAAAGAGGACATTATGCTAACAAGTCAGATTACTGTACACAATAACTTTATCTTAAAAGTAAATACCATCCTTGGTGTTGGAAAAGGGGGGGCATTATGGAAAGTCACTGGCAATATTTCTGTGGGGACCAAATGCTCCTTATCAGTGTTAGTCGAGCAATTCAGGCCCGCCCGAAGAAAGATGAGTCTTCAAACTCATTCTATTCATGGTCAGACGTGTAATTACCCTCAGCTCACAGTCTAGACGTAACCGCTTTCACAGTATTTAAGACCCCCTATGCAACGCGCGGACGCCGGCTCCTACCACCAAGCCCTGCACGTTAAATCTGTGGGCAGATAAATTAGCGAAGAATGCAATAAAATAGACACAATGAGAGGAACTTTATCCTCCCCGCTGCTAAATGAGATTTCTTTGAAATGCAGATCAGTGGCTCTAGATTAGTGAATTTTAGCTGCTGTCAACATCATAACAAAATACAAATGCGATTGTTCGCTGGTGCCTTATCTCCTTGCTTCCATCTGCTGGCTGGTTATTTACTCCCCCTTGATTTACTATGCAGATCTAAATAAGTCGCATCAAAAGGAGGGCTTACTGCACAATGCCTTCTTAAGCTTCTACATCAAGGTATTTGAAAAACCGGTAGTCACATGAAAAGGCTGCCCATCAAAGGCACATCTCTAATGAACTCTCCCATATCAGAGGGGGCTTGTGGGGGCCTGGCTTTAATGCCGTCTGTGTGGTGAGAGAGAAGCAGAGCTACAAATCAAACCCACCAAGCCATGGCCGAGACGGGAGGAGGAAGACAGAGAGGGGGAGAAAAGAAAAGAGAGACAGGAGGAGGAGGTGGAGGAGGAGGAAGGCCTCAGTTATCAGATGAGATTAGCTCAACACGGGGACTAGTCCTAGGTCTTTCCATCATCTATCCATCTAACTTTTAAGTCTGGTTGAGGAAGGCACTCGTGAAAAGCACTAGATTAGAACAAATTACAAAGAATTAGACTGGATGTGGCCACAGGTTAGTTATATACTTCTGGACAACTAGAGAAAACAAACAGAACAAAAATTCAACCTGTGATTTCAACTTTAGTTTTTACAGCTCAGGGCTACATACTGATGTAGCGTATAGTAAACAGCTTCAAAGTTAAATGCAGTTCCTTTATGTCTTTTTATACAACTGGATTGCAAGGAAATCAAAGAGCATTAATAAATATCAGTTAAAATGACAAACCAATCCAGCACTTAGAGGGAGGGGGAGATTCTCGGACTCTCAAACGTCAGAAAGAAAGCCATACTCTGCTGTCCTCCCTCCTCATTCTCCCCAGGTCTGCAAACAGCTTTGGTAATCTCGAACAGAGCTTTTGCATTACGCTCCTGCAATAACCTTTAATTTCATGGTGTATTTGTTGCATTCAGCGCACAGGCCGGATTACAACCGACAATCTTCAGACTTATACAGGGAAAATAAACTGCATGGAGAGATCACGATCTGTACCCCCCACCCACCGCCATCATCACCGCCACCATCCAGCTTTGTAGCCCGTGTGTCTGGATGAAGGGGAGACCCCCACCAACAAGCATGGAGTTTACCAGTGAACAATTAGCCCCGGAGCAAGAGCAGGCCCGGCACTGGCACATGTGGTTAAGAGGCGAGCGCTGCGGGAGAGCGCCAGATGATGAAGGGAGGATGAGGATGGGAGGAGGAGGAGGAGGAGGGGAGAAGAGGACATTGAGGGGGGGGAGGAAGAGAGGGTGGGAGGAGGCGTGTGGCGTGTGCCAGACACGCGTGTGCCAGTTTTTGGCTACTGGGCATGTCCTTCGTCATTCACTTACTCTATACAGAGAGAAAAGATGAAGAGAGATAATTGAAGAGGGATACCCCCCCCCCCCCCCCCCCTCTTCAAATCCAAGACAACTTTGACTCCGAATTTTAGGAACCCATCCAGATTGAGCTGTAATGTGAGGGCATCCACTGGCTGAGTCGCTTTGGTACAGAAACCCAACTTCTCGTCCCTCCCCTCACCCCGCCTCAAGCATCTCTCTGCTGTGCAGCATGCCAATTGGGCCCAGTGCCAGTCGCATTTGCAACCACAAGGGACCCTTGTCTTTTTGCCATGCCTAATGAAATGACAAAACAACAGATTTGCATATGCAGAAACACGTGTTGTAACAGGTTTGACTCCTCTTGACCCAAGCCGTGTTAAAGAGAGAAAATGCAGAGAAGAAAAAACATGCAGGAAAAAAAAAAAAAAAAAGTTCATGACCAACAGCTGCCTGGAGGTATTTAGGCTCTGATGGGCACTCAAGTCTGCACCATCTGCCCTGCTGCTTGCCAGAAGTGACAATCTAAATTAAAAACCACTCGTCAAATATCATAAAAATAAACCATTGTTTAGCTGCGTCCATATGTTGTGGCCGTTCCATCTCCTTCTCCGAGAGAAGCATTAGAGGCTGAGCTACAAAGCCTATAGCTGTGATCCAGGGAAAATCCAGAGAGCCACACAGTAGCTTGTAATTACCCTCCCACCGATCCGCTGTCTTCAGACCAGATCCCTGCGTCATCCTACACATTATCCAAGTCCATCCTCTCCACATTACAGAGGAGAAAACCTCGGAGAGCCAATGTGGTGAAAAAACAGCCATTGTTTAGAGTAGGATTAGGGATTGCCATCCAAGAGCACAAGCTGGGTGTTCAGATGGTCAAAGGAGATAAAATCCCTGCACTATACTTGCTTGGAACTAGAACTACAACTGCTATTAAGTTGTATGCAAATGTATATTTACCACAGCACAAATAAAAATTGTGGTGGCTAGTGTGTTGCTGTGAAACAACCCAAACTTAAAAAGATGCATTTCTGAAAATGTCAAATGTCTCCCCTCCACATTTTGACCAAATTATGTCCTGACCCAGGGGGCTCGACTGGAGACATTCCTTTTGTCCTTTACTGAAAGACACAGCTACTGTGCGACACTGCTGCCCGCCAAACCTACTCAACGCCACCGCTGCCACCCAACCCCCCACTTCCATTTTTCCTACTGTTTTTATTTAGATGAGTGAGACAGAAGGAACAAACCTGAGACAGTCGTGACCCTGCGCAAGTGTTGTAACTTGGTCTAGAGCTACGCCGGCAGAAGGCAGCACCATATGCCCTCAGCCCCGAGCTGGATGCTCTTTCTGCAGCCTAATGTGCCTGTCAAAAACTGTTACTGTCACAAAACCCCCCCCTCACATGTTTTTTTTCCTCTCACAACATGTTTGAAATAAACATTTTTTTTTTTCCTCTGTGTCTCTTTGGGTAAAGTGGAAAGGTCCTTGGAGATGTGAGGCACCAGTGAATGCAGTGTAACTACTTATTTGTGGGCCTGAGCAGCATACAACTAATCACTACTACTGACCGAAGCTCAGCTACTATGAGTCATGCATTCATTAAACAATAATTCAAACAAATATCAATTTTTTCCTAGATCATCACATTCTGATTGTCAATTGTCAAGCACTTAAGAAGGTCAAAAATAACCCAATCTAACACTTTCATCTATGTGGCTTATCAGGCCACAAATCTTCAAACAATGCTGTCATCACTGAAAGATGCCCTAGATGTCATAATAAAAAGAGAAAAACAATAATTGAGTTAGCTGCCACTGTTAGCCTCAGTGCTGTCTCACATGACTGTTTACGAGTGACAGGCTGACGGCTGAATGCGGTCTGAGCATTGGTGACCTTGCCTTTTACCACGAGTGACCCTCTATCTTTAATTCAGGGCAAGACCCCCGAACCAACACATTTTTTCACACCAGGACACTGTCCATCTGACCGTGACTTGAATAAAAGCTGCCATGCCTTCACACCACACTGACCAGCAAGTAAACATGCAATTGTTAACTGAAAAAGAAAAGGGGAAAAATGGGGGTGGAAAAGGGGGTGGTGGGGGCAGAAAAAAAAAAAAAAAAGATGCAAGGTCTGTTGCTGCTGTTGGTGTACTGTGATTCAAATGAGAACAAAGTTTATTGGATAAACAAGACTGACAGGTCAGCTAGTGTTACAGGCCAAGCTTATGGCGTCTTGGCGTGTCAGCTCGATGGGAGACCATTAAGCACAAGGTCACGGTCAAGACTGTGGTGCCAAGAGGTGAACTCCTAACCTTATGAAAAGACATGCATTATTTTACATAGCTTTAAAAAAAAAACAGTGAGTACACAAACCAGAAGTTTGTTTTATAACTTTGCATACATGTCCTTTTCCATTTCAGAGTTTGACACACTGTGGGGTTATACACACCAGCCAAAAGCTACACTTTCTGGCTTGCATGACTTGTTGGTCAGTTGTTTGTGGCTTTACAATCCTTGGAGGGTATTTGACAAACAATCTTTGCAGGATGTTTTGACACTTGATTTTTTTTTTTGAGTAAATATATAACCACAGTCTTTCTAACTTGGCCAAGCAAACATGTAACCCATAAAGAAGAGCTCAAACAAATTTTACATGTGACTATGAACTGAGATGAAACAAATAAAGCCAGTGTGAAGAAGTAAGTTGCTGACTGACTCTTTCATCAGATAGCGCTGAACTCCCCCTTGTGTGGGTAGCCCGCAATCTCCTCTCTAATCCTCATCCCCTGACCCCACCCTGCACAGCTTTCTCCGGCCAAGGAGTCGCAAAGTTTCGCGCTCACAACAGTGTCGAGTCAGGCTTAAGAAGTGACCCAGAGCGTAACTAAAAAAGTCTGAGCTGTCTCAAGACTCTTAGTAACTGGGGCACACAAAACATCATTACTGTGATGTGGATAATTACAGTGCAAAAGGGTGGCCTCTTAAGCATGTAATACACTCTTTTATCTTAAGAAGTCAATCTCTCCAAGGCTGACAGCTTGCAGCATATGATCCTGGTAAACAAATACTTTTGCGCGGCACAAAAGTGCCATTAAAGGCCAAAACTGTCAACACAAATTCCATTCTTACTGGGGGGAGGGAACCGAAGTGGGAGGGAGGAGGGGAGAAGGGGAGGAGGAGAAAAAAAAAAAAAAGGACTTGATCACTTCTGGTTGCTTTAACTTGCATGGAGGTTGTCATGGAAACATTTCTATGAAGTTAACAAGGATAAAACCTGAACATTTGCCATTTAATTGCCTTTAAGCTTAGTAACAGGACCGAGTTAGCTGTATATATAAAACACACTGAGTAGGTTACATGCATGGGCTCAGCGAGATGTTTAGAAAAGTAAAGCTGGTGCACCACTCCTGTGATTTTTTTTTTACCCGTTTCTCCCCCAAATGCAGCAACACCTCAAGGGTTGAGCGAGCAGTCAGTTTCATTACAGAGGTGTTGGGGGATGGGTGATGGTGCAATTCAAAAGCTAATCCAAAAGTGAGCAAGTGTTTCATCGCCTCAAAAGTAGTCTGACTCAAAACAGAATTGATGTAATCTATGCTTAAAAAACCACTCTCCGGACCTATTCTAAATTCACACTTAGTCATCTTGCACCTAGCCCCCATTGTCAGATTCAACAGTTTCTGCTTTCACACCAAATGCACACAAAGTTCACGTAGGACCCACAGAATGGCAAATAAATTGCAAAGCATTTTCTACTTCAGCTCAGCTGGAAGCAACAATTTCCATATCTAAGATAAAATCATGCATCAACCAGTGTTCATTGAGCTGAAAGCTGAATCTTAATTTTGATAAATGATTGAAACGTATGACAGGGTACACACATTAATCCTGTGGAGGACATTCATTTTCCTATTACCATAATGTAGAGCACGACCGCCTGATGATAAATGCAGCAATCAAAAAATGGACGCAGAATGGGGAGAGTCGGGGTAATAAGTGCACTGCTCCCAACAACGGTCAGTCTTGGAGGAAGACTAATGGCAAGTCTCTCCATCCCTCCCGTTGCCTCGGGGAAAAAAATGCATCCTGTTTTACAAAATCAAGTGACCTTACTTACCGCACACACCTCCCCAACAACGAGTAAACAAGAGAGTACGGACTGTTTTAAACATGCTTTAAGAAATGATTACAGGGGCACTCCAACAAAGGGGCTGATTGTGCACTGTCGCTGACATATTTCACAAGGGGCATTTATTGCCGCCTGGCCTTTGAAGAGTGAGAGCTGCTGAGTGAGGGGGGAACTGGCCCACACCTGCATAACTGAGGAGGGAACACCTGTGCACCCTGCGGCTTGAACAAGGAGGGTCGATCCAGCTAATCCAGGGGTGAAAGCTGATCAGAGGACAGGCCCGAAGAGTTCAGCAGCTCCCACTACCTTGTTATCCTTCCTTTACCAAAAAAAAAAAAAAAAAAAAAAAAAAAAAAGTTACATCTATTAATTTTTGGGCCACTGTGATTGCAAGAGAACAGTGGCAAGACACAGGGAGTGTAATAGAGGGACTCAGCTGATGATTTTATGAGCTTTTAACGTTTAGTTTAATTAGTTGGAATTTCAGGTCTATCATCATGAAAATTAATATGCTACCAGCATCACTGTTTCTGGACCTCGAAAAAATGATGGAATATAAAAATGGAGCAAGCAACCACGGTAAGGTGTTGACTGCTGATAATGACAGACATTGATCATGCAGATACTGATCATGCTGATAAAGCATTGATAATTATAAACAGCCTTTAAATCTAATTGTATTGTAGTTTTTTAGTGCACAGGCTTGAGCTTAAGAAACTGTGACAGTGGTGTTTAAAAAGCATTGATGAGAGGGGGTGGGGGGGGGGCATTTTAAAACTATATGCAACCCCTGTGTGCTGCAGGTGATAACAACAGAAAATCATTTTGAAGATTTTTTCTTTAATAGTATAGGAATCTTCTCCTATTTAATAAATAAGCCTAATAAGCTGCCATATAGATTTAATTATATGCATATGGCACGTTGTATATTACATTTAATTAATTCCGTTTACTTCTTTTTTTCTGGCAATAAGTGCAATATAGCAATAACTAAGAAATTACAGCAAGCACTTAATAGTTTAAAATAGTTTTTTGGAGTTAACATTAACGCAGATATAGGCTGTAAATTGGCATTAAATGTTGAATACACGTAGAGCAAATCTTAACAGTTTTCATTATTGCCGTTTTCTACACATATCCGAACACACAACGTTTTAAAAAAATTGTTTTGATATATGTCATTTAGGACTTAGTGGCAAATGAGGAAAAAAAACGTTTTTTGGCGACATTTGCATAAACTGAGTGAAGCGTTAAAGCAATGTCCAAATATGAGACAATAAGTCAGCTTTTCGGAGTTCAGCGTTCAGACAAACCAAAGCCTGGACATCTTTCTGAAGGTCCTAACATTAAAAAGGCGAATAATGTGAATTCTGTTGACAGCTGCTCGGTAATTAAAAAGCACAGAAAGCCCCGCGCGCTACGTGTAAATAATAACGTCGCGAGGCAAGTTGCAAAGCGCTCGGTAACACAGGACAAACTTGTGCCCCGCGGTCCACTTCCTAATTCAAGTGCAGTGGACAGAGAAGTAAAAAAAAAAAAAAAAGTCAAACAGTGCAGAGAGAAATAAGCTCTTGGGCAGAAAAACTTACCACAAAAAAATGGCAGGTATATTTCCCTCACGGTAAAAGTCAAAGGGACACACCAGGTGAGAAGTCGCCGTCCTCTGTACTTGCAGAGATCTTCACACGTGACTGTCCAAGTTCACCATAACGCAGAGAAAATGAACAACAAGCTGCAGAGTAAATAAAAAAGCTCAAATATTCCTCCGCTGGGCACCGCTGTCGGAGACACACACACACACACACACTCTCTCCTGCTGTCTCCCGTCAACGCCGCTGTTATTACTAATGCAACAGAGGGAAAAGCAGTACACTGAGTCCTGTTTGAATGACGCGCAATGCGAGGAAGAAGCGGCTTGTTTTTTTTTTTTTTCGTTACGATTCAAACACACATCAAGCTGTATCCCAGCTAGCAAGTATATTTGGGACTAGAAATCCCCCCCCAGGGGAGGCACTTGCTTGTGCGCGGAGGTGTGTGTTGTTATTTTTGGGCGTACTGCGACCCCGTGTGACGTCAGGGCCACCTGCTATGTAAACAAAAAGTTTTTTTTTTTTTTTTTTTTTTAAAGTTTGTTTCCTCTTTTTCAAACGTGTGCTACTACAATATTAGCGGCCGCTCACGTCGGACGGTAAGGCGTCTTTTACAAGGGCGCTTCGAAGATAATCGCACATTGTTGTTGTTGGGTTGCAGTGATGGGAAGGTCTCTCCAACCAAAAGATAAGTGCGTCCGTTGCTGCATCTGAGAAACTTTAGGGTTCATTTAATGGAGCCCGCCCAGAAGTAGCATTACTGCAAAGATATCTGCAAGTGGGAACCATATGGGGGGGAGGGAGGGGGGGGGGATCAATAACCTATACATTCCCATAATGTTCCTTTAACCTAATATTTCAACAATAACCTCTACTCTGTCTGTGATAGCACTCCATTCAGCCACCGACATCAAAAACATTATTATTATCATTTTCATCTTTTTTTATCCTTTGATCTGTGTAGTAAACTGCGTCGCTCAAAAATCCTATCATAAGACTCCCAATAGCTCTTGTGCATAAAGGAAATACGTAATCATTGTTGTAGAAATTAACGCAGGGGAATTATATCGATGCACAATTAAGATAAAATTTGTGTAATGGTGTAAATATCATCACCAGGAAAAACAAAAAATAGAAAATAGCTTCAGCATCCTTCAAACCAGAGTGTGACCTGCACGTTCAGTATAAATTATGGCAGTTTGAGGTATAGTTTACATTTTAAATACGTATTAAATTTAAAATACATTTTACATGCACCTCATTAAATTACTAGTTTGCAGAGAAAACACACTTATGATCATCTGGAAGTGTGTGCACATTATTGTTGTTAATGTTATAGAAACACACAATTACATATTTTAATGTTAACATGTTTGGAATAAACATAACCTGCTCTAAATTTTATCAAATAAAATCACTGCCAAATTAGTACTTCATTACAAAAAGAAGACAAGATGAACTGTTTGACTGAGGATTTTTTTTTACTCATTCTGTCATACCTTCAGATGTAATTCGGCCTATTAAATCATTTAAGAGTAGATCTGAAGGCATTTCTACATTGAGCAGTCAGTAGTTAGAATGATTCTCTCTCGTCTCTGTCTTCTTTCTTTTCTTCTTCTTTTTTTTCCTCCAACCGCAAAGACAGTCAAGAAATGAATGACCAGATTATTATCAATTGGGGAGGAAAAACAGAAAGAAAGGGTGGAGGACAAGTTTTGAAAAATGTAAGAAACACAACAATTGATCTTCTTGTCCCATTGTCTTTACTGCAAACATTTTAGAATTGTATGCTTTATGTATTATTTATATTATGAATCACTGATTGTGAGAAATGTGGTTTATTCAGGTGTAAATGTATTTGCTTTTTTTGAAATGTAGTTAACACTGCTTGTAGCCTGCTCGTATTGATATATGAGTGTCAATTTAAAATGTGTTAATAAAGCAGCAATTTTTTATAGCCACTAAAAACATTAAACACCCAATATTTCTTTATATATTATTCTTTTTCATCTGCTTGTGAAACTACTTCCTCAGATTGGCGGACAGACACGGATGATCCTGCACCATTGCCATATGTCCAAAAAGTAGTAAAATAGGCCTACCTTTAGAGAAAAATTCACATTCCTATAATGTGATTGAAAAAACACAAGCATTGTTCCATTTGGAAATATGAGAAAAAGAGGCAGATCATATTGCCACACATGCAATGGTATGCATCTATTAGATGTTTATGTTTTTGTTTGTGTTAGAAAACCTAATTGCTATTAAAAATTGGATCAAATAGAAGTAGAAGGAAACAGCATCTGGGAAGTAATGAGGACAGGAAGGGAAAACAGGTATCATTGAATTGTGGTGGTTTGCTGCCACCTACTGGTCAACTTAATAAGAGTCTGTCCAAAATATGTAAGACAATAGACTGTAAATTATCCTCATAAAGTTTTATTATTTCCTTTCCCACTTTATATTAAATTATTTTATTGTACATTACATCCACACTTCATTATCACATATGAAAGGCAAACAAATAATGCAAATGTATTTGGCTGAGGTGCAGGCTACTCTGATGTGCATTTTGCTCTGATCACATAGTGCCATCTACTGATATACATTGGATGTACAAGCTGTCCTGTGTTTTTAAAGGGTAGATGAAACAACAGCAGCAAACACATTTTTGATTTTTAGAGAAGTGCAGTTCTGTGGTCTTTTTTTTTCATCAGCAGATTGTTCTTGTGTAAGTTGTTCCTGATATTTTGTCCACTTCCTTTACAGATATGAGTGAACTAACACTTTTAAGGATATTGAATGTATCTTTATGTGAATAGGACATCCAGTCTGTAATATTAATGAGTGTAACATTCATATGTCTGCTTTTACAAAAGCTGCAAATGATAACATCTGATACTATTTAAAGACCAAAACTGCAATTAAAAGTCAAAAGAGAACCTATTTGGCTTCAGAACTTCAGAACAAAGGGTCCTTTGAAGGACAAAAACCCACTCACCTACCTGTGAAGGATTGTATAACCAGCACTGAAGTCTATTTACAAGATTTACTGGACTTGGGGGTATTGTTACACTGCATTTCAAGGATTAGATGAATTAAACTTCCTATCTGAGACCGCTGCACACAAAAAAATACACACACACACACACACACACACACACACACACACACACTAACACATACAGAGCTCAGTCTGCCAATAAAGCAGAGAACAGAATAATCTTCATTCTTCTGTTGTAAGATGCAGTGAACCTAAACAATTAAGGCTGCCTCTAATGGCAATGATACGACAGGATCTGTAGATACACAATCCAAACGCTGGTGTTTTCTTAACACAGACACTTTTCAAGCACAGTAATGGAACTAATGATAATCTGATATATTATTTGTTGTATCTCAACAGAAAATTCTCTTTTTTTTCTTGAAATCTCCACATGGAGGTCAGAGGTCAGCATCAGGTGGGACACTTCAATAAAGGAGACACTGACCCACACAAGTGCTTGAACTGTGGACCCCCAGACCAGTTAACTGGTTTGCTTTCAAAAGATCAAGAAGGTGAAGCCTATTGATTGCAGTCTTACATCAATAACTATGACAAATGATGGTCTTTTTACTGCACAGTAGGTACAGTAACTCTTTAAACGGGCAGTTTAATTTTGAGCAATTTGCATTTTAAGTGAAATGCAAACCTTAAAGGGGCACTCCACTTATTTGCCACATGAGGATCAGTTTACCCATCACGAGGGGTATCACTCAGTCTGTGTATCATGTCTTCTGTGGTTCAGGAGGTAGCTTTCTGAAGTCTGTCTATCTATGCAAAAGTCAGTCACATGTTTGATCTGTCTCCTTCAGTTTATGCAAGTGCAATACACAATTGCTGAAATATCCCTTTAAATAAATCAAAGCTATTTATAAATCTATGCCAATGCATAAAGGACATTTTTCAGTGAAGTGCATGACCAACATCTGTTAGAATCGCTTCATGATTGCAATTGTATGTTCTCTTGATTTCTTTTAAAGTGACAATAAATACAGCAAATACTCCATGCTAATGAATGTTAGGCATTGGTATTTAGTGTCTGCTTCTGCTAATGTCAAAAGAGGCTTCATGTTCGTTGAGCTAGAAGCTGTCAAGCTGTATATATATGATCGTAGGACAGATAGGGTAATAAAATGATATACAATGGAGAAGAAAAGCACATTAGCAACACAACAGACAAAGATATCTGCACAAATACATGCATAATTGTTCAATAACAACTTACATGACAGTTTCTTTTATCATCAGACCACCAAATTTACCACAGGCCAGAAGATACTGTATCATACAAATACCTTGGCAACCATTTCACTATTGTGTTTTGTACAATGTCAAAAGGACAGTGAATTTAAAACATACTTTTAGTTTGGTTTTTGGAAAGTTTCTTCAAATCTGAGCTGACAAAATACAGACCTCCTGTCAATACATGTCAAATGTGGACTTTAAAGGGCATTAAATAAGCGATATTTTCATTTATTTATTTTGTAAGTAGCAAACATATTGTGAGAGGATAACTGAGGGGATAACTGGTCTGCTCTGGTCTGGTTATATGTGTCCTATTAATAGGCCTGGCTCAGACTCACAATGTTCAGCTGTAACCGAACTCCATCTGTCAAGTCACGTCCTCTCCCTGCTCTCCCTTCTTCAGTATCACTGCAGCCAGGCTGGGGGCACTCTGGTCTATGCCACCCTCCAAGCCAGACAGACGGTAGGACGGGCAGACAGCTGCCTCTCAGACCCTTGCACATTATGGAGGCTTTGTACATTCAGCCCTTTGAAGAAGACAGGCGGATGGAACAGGAAGAGGGAGGAATGGAGGCCTCCACTCCCACGGGCTCCACCACAGACGAGGAAACAGATGAGGACTCTGAACGAGAGCCCCCGCCTGTCGTCCGGAGGAAGGTGTCATTCGCTGATGCATTTGGCCTCAACCTGGTGTCAGTCAAGGAGTTTGACAATGTTGATGTGACAGAGTCAGAGGTCAGCGAGCCCACTGAGAGGGAGGCGACCCATCCGTTGGAGGAGATCTACATGTCCCGTCTGTTTACAGTCCCCTCATCCCCAGAGGAGCTGGATCAGAGTCTTCAGGCACAAATGGTCGAGCTGGAGAGCATTGAGCTTCTCCCAGGAACCACCACACTCCGTGGCACCGTCAGGGTGGTCAACCTCTGTTATAGTAAGTCTGTTTATGCCCGGATCACCCTGGATCGCTGGAACACCTACTTTGACCTGATGGCGGAGTATGTGCCTGGATCAAGCGATATGAAAACGGACAAGTTTACCTTCATGTATACTCTGGTTCCTCCCTTTGAGAAACAGGGGACCAGAATGGAGTTTTGCCTGCGTTATGACACATCGGTGGGCACTTTTTGGGCTAATAACAAAGAAATGAACTATGTGCTGTTCTGCCACCAGAAGGGACAGGGGCCTCAAGTGCAAGAGGAGAGTACCGGCCACAAGGGCAAGAGGAGCTGTCTCAAAGCTAACAGGTGAGAGAATCTGATGCTGAATCTTTTTTTAAACATGCCACCGCTGAGTCACTAATGCACATCACCCTTGAACGTCAACAATAGATGTCATAATCAGAAAGGGAAGTTATTCAAATCTATCACTGGAAACTCTTCATGAAAATAAATATTTTACATGTTCTTAGTGTCGCTTTTTACTTCTTGTTTGTGCTTGATTACAGAGATCAAGCATGAAAGCAAAGGCCCCAAATAACTGAAATTGATTCTGTGAGGAAAATCTGACATTTGACACAGAGTGTCTATTTAAACAGTGATTCTCATTAGGTGGAAGTACAAGCTAGCATTGCTTGCTGGCTGGGCCATAGTGTGTTTACAGAAAGCTGTTATATAACTTTTCAGTAATGCATGTTTGGACTGTAGAACACATATTGCCCATTTAAGGTCAGGTGTCTGTCCAGGTTTCCATGACGTCTCACTGAGGCAATGGGAGACAGATATTCATATTTTATCCTCTTTGACACCAATCCACAAACTCCCTTTTTTCTGCTTTAGGAAAAATAGTTCCTTATTATGTATGTATATGAAAATGTGATAATACAGCAAGCATATTTCAAAGTCATAGCACAGATATATGCTGTTTGCATGGAAACAGGGATTGCATCTATCTTGTGCAAACCTATTACTGTGTATTGTAATCATAGTAGGGCCAGTACTGGTGTGGGTGTAGTACAGGGGAGATGTAAAACAGAAAAACATTATACAAGTCTTGAGGATGTCTCTAACTTCTTTATTATACCATTTCATGAAGCTCTGAAAATCAGAAGCCTTAAGACATTATGAGACATGTGAATGTGTGGAAAGAGGGTGACAATGAGGGTTTTACTATTTCACACATCACCACTCATTTACACCCTTGAAAAAACACATAAAACTGCAGTATCATTCTAAAATATTAGCTTACTGTATGTAATGTTATTACCATTTTATTTTGAACCACAGGAGGGGAAGTGCAGAGGAAAAGACCAGGGAGATCATTAACACAGCAACAGTTGCTGCAGGTGTGTAGACTTTGTGTTTGTATATGTGTGCTTGAGTGTGTGTATGAGTGTGAGCCAACTTTGACCCTTGGGTTTGTAAATCTGAGTCTCTTCATTTTGCAGAAGTTCAGGCCGCACATGAAGCAGAGGAAGCTGACAGAAAGACAGTGGACAGTGCAGAGATACAATCATTATTATACCATGAAGAACACAAACCTTTGGTGAGGTGCATTTATTATTTTTGGAGGCACAGACTGTACTTAAAGTCTGAAAAGCAGAAAACACCAACATCACCCAGAAGTAAAGCTTGCCACAAAACAACTCTCAGTCAATACGCCATTTTTATTTGTCTATAGCCGCTGATGTAAACTGCAGATATAAAGTAAGAAAGTCCTGCCCCCTGTCATCACTGGACCCTGCCCCCTGGTCATACCCCCCCCAACCACCACCCACCCCTCTGGGCATGCTGGCCAAGGGCCTTGCATGGTCAATTTACAACCCTACAAGAATAAAATCGCCCACATTCTCCATTTTCATCATTATTATTACTTCTCATTCTTGTTATTTATTATTCTTCCTACCTTGTGTCTTTCCATCTTTTCTTTGTCATTACTCAGTAGCCGTCCCTCTTACAAACATACCTCACCTAATCCTACATGTCACATCACGAACACTAGCCAAACTCAACCTCCCAGTTCAATGTAAATTGTTGTACTGTCTTGTCTTAAGGTCCTAATGTCTGTATGTTTTAAAGCTATCCAATTGTCCTATATCTTTTTGTCATGTTAAATTGTACCAATAAAAAGTCCTAGAAGGATATGGAAAGTCAGCTGGCCTGACACCTGAGAACATGTCTGAAATCACTCGTGCAGACTATTAATAATAAACGTGCATGTAGCCTGCTTGTGAATGTGCAGAAAAGTTGATGATGTAAACAAAAGTAGGCTCACGTGCTGAGGTTACTGTGGTATTGCAGTGCATTGCATCATCGTTTGTCATCATGTAATGTTAGATATCAAAGGACACTCGATGAATGGGCTTTCATAGAGAGATACATCTCTATTTCTATCACAAATATTTTTCGACGTAAAGCCAGTACAAGGATTTAAAATGAATGTTGACCTTAAAGAATAACAAATCACTGTGCTAGTGGCCTCTGGTTATAGTTCAAGTAGTTCAAACATAAATTCTTGGCTTGACTTTTGACCTTTGGCCTTTTTGACAGGTGGATAGCGTAAAAAGCCGGCACAGAGCGGCACGTTTGGCACGTGTGCAGGACTTCTTCTCCCAGAGGAGGCAGCAAGTACCAAAGCCAAAACCTATGCCAAGCACGTGGGATGACGCTGCCAGCTCTCTCGAGACACGCCAAAAGAAACCATCCAATGAGAGTCTGCAGGTACTCACCTACCATCAGATTCCTCTGCTTACATTGGATTGGAACAATGATAAACCACAGCAGTGGGGGACTGCTGACGTAGATGATATTTGGACTGGAAGAGATAAAATGTCGAAAGCTTCCGAGGAACATATGAAAGATACACCTTCTGTTAATGATATATGGGAGACCTTTCACAATGGCACAGATAATACCACTAATAAAGAAACCTCCGTGTGCGATGTATGGCAGGCATTTCTTAATGGGCCGAGCTGCAAGGACCATTCTGGTGTTCCAGAGTCAGAGTGGCTTCAGACGGCAGCGTCGGTGTCTCCACCAAACGATAAAGAGCCCCAAACCCAATATGGAGCATGCAGTCAGGAGCATGAATTTCAGGTGGGCACAGATATACCCACCATCTTACAAGCACCCACCTCAGCTGCATGTCAGCTGCTGTCAGACACTCGTGAGACATTGCTGGCTAATGTCGCCTTAAACGCCGAAGACCAACAGCCAGCAGAGGCATGTGTCGGTAGCCCAAGAGATGACAACACAGTGACACAAGATGCATCCCAAAGGTCACAGACGAACTCTGTAACAGACACTCTGCAGGAATTTAGCTTCATAGGGGCAACGCCCGTGTCCGAGGGCTCTGTTGACAGTTCAACTGAGTGTCACGAGCTTGTGATCTGGGAGCGAGAAAGAGAAGGAATAATAGGAGAAGCAGGAGGAATAGGAGGAAATGAGCCCTCCATGCCGCACACGGCTGACTTAGTAACAAGCTCAGGGGAGTCGGAAACAACAGACATGACAGCAATGCCAGAGTCTCAGAATGCCACCGCTGGTGATAGGATCTCACAGGGAGCAAGACTGGATGAGGGTCTTTCATACAGCAGGGAAGGGGAGGTTACAGGTACAGCACACAATGCGATGGCATTTAGCGAGACAATCAGTCAGGGGACAAAGGATTGGGAGAGGTTTGTCTTCTCCGTGTCCAGACAAGGAGCAGAGGAAGGGATCACAACGAACTGCACGGAAAATAAAGTATCTACAGAAGAAGAAATATTTAGGCCAGAGTGTGAAATCTCCCAGGGGTATGCAGATGAAAAGCAGTGCGAGGAATTCAAGCCGAACCAAAACAGGGAAAACGCATTAAAGCAGAATGACAAAGATGAAAATGAAATAAGACCTGCACAGTCACATGCAGATGAATTCAATCTAAACCAAACATGTCAGAAAAACATCAGGCAAAGCCAAATAATGGAAAGTGAATCAGAATTGGATGAATCAGAGAATGAAGACGTAGCATCAAATAACAGAGACGTGGACGGATTTGGACAGAAAGAGGTGGAAACTTCTGATTGTACAACAAGCGAAAAGACAAAGACACTAATCGGAGAAGCAGAAGTGATCCGGCTATTAGATGAGGAAGCAGAAGCAGAGTTGGGCTTTCAGAAAGAGGAGGCGGAGGACCCAACACAAACACAAACAGAGAAGAATGGTGCACTGAAGCCTGAAACAGATGAACATGTATCAGTCTCAAATCAGACAGATGAAGGCATAAGCTTGAGCTGTAGTGGAATAATTCAAGAGAAACAGGTCTTCCAAAATGACCATGATACATTCAGACCTTCTCCAACAGATAAATGCAACCCAAACCCAATGGAGGTGTTAGAAACTGGATGGACTCATTCACAGGAACATATGAAGGGTCAAGAAGAGGATGTAGGCAGTGAAATAAGCACAAGAGAAGTTACAGTGAAAGAGAACATTGGGAAGAAAGACACTTCAACAGAGCTTCAACACCAACCTGAAACATTAAAAAGAATAGAGGAAGATATGAGTCAGAGAGATAGAGCTGAGAGGGTGAGTATTGGAAAGCTGGAAATAGAAGCAGTGGAGGAGTTGATGGGAAACATGGAGAACCCTCAGGGGGAGAGTGAGAATGCACCAGCTGAAGTGAAAGAACAAGAGTTGTCAGCAGAAGTTGAGAGCTCTCCACATGTTGAATATAAAAAATTGTCAGAGGGAACAAAAGACCCTATTACGGCAGAAAATACTGTAGCACTTGAAGTGATAGAATCGGGATTAGAGGAGATGTTCATAGACAGATTTGGAGAAGATTTGGTCAGTGGGATTTGGGAGGATGTGTTCGGTCAGAGAGGCAATGTGCAGGCCTCCAATAGAGGCACAAATATTGCTAAGAGAGTGGGGGGAAGGCTGACAGATATACTAGATATTACGCATGATTGCCATCTTCTTTCAGACGAAGACTACAATGAGACTTTTGATTCAGGTGTATTCTCCTTGACAGAATTACCAACAGATCCTAATTTAAACCTCTATCAAGGCCTTGAGCAAACTTTAACCAAAAGGAGCAATGAATTCTCACCAACAGAAACAGGGCAGTCACTCACCCAAACAGAACAAACTCACTTTCTCTCTAAATTACAGATAGATTCAGATTCAAGTGCTCATCTCAGTCAAGATCTCAAACCCACTTTAGCTGCTCAGAGAAAGCAGTCATCGACTGAATCAGCCCAAACTCTCAGCTCTCCAAAGGATCAGGGAAACCACACTCAAATAAAGGAAAGATCAGTCACCCGTCAGGAGACAGGTAGCCAAATAGAAGACTGCGTATTAGCCCACAGGGAGAGTTTTAATCAATCAGGCCACCCATCTCCCGAACATTCGAGTCCCTCCTCTAAGAAATTAAAAGAGTCCGATGGTCTCTTATGGTGGAGTATATTATACATCCTTAGTCACATCACCAGAGTTCTTATTTGCTCCCTTTTAGTCGCTGGATTCTTCGTCATTGTTTTGCTGTGCGATTTCCCAGCATTCTTTGCACTCTACATATCTTCATTGTGCTGGTGGTTTTATAAGTGTAAGAGACACAGAGGGACAATGAACAAGGTGGGATAAATTGAGAGTTCTGAGAGAAGGAAGGGTGTTCAAGGGTGCTGTGTGTGGTATTTTTAAACATCAGTACATCACTGTCAAATCAATGGTGACGTCTTCGTATTTTATATTCAAACTGTGAGACCATGGGGAAGACGATTAGAAGCAAGAAAGATAGGTGCAATACAACAGAATGCAACATACAGCACTTGTAACGTGTGTGTTTGGTTGTGTGGTTTTATGTTTGGTTGTTTGTTTTTCCAACTCAAAGTGAATTAGTGCAGTGGTTCCCAACCTTTTTTTTTTTTTTTTTTTTTTTTGGCTTGTAACCCCTTAAAACCAAGCAATGTCTACTTGCGACCCCTTGTCACAGTAAATAGATCATACAGTGTCTCACAAGGGGGAAAAGAAGAAGAATGTATGAAAAAACAATTCCAAATAATCTTGAATTTAATTTCGGAAATTATACAGTAAAATTTAATTCAATTTGTGAACATTTGTTGAATATCTGAGTTGATGCAGATTGAGTGTAAACGTGTATGTGTATGATGTGTGTATATTTGCTGTGTTTTATGGGCCCAATAGTACTTTACAAAATGGAACAAAGTGACTATGTGTTTGATTCATGTAGATGAAGGTTGTTTGCAATATTGGGGCATTGGAGATTTGAAAGATTTCTCTTTCCTTGCTTTTCTTGAATAAAAGAAATTCATACAACAAAAGAAACAATTTAAACATTTATTTGGTCTATTACAAAGACACATCCCAAATTTTGTATTCTTTCCGTGCAATGGTTTTTATTGTACTAGATATTGAGCCCATGAACAAAAAATAAAATCAACAGAAAAGAAAGGAAATAATTGTTGGGTCCTATTTGCTATTCTCCATTTTTGGCATCTACGTATATTCACCAGCAGAAATATTATATTATATTGCTGTTTTTAAGGAGTAATTGCAGATACATTCAAATCTGTGAGTGTTTGATTTTGTTAATTTCCTTATTTTCTTTTGTCTAACATCTTCCCTTAACCTGAATTTATATTTTTTCTGCTTTAGTTTTTACTTTTGACATCTCGTCATTTTCTACTTACGCCTTTTTAAAGCACTTAATAATTATTTGGAACTCTTGTGCATCTTTTACACAATTAATCCTCTCGATAAGCTTACAAATGACATGCTGGCATCTAACTCTAACCTCCTTTGAAAATAATGCTTGTCATATGCATAGCAGCTTACGCTTAACTAAAACCTGTTCAGTCATTGTGAACTGCATTGGAAAGAAGTTGTATCCCTCGTTACTTCACCAAAATTGTTCAACTTTAATGGGGTTGGTCTGGTCAGTATTCATAAACAGTCATCTGTAGCGTGACAGGAAAATGTCGTAATCCTCGTTGGCAGTCGTTCACAGACAGGGTTTTAACAGCCGTACACTATTTCAGTATTACTCATCTGATAACTCACTGACCCTTAGATGACACCCCTCACAGACCAGAGGAACAGTCAGTTGTTCTTTGTTCTTGGATTTGGAGATTGCTACAAAGGTAATTCAGTCCTTTCTAGAAACTCGTCACATCAAGAAAAAAGTCAGAAGTATGACTGTGTTTGAAGGACATCTTAGGAAGTAAACGTTGGACATTTCTTGATCTTACATTTCTATCGGCGGGATTACATGTTGATTATCAGACGAGTCAACTTTGTGAATCTCAGCAGTAAGTCTTTAAAATGAATAACATGCTCCCATCCTTGCTTCTGTCTCTTAGGAGTCATTCATTGTTCCAGTTTTAGTAACTGCTGACAGCCGTTGGAATTAAGTCAAATTCACATCGCACACAGAGCATTTTATCCCTGCTCCTCATGAGACTTACTGTAGGCAGTATATCACCAGGTTAATAATACAAAAGGTTAGAGTAATAATACAAAGGTTAAAATTCAGCCTTTTGACATTGTGATATCTTGCCAGATGCCGTTCCAAAATGGATACACACCATTTAGGAAACCCTTAAATTCAAAACCTTTATACAGTCGGCACTGTTTTGACATTGCATGGTGAAGATATTAACTCCATCCAGTAACATAAAAATTATCAAATGATTAAAATGGGTGAGTGCAACAGGTGTGCACAAGTACCAGTGCATCATTTACATAATGTATCAGGGGATTTCAGAAATGTTAAATGAAACATGTTCAAAGGGACACAAGACCTTTTAATTATGAGTTATGATTATTTGCTTGAAGGTCATTAAGATTTGTACATAATTATCTGTCCTTTACTGCAGTATGTATAGTGGTTGTTCAATGTGAAGCTAATAATTTAAGTTAATCATATTTCACTATTAAGTTGGAGCAACAGAAAAATGTTACTAATATAATTTCATGCAGGTAATGTTTCATCATTAACAAATGCCATGTGTAAATAGAATTTCCTATGGCTGCAAGAGCATGCAGTGGGTGGATATCCTGTTTTTTTTTAATGTGTGTGTTTGTACCTGTGTATGCTTCCATCTCCATGTACTGAGAATGAGAGAAACAGCAAGTATGTCATGGATGGCACTGGCTATCCAGAGGTGGCCATGTCCAATCTTAAAGAAGCATAAATCACAAAATATGAAGTTGCACGACATAATGCACTTAACAGCCAAAGATGATGACAGATATTGGCGCACCGTTCATTCTGGCACTATATGTGCATAGATTTCATTGCCGGTGAGGCTGTCATGTCACACCTCACATGTATTATCTGCTAGTGCACCACAAGCACAGAGGTCTCACTGTGTGACACGATAAAATGGCGGTTGAGTGACACTGCAGTTCAGTAGAAGTCACTTGATCCCGTCTGGGGTATGTTGACCTTTTGTAAGCTGGCACCAATCCCATGCTGGCACCTTTATCAACCTGGCCAAAAGCCAATGTTGGCACATCAGAAGGCTACTCTTTGCAGGGTACTAGCTCCAAAGAAGCACAGTTCAAACTTGGCACAGTTACAGTAGTGTGCAGACAAAAAGTAGCAGTGACGGGAAGACAATGAGAAACAAGTGCAGAATCTTGATCAGTTGAGCTTACAGTAAAGTGCAAGGCTACTTTTTATATTATCACACAAGCCAACGTGTAAGGAGTATAAATGAATCAGTGCTGCACGAGGTTAGAGGGTTAGGGTTGCACGTTTACAAAACCAGATGGCAGTGAGAGGTAAAGCTACTGAAACTTTCATATCCACAAATCATGTACAGTACCCTCGAAAGAGTCATGTGAGATGAGACAATACCAAGGGGATTAAGTTTGCCAGATAGATTTTAAGAATTAACTTGTCTCACTTCATGGACAGTGTGCCAAATGCATTTTAAGAAAAAAATAAGTGTGCCAAGACTTTGCTTGAATTGAAGATTTAAAAAAAAAAAAAAAAAAAAAAAGCATGGGATTGCTTTTACCCTGGTTCATATCAGGTCACTGAAGGTTCCTGAGGTGGTAGAGCAAGTACAAGTTAATTGACTCTCTGGATCACACCCCAAACCTTGTGATACAGGTCTCAACTAAAATGAGACTCTACCAATATACGTGGGTGCTCTCCTCTCCCCACCTCTCACATTACAGTGTGTATACAGGATTGTGTGTGTGTTGGTGTTTCGGTGTACGTGCGTATGTGAGAGCAGACAAGCAAACTATAATAAGTATCCCCCGATCATGTGAGAGATATTCTCAGGAGGGCATTCCTGCGGCTCAGTTGCAGTCTTCAAATCATCAAGAGATTAAGGCATTTACTGTTTATTCCTACTGTTATCTTACTGTTTTGTGACAGTTTTTAGTATATCATGTCACAATAAATAAAAAATAGGAAGTAAGGTTACATAATAGAAGGAGTATTAAAGGAAGCTCAACTTTTTTTTGGTTCTATGTAGCTCCACATGTACAGAATTTACTGTAAATGCTACATAAGATTAAAAAAAATACATCCATGTTAATTTTGGGCACTTTGGATAGAATTGTCCAACAAACAGTATAAGAAGAGAATTAAATTTGTTTTCAGTGAAAAGTGCAATGCTTCATTTCTTCCAGCAGATGGCACTGCAGCTCCAGTTTTCAGAGAATCCATGACATGTTCAGTAGGTCTGACACCAAAATCACAGTTAATGGTTTTGGTCCAAAAATTATAGTAATCATGTGATCATGTCAAGCAAACATTTGACACAATCTGCATTAATCCTAATATTAAGATGTAATTTTGCATGATAAGTAGTCTGAACAGGCGACAAACAGACAAAAATCTATTTTTTATCCCTGTGGCAAAATCACTGTGCAGTGAAGTGCACTGCCGGGGACAAGAGGGTGCATGAGGACATGGTATGTGAGTGGATGAGAGCGCAAAATGAGGCAGGGCCTTGTTGTGAGGCCTTAGGGGAACAGAGGCACTCTGCTGACAGACTGGAGACCTGACAGACTGCATTGTCCACACTCTCCCCTAGCCTACAGAACAACTTTTTATGCATCCATCCCTCTCTTCTGCTTTTACAGCCTCTCTGTCGGCGCCCTTTGCGCCTAAACCCTGCCAGCTTCATCAACCCCTTTTCCCTTTGCCATCTCGACCTCTCCCTTTCTCACCAAACCTACATGCCTGCCCTTCCCCCTTGCCTCAGCCTCGCCTCTTTCTCCGACTACCCTTAGCGACTCGACATTCCCAGATGTCCACTGGCTCTTACATCACTGAGACAGCCAGGCTTTCTGCTGTTGCCACTTGGCATTTGGAGGCTGTGCGTGCGTGGGACACCGTCACCTCCCATTCAACACTAATTGCAGTGCACTGACTGCTAGAGATCTGAGGGTAAAGCAGTGAAGTAGTACCACACAGCTGCAGGTTGTCTCTTAGCATTTTCATGTGTTTGCTGTCAGATTAAAGACAGTAGGTACAACTGATTGATGGCAGCCACATACTATCAATCAATGCCATAATACATATACTGTGTGGTATGTAATAAATTGTTTATCAGTGAAATAAGTTACCTCTTTACTGAAGCAATGTGCCTCTTTTATCAAAATATGAACCATATTTTTGACATTGGCCTTCACATTTTTGCATATATTCCACTTTTAAGGAACACTGCACAGTATATCTTATGCTTTTATAGCATTCATTACAATGCTCCTACTTCCTCTGCTTTCATTTGCAGCATTACTGTGAGATGACAGAGTTGTTTGTCATCTTTAGTGCTGTCGGCTGGGTTTGTTTCATCACAACGAGGAGGTGTGAGAAAAGAATGAGCAGGAAGACGAGCAGGAGAAGAGGAGGAGGGGAAGGGGCGGATATTTCACTCATGAAGAATGCTGTATTCACACAGGCTTTGGTGAGGTATAGTCACGGTTATTGAGTGCATAGGTGAAAGCGTTTTGGTAGCCAGCAGCCCCAAATGAATCAAGAAAAGAGCAAATGATATATTACAAATCCTATTTATGTAATACTTGTCAAAACAAAGTTACATATCACACTGAGAAAGAAAAAAAAGGGTGTTGAAAAGTAGAAGGGCCCTGGATGGCAGCGGTGGATGACAAACACAGTTACCAGGTTAACTGTTTTTATTAGCCTACATTATGTCACCCCATTTTTCTCAAAAACAGCACAAGTGTCAGGTGAGATGGCTTGTTAAGATGGACATTTTTTGCAGCACAGAGTGAATCATGATGAGCTGTTTTTCTGTGCTGTCCTGCAACTCAGCCAACTAATACAAGGAGACATGCCATTCCTGAGATAATTTCCCTTTGGCGGTCCTTTCTGAACCTTACGGAAAAACGACAGTGCCAGGCTGTTCTTTGTTCTCTGCAAGCAAGCATCCTGGCCAGTAGTCATTATTAGGCAATATTTTTCAAGGCCAGAAAATCTGCTCTTTAGTCTCTTTATCTCCAAAGCAAACAATATGGAAACATGCAGTGAGCAACACAAACAACTATCCTGTATAGGCAATGCCCAGATTATTCTGCTCCTACAGTTACAGATTGCTTCCAAACTCTGTCTTTATTTATGTTGATATTAAAAAAGTTATTAATTACTGGCATTTTACCTCTGTTGTCACGGCATACTGTTTACATTGTGATTTGCGTGTGGCTGGGATAGCTATGGCTCTATATGAACCCTATTGTGTTATGTTTGACCACGCACTCCAGAACAACCAATTGGAGCGTTTTCTTAATCTAGAACCCCTATCGACAGTAATCGGCAGGACAACATCATTTGTCTGTGTTTTCCAAAACTAAGGTTAGGTTTAGGCACAAAACCACCACGAGTTTAGGGAAAGATCATGGTTTGGGTTAATCTGATCACTTTGTTAAGGTTAGTGAGACAAGGTTAGGGGACAATCGTCTCTCCGTCCTGACACCCATTTGAAAATGTCACACTCGCGGTTGGAAACAGGAAACGAACAGTGGTGTCCTGTGTCAACCTGTCTGGAAATGTCACACTCGCGGCTGGAAACGGGAAACGAACAGTGGTGTCCTGCGTCAAAGTCCACTGTTGGGTTATAGCCTCCATCCACCCCTCCCCCTCTGAATGTGGAAATGTGTCCACATATAGTATACACGTCATTTCAACTGCGCCACTGCTCTGGGTCATAATTACTACAGCCACTGATGGCATCTGTCACTCAAATGTAACTATATGGCATTTTTGGGTGTCTGATATCATGACATATTATGTTATTTTTCTTGGTTGGACAATCTCGTTTAATACCAAAACAGCTGAAAGAGTTTGATGCCTGATCAGCAGAAAACATTTGTAAAGTCTTTATGTTGCCTTTTTCTATAAAGATTAAAAACAGTTCCTAATTACTGCACATCCTTGTTTACCTTACTTAGCTACTTACTTACTATTGCTACTTCAAACAAATTACAGCGCTGACAACACATTATTGCTCCTCCAGGGCCAACAGCAAGAATTTTAACGTGTCATTAGGAACAAAAATAATCAAACTTTCATTAAAAGAATCAGCACTAATCAGTGGATAAGGGTGTTTGATGATTTTCAAAACCTCATATTAAGCTAGGTCTTTTCAGTACTGGAAGCAATCAATTAGTCCTCATCCTTTCCTCTGTAAAAGTTAAATATATAGTTGAAAAATACTTCTTACCTTTGAGTGGTGCAGCTGTCCTGCTGTCATGCTCTTGAAAGTGGGTACTTTGGTTCACAGAGAAAGATTTTCTCTGAAGTTTGATTACAGTTGCAATGTTTTACAGCTGACAGCAAGTAAATTATACCAAAGCTGTTTCCATAGCAATGCATTTCCAATGAAAAGGCCCATAGATACTAGCAAGGTTAGGCAATATATCAATATTATATTATATTATCTATATTGTGGTATGAGACTAGATATTGTCTTAGATTTTGGATATCGTAATATCATGATACAGCATAATTATTGTATTTTCCTGGTTTTAAAGGCTGCATTACAGTAAAGTGATGTAATTTTCTGAACTTACCAGACTGTTCTAGCTGTCCTATGATTTACCTTTACCCACTTAGTCATTATATCCACATTATCATCAATCTCATTGTGTAAATATTTCATGAATGCACCAATAGTGATCCCCACAATATTGTCACAATATCGATATTGAGGTATTTTGTCAAATAATATTGTGATATTTGATTTTGTCCCTATTGCCCAGCCCTAGTCATTAGTGTTTAGATTGATCACTTAATGCTGATGTAGTGTCTGATGAACAGGGGTGAAGGCTGATAAAAAAAACAAAAACTCTGTTATGGGAAGAACATAGCCATTAACATTACATAACTCTCACAATAACTGAAAAATAATTTTTACAGTTATGTATTGTAGGTCAAGCTAGTAACAGCCTATTTAACCAGGCTTTAGACAGCACCGTCCTTTATGAATGGAATCTTTGAAATAGGTCTAAATGAAATAACTGTTCAAATTAAGTAATTGAGTGGAGTACAATTTCACAGAGCTGCGTAACTTCAATAGAAAATCAGCACATCTCAAGAGAGCCTCCTGCTGTTGTGTAGGAACAATGAGCCAAATGGAAAAGTGACCTTGTATTTTCTGAACAACAAAATCACCTCATTAAATATATATGAAGCTAAAATGAAATAAAAATTCAGAGGCTGCTTCAGTTTAGTCAAGGTCAAACAGACTTAGGTAAATGAAGTGGAGCCAATGAAAGTAGCAAAAGGGTTAATAAAAGCTTTAGAGATGACCAGGCAGGCCCTCTGTGTGTGACAGGCAGAAGACAAGCAGTCGGCCTCTCTGAAAGCCCTCAGTAAATCTGTCTGCATGCCATTTAGAGCGTTGGCCTGACCTAAATGTCAGAGCAACATTTGACAGAACCATATAACTCTCTTTCACTCTCCCTCTCTCTCTCTCTCTGGATCCTTTCTCATTCCCTCAGTGATGTTGGTCTTACAAAAGAGTTAAATCACTCAGACACAGCTCACGGTGTCTGTTCATTTCAAAGGCCCTCGGGCTCCCATAAGACTAGTGAAATGGAAATTGAACGGGGAAGGGCTTGTAAAGCTATTGACATTCTTTTGTATGTTTCTGAACCCCTCAAAAACAAGCCTAAAAATGTGCATTCATGATGTGGAGCCTATTAAAACATCATTACCAACATCATTTTAATTCATATTTCAATGTGAAGGCTAAACTAGCACAGTGCAATTTGTCATTTTTGGGAAAAAAAAAAAAAAATTGACAGTGTTTGTTGTGTAACGCTGTTGTCCTTTGTATGACGAGTTGTAGGGATGTAAAGCAACATTATCCATGGATTCTGTTGCCTGCTCTTCACAGCGGAATGGGATTTTGAGGGAAAGAGTTTTGGACAGAAGGGACAGATTTTAGGGTGATTCATTCAGCGAGACTGGAGCCAAGGTAAACTGTGTCGTGTTTCGTGCCTGTGTACCGTATGTGTATGTGTGAAGCCTCACCTCACATGTGTGTCTGTGCCCAACAGTGCCTTGTGTGGGTGTGCAGGGGGGGGTGTATGGGTGTGTGAGATGCTGCAGAATGTGTAGAGTACGTGTGTTTCTGCAAGATGCATAAGAACGTGTGCTCGTGTACTGTATTATATGGCTGTGTGTGGGCAGTTTGGATTGCACAATGAGTGCACCATATTGAGAACCACCATATTGTTGGCAGCCAGGCTCACACGAACGGGTTTTTTATCACAGAGCCTTCTCTCTCTCTTTCTCTCTCTCTCTCTGACTCTCTGTTTGAGGGAAAGGTCACACAAAGAGCAGGATCTGTCTCTCTGTTCTGATTCTGCTTTAATCTTTTTCCTCATTTCAACTTGTGTTTTTTGCCCTCTGTTGCCAGTGTTTTTCCTTTACCCAATATCACCCTTGCACGTCCCCTTGCAACGATCTTCACAAGCTATTTTTGTAGGATCGGATCAAGTCGTGGTAGTGGCGTATAAAAAAACGACTCAAAATGCGTTTCATCTCACTAATTTTCAACGCAAGGCACATATAAAAATTCTGAATTCAATTCTGAAATGAAGTAATGAGTGTTCTCATGTACTTCAAGACACTTTACCGCCTTTTTGAAACTTAAAATGTTCAATTACCTTATATTAAAAGGTGTGTCTAATAACCCATCCTTTATTTAAATCGCTTGTTGTCAGCCACTTCCTCTCATTCTTTTCTCGTCTGTGTCCCTACTTCACCTACTCATATCTCTTCCTCTTCGTTTTACCAGTGTGCCCAGCAGTAATCCCCTTGACTCTCCACACCAGACTACTACATACAGACTGTAAACACACACACATATGCATGGAATAAGAGGATAAAGACGTAGAATGGGTGAGAGGAGGACAGAACAAAACAGATGGAGCAGAAAACCAGTTGTTGGGGAGAAGGATTAAGATGGAAAGGGACAGAGGATTGTGATGGTGTGCGTTATTAATGAGATGTTGCAATCCACGTGGAAACATAAGGTAAAGAATAGGCAGGTATTAGAAAGAAGAATGGGAGAGCAGATGGAAAGGAGAAATGGACAATAAATAAAACCAGGGGACATGTAGGGTGCTGAACAGGTGAATGACAGGAAAAAGGGATGTAAAGAAAGGAGGATAAGACAGATAGAGGGATGAGATGTGTACATTGCCGCTGTGTATGAGGTGACCCTTAGTCCAATCGATTTTTACAGCTCTGTACCCGTAAATCATAGGTCTGTGTCTGTGTTTGTGCATGTGTGTGTGTGTTTGTATGACAGTATGTTTAGTGCATGTGAGTGTGTCTAACTTAAATCACCTAGTCAATGTGACACCGTGTTAAAGTCCTCAGTGCAAGTTGGCTTCTAATGACCTTGTGTTAGCATTGCATGGAGTCTATGTGGAATCCATCTTCTGGTATCTATCTTTTTATCCATAGCACACACACACACACAAATACTGTGCACATAAGCGCTCAGCAAGCTTCACACCTATCAGGAGGAATCAAACATGTTGGTTAATGGTGACACAAATTCTTTAAAAGCATCATTTCGCATTCACAGAGGTGGTAAACAGATTCATGAGAAAGTCCCGTCATGCCCAAGCTGTGTGTTATGTATGTAACTGCTTCGGTATCCTGTTGACACACTTCCATCTTGTTTCTGCTCTTCTTGCCATGTGTCCCCTGCTCACCAGATTTCTGTCAAAAGCAGTCATTTGTACACTGTCCCCCCCCCCACTCCGCATCTCAACACACATAACACACATGCCTTGTAGAAGGCCCTGTCTGAGCCCGGGGTCCCCTGGGTCTGATTAATGCTCTCTCTACAGGACTCCCAATGGGAGATCACTCACACAGCTCACACTCATTTATGCACTGCTATGCATGCACACACACACACACACACAAATACTGACAGAACAGCATAGGAGCTGCTAACAGTGTATTTGCCTCCAGAGCTAATAAGGACATAGGGACAGATATGTTCTATATAGTCATATGTTATCTCATCAGTGGGTGTGAGTATGTGCGAGAAAGAGATTGCAGCGTAGTTTTACAGCACATAAAAATAAGATGGTGTCCTATAACAGACCAAAAGGTAATAAAGTCACAGTTTTTCTTTTAATTATATTCTTCAAAAAGCAATTTCTTTGCCACTACTTTTAGGAGGTCACTGCAGTTCATTGGATGCTGTGGGAGTTTGTGTTTCAGTTTTGTAAAAATGATTTAGGTGTACAATTACGCACTCAGCCGCTCAAGATACAAACCAGACTTTTTAAAATGCTCCAATCCACCGCAGGAAGCCAAACTCTGGTAACCTCATCATCCTGCTCATTTTTTAGGCTCATCCGAGAATGGTTCATCTCACGAAGTGATGTATAATTATCTTGCACAGGAACAGTCTCATTCAAAACGAAATCCTCTTTTTGTCTGGGTAATAAAAGGAGTTCATCGCTAGTTATTATTAAGCAATTCTGCTTGGTGTTTCGTTTGTCATGAATAAGTTTACATAGCCTTTCCCCTAAAAAAAAGTACATGCTTCTCTGACATTTTATTTTTCAGATTGTTGATGATATCAATATAAAGTCAGTTAGTCCCACATGTACATGTTGTAAGTACTGGACACACATCATCATGCAACATACAGATTGCTGATGTGTGTTTACTACAAGAAACCAAACTATCAGACAGTGAACACAAGAAGTTAAAAACACAACATTTCAATCAAATATACGTTGATTCATACAACTCCAAAAAAAGGAGTGTCTCAATTCTGATTAATAAAAACACACCATAAAACACACCCAACCCAGAAAGATACTATGTCATCATCAATATATATATATATATATATATATGTATATATATATATATGTACTGTCCCCTATTACCTCTCTATGTCCTAATAATATCATCTTGTTGCCTTTGTATTTGTCAGCATGTCCATATTGTCTATATATGTATGCACTAATTGGTGAAAAAAAACATGCAAATGTAAAGTTTATAGTGCCTAAGGAAAGGTCAGGTGGTCATTCAAAATGTCCAATCCAAAATGTTTTATGCACTTGGGAGCAATGTGCTCAACAATTTTAATGTAATCTTGTGGAATGTCTTGTGTGAAAAGTTAACATTTCAGCCTGGCTGTATGGTGCTAAAAAAAGCTAATGAAGTTTTTGAAAATGGCAATGATTAATCTTGTGGGGATGACTGTTGTAAGCATATTTCAATTACTGGTGGTGAGGATGAAAGGTCATACTATCACAAAAAAAAACCATGAGGATATTAATTGAATTCACTTTGGATATGCATGGTCCTCTGGGGAAAATCTGGACATTCTTTTCTTTCTTTTTGAGATATTTTGTCATGAGTCCAAGTGTTGGTTGAGGGTACATTTTTACAGGATGGAAGGTCACAAAAACACCAGTAATAATCTCTGGGGAACCTGAATATTTATACCAAATTTAATCTGGCCTGTAGTAGAAAACATGTCTTTTTTAGATTACTTTTGGCATTTTAAATCTTTATTGACAGTAAAAGTAAAACCAGCAACATTACAGTCACCACTACCCACTTGGATGGGTGGTGAATGATAGGATATGATTTAATAATATTGTCCTTCTTCATTTTGTCACTTTATGAAATATTCAACATGACAATCCCATTATTGCTTTTCTGCTATTGAGATCAGCAAACTCAATGGCAGAAGTGCCAATATCTACTAAAGTAAGCTGAGAGTCATTTTACTATACTAACCCTACAGTTACCATAGTAACACAAGTACAATGTCTGACCTGTGTATAACCCTTGTCATGAACAGTATCACAGAGCCAGATAAAGACAGAGAGAAGGAGAGACAGTGCCCAGAATGCATCAAAATTTGGTTTAAAAAAGGAGAGGAATTATGATTGCTGTGACAGCGTTTTTAAAAAAATCAGTTAAGCTATATCAAGTCTCTCTTCACTGAGCTGAAATTATATCTTATTGAAGCGGCTATTATCCTCCTCTCTTTGAGGTGCATGAACTTGAGCGTAAAGGCTCTCTTTCTCAAAAATTTACAGTAGTTCTCACTTCTTTCTCTGTAACTCTCTCCTTCTCTCTCTTTCTCTCTCTCTCTCTCTCTCTCTCTCTCTATCTGCTAACAAGGAGGGAGTAAGAGGAGACAGGCCTGTTATGGTTCACTAGCTACGAGGCTAGTGAAATGTGAGAGGATGTATGTGTGTGGTATACTATAAGTGTGTGTTTGTGTGTGACTGCACAGTAAAAGAATGAGAGAAAAGAAAGTAGGAAGGGAATGGTGTGTGTGTGTGTGTTTGCTGGTGTGTGTTTGAGAGAGAGATAAAGAGAGAGAGAGTGAGAGAGAGCAGGCCTAAGTCCAGTTTCCCTCATTGCTTTTTACACCAATTGATTTTAGTTTGAGTGACAGGCGAGAGGAAACCGCACCTCAGCCTGCTGCTGTCAGCTTATGTGAATAAGTGCCTCTCCACTCTCTCTCTCTCTCTCTCTCTCTTACACACACACACACATCCTGTCTTTTCCCTGTTCTTTCTTTTCCTGCCCCTACACACAAACAATGCACATTACATCCTTAACCCCAATCATACTTACATACTACATACAACCTTCAACCAGTAACATGTAGTGAACTTTTCCCTCTTTTTGAGGACGGAGACAACAAATATCCTTTTTCTCAGCTGAAAAAAATAAAGGAGCAGTATATTAACAGCCGCATCAGAATGCATACAAAGTTAGAGATATGAATGGGAAGCATATGGAGCCTGCCTGTCAACAATCCATCAGAGAAAACATATCATAATCGCACAGCGTCAGCGTGTGTCAGTATACCTTGTCGGCGAGCAGAGCAAGAGGGGGTGTAGAAGGGAAAGGCGCTTACAGTGAGACTGCTGTGTTGCCATGGCGACTGTCTTTGCATTGAATCGATAGAAAAGAGATGCTTTGGATTTCGTGCACTTCCCTGCCTTTCTTTCTACCAGCCCCACTTTCTGTCTTTCTTTCCTTGCTTTGTAGTCTTCTGTCTTGCTGTCTGTGATGTGTGCACATTCGGTAAAGCGCACACATTTACAAAAACAACAGTGCACATATTGAAACACGCATCAAGCTCACACACAAGGACGAAGCATATACATACACAGACATTTCACCATCCAGTTTGCCCTGTGAGGTCCAAAGAAAGATACATAGAAATATGTTGTAAAATCCAAATACCGTTTCTAGTATAGTTTAATCCTGCTGATACAGACAGAATGTTGAAGGAATGTGACATGGCCTGAGGTCGTCTTTGAGGACTGGCAGGTTGAGTCTCAAAGCCTTGCATCAGAATCAACAAAGACCTCAGGTTCCCTTTCATTCGCTGCACTACAAACATCTCTGCTTTTTCATCCTTTTCTGATGAGTAGATAATGATAGAAGTGTAAGGTCTTGTATGATGTGTCATTCCAATTATTCTTTGATCAAATATGCCTTTGATGCAAAGTAAGACGGATGGCAAAAGATTAGCGGCTTTGTATAACAGAATTAGAATGGATGGAAAGAATCCTTGGTGCTGGATCCATGATGATTATTCTGTAGCAGATGCTTGATCACTGGGAATCAGAGTGTGTTTTATGTGTGAACAGCACTAAGAGATGTACATTTCTAAGTGCTTCATGATTAACACAACCACGACTGGAATGCTCAGCTAAATGAGTCCTTCTCCATGGTAACAGATCAGTTTCTATTTCCATGACAACGTTGTGTAACATTCTTCAGTCACCACCTAAAGAGCGCCAGCTAAATGACCATTTTCCTCTGCTGATTTCTTTTTTTTTGCTTTGTTATCAGCTCTGATCTTGTAGTACAGTCACAGCCACGCTGCATATTCGTGTTTTGATTTACCGATGCAGATGGAAGAAGTGAGGATGCAAGCAACAGTAGGCTTTTACAGACATACACAGACAGTACCTTTACCGCCATTACAAAGGGTTCAATTCAGTCCAAGCTTACCAAGCAGCATCTGTGACACTGGAAATGGGGGAGAGCGAGCCTGTCTGGCTGAGTGCACTGTATGTAAATACAGAGGAAATGAGATGTGACCACAGTGGTAGTGACAATAACAGAACACTCATTTACCTCCACAACGGGCCCACAAACACAGACGCAGACAGGCAAGCGAGGGAGTCAAAAAATAAATGTATTTGTGTGACTTCTGTTTTCAGATCTGTTTTCCTTCCTCCCTCTCTTGTCCTGTCTTTCTCTCTGCCCTCATTTTGAAAACTGGGGGAGGGTGGGAGGTGGGGATGGGGATTCCATTTGAACAAGCAGCCTCTGCATCGCTTGTGGGAGACAGCTTGACTCAGAGTGGGAAAAAAAAGAGAGAGAGAAGGAGAGAAAGGAGGGAGAGAGTGTGAGAGGTGTCTTCCGTGCACCAGACAATGCAATCCTTAGCAGGAATAGTGGCGAGCGTTCCGCCAATGGCAGCTCACGTTTGGACCGACGCATGGAGGGTTTCCACGGCTACCCCCAACCTTCCCTTACCATCAGTCCTTCCCGTCTCCCTCCTTCTCTCTCTCCCTCTCTTCTCTTCTGTCCTCCCATCCTCTGCCTTGGAATAAATGTCAAGCGGTTAATAAACACAGCAGTGTGTGCGGCTGTTCCAAATGACCGCCGTAGTTGGTCAATTTGTCAGGATTCACCCACGCAGCTACAGACATAAAACAAACACGCATGCATGAACAAAGCAAGGACATGATGAAAAAAAGCAGATTACACACTCCCCATGATGGATGTCTGATCTGCGGGGTATTCATTTCTATATTTGTTTTGTTCACATTAGAGAACAATGCCCTCCCAGCTTCAACATTCTAACTATATTACACACACAAACCTTGTACTAATGATACTGGTGCTTTACATTATACATGCGCAATTGACTGTCTGGAGCTTTAATGCTCAAGTGAATCTCATTCTGACAAAATGTTTCCACCATCAAAAGTGTGAATTTGACGGTAGATGAGGAACAAGATTAATTCATAGCACCAAATTTAAATAATGACAGCAGTTAATGTTCGCAAAGTAATAGCTCTGTTACAGACTGGATGCTCTATTTTCTTGATATCAATCTTCAGGAAAGAATCATAAAAATAATAATCATTTAATAAAATAGGTTGCCAATTTACATAGTAGAGTAAATACTGCTAAAAAGGTCCTTTAAATGTCATTCTACTCATTTACGCTGTGTCATGGCACACTGGTCGAATGCACTGTTGGACAGTCGCCACCCCCTCACTCTCCAGCTGCATCTGCTCTGTATGCCAAGCCTCCTGAATCAAACAGATTTAATGCTCAATGTGTTTTTTTGTAAAATTACATGAAGGCAGGCTTCTGTCCAGGATACAATATGTCCAGTACTATTCTCCTGCTGTGCATATAAAGGGGACATTTCCAGATTATATTCTGGGGCTCTACTGGAATATCTTTGCATGATTCACAGTTAAAAAAAACTCCTTATTTATCTAATACTGGGTCTTTATGTAGCCCCTCAGTTCAGCCTCTGTCTGAAACAGGTCGTTTCAGCTCCTGTCTCTTTAAGCTCCCCCTCCTGATGAGCCCACATTGTTCTAATTGGTTAGCTTCCAGGAACTGTGTCTTGGCCAACTTCCGGTAGCTCAGGAGGCTACGTAAACAAACAGTGGTAGTAGGATTCAATTTCTTTTTCTTTTTTGTTTTATTGGTGCAGAGTGCATAAACACAGGACAGAGGCAGAGACATAAAGTGAAAAAATATGACAAGAACTAGACAATACCCAACAAAACCCTAAAGTAAAAACACAAACAAAAACAAAACAAATAATAATAGTACAAAAATCACCATACTAATAATAAAATTATATGTAATAATGCCAGCCAGTTACTGCTGCTAGGATTGGTTGTTCAGGGCATGTGTGTGTGCATGTGTGTGTGTGCATGAGTGTGTGAGTGCATCTACCAAAAAAAAAACAAAAAAAACAGGAGCAAGGAGGAAGATTAAGGAATGAAGTTATTAAATTGAAAATCAATTAAGAAAGTTGAATAAGAGGGAAGTGAAAATGAGTAAATAGATTAAAGAGGAGAGATTTAAAAAAGAAAAAGAAAAAAGAAAAACATCAGGATTGCAACAGTCTTGGGCACCATTGTTGGAATGGATGGAGCTGCTGGGGCTCAGGTGGAGGTCAGGTCGGTTGGGCCTCTTGGTCACACACTGCACACTTAACTGGTCTGCTTAGGGCTGCGCCTAGACCCTTGAGAGGGTGCTGGTCCATTTGCAGATCATATGGTCTCTTTTTAGAACCAGCTCCCAAACCTTCCGGCGTGAGCCAGCTCTGCCAGGACAGAGTGGTAAGTGTTTCTTTTTTCTTCTCCCAGCTGGAGGTCCCGGTCTTTGCCCTCACCCTGCCCAGCAATTACCCCCCCAGGCTTCTGTAGCATCTTTTGGAGACTAGTGAGGTGCCCAAAGGTGCCAGCTCACAACCTCAAAGTAAAAGTAAATAAATAAAATAAATATTACAGAATAAGTAAATAAATCGATTAATTAATAAATTCAATAAATAAATAAAAACAAAGAGGAGGAGAGAGAAAGAAAAAATATATCTATATGTAGACAAATTAGTAATGATATTAATAATGATAATTCATGTAATTATATTGCTACTAACATACAATAACAACAACAAATATAGGTAATAGTAATAATAAAAATAACAAATAAGGCCCTTCATTAAAACCAAGCAAAAAAAAGAAAAAAAGAAAAAACACATACAGTGTAATTAAATTAAACAACAGTAGCTTTAAGAAATAGTTGCTAAGCTTGTTGATTGAAAGAGAAGAAAAGATAAACATAAATAAATATTTGTATATACAATACATACACACACACACACACCAACATGCATGTGGGAAGAAACAGGAAGAGTGTAATGGCTGAGGGTTTACATGGCAGTAGCAATTGTATGTAACAGTATCATACGTAGTGGAGTTTCATTATTGCATGGATCTTTCTTTCTTTCTTTTTTTAAATATCAGAATTAAGTCTGTCTGGTAGGGCAGTAGATTTGATGTGGAGTTTGTGTGGGCAGAGATATTGGCTTCACCAGCAAAGGGAAGAGGTTGTTATTTGATGCATGATTATATGTGGTTGTTACTGAGAGAGCACTGTATATGTTTGTATGCTAATAGGGTTACTTATGCTGGTAGGTCTATAGAACTGATGAGTGGGATGAATGGGGCCCAATGGCAATTGAACTGGTCAACTTGGTTTTTGATTATTGCTTTGAGTCTTTCCATTGTGATGTGTTCAGATAGTAGGTGAAGCCACTGGGATGCTGAGAGGTTGTGTCTATTTTTCCAATTGAGTAGAATGTTTTTTTTGGCGATTGTTAAGGTGATCCAAGTTGGGTCTTAATTGCTGAGTGGAATGCTACAACCCAGAAGGATGGAGGATAATTTCTGCTCAACAGCTGTCCAGAATATTTGAATGGGTGGGCAGAGCCAGGTGGCATGATAGTAGTCGTCTGTGTTGTTTAATGTGCAGTGTGTTGTTGTCTGTGAATCCCATTTTGAACATTTTCTGTTGAGTGTAGTGTACTCTGTGCAGGATTTTGTAATGAGTAGGTCGTATTTTAGTGTTTGAGGACATTGAAAAAGTGTTGCAGATTTCTTTCCAATAATTGATATTGGTGGTAACAGCTAGGTATTTTTCCAGTTTTGTGTTGGAATGGTGAGGTTGTAATCAGTTTTTTACAGAATCTTGTAGATTTTGGAGAGGGGTTTTTTTGTGAAAGGTTAGTTGTTTAAGTTGATCAATAACTGGAGTTGGTTTAAGAGTGTTGTTTGATAGGCTGATTTTACCCTTAAGACAGTATTTCAGCTGTGAGTATTGCAGGAAGCTGTTACCACTGATATCATATGTCTGTTTGAACGCTTCATGTGGTATCACTGCTGTAAATGGGTTTTTGAAGCAATTATGTTTTTTAATTGACTGTGTCAGAAATGGTAGATCTGATATTGGTAGTTTCTGGCATTAAGTTTGTTCGATATCCAGCCATGAGTGTTGTGATTGTTTGTTAATTTGAAGCCATTTTGTATGTATTGAAGATGGTTTGCAACGTAGTAGAATCTGAAATTTGGGGCAGCTAGATCTCCAATTCTTGGGGTTTCTGTAATGTTGATAATCTGACTCTTGGTTTTTTATGTTTCCAGTAGAATTTGTTAATAATAGAGTCCAGGGTGTTAAATAGGATCCAGGGTGTTTATAGATTAGTCAGATTTTTGAGAAATTGGAGATAAAATTTGAGACTTCTATGAGGAATGATGTTGGTTTTGTTAGATATAAAAGTATGTCGTCTGCATATAAGCTAATTTTGTGGTGGAAGTGTTTTGTTTGTATGCCTATAATGTTATTGTTTTGATGAATGGATGCTGCAAGAGGTTCGATGAAGACTACAAAAAGTAACGGAGAGAGTGGACATCCTTGTCTTGTGCCTCGTTAAAGTATAACATGTTGGGAGGTGTGATTATTGGTAATAACAGGTGCAGAAGGTGAATTGTAGTGTGTAGTGTTTTGATCCACTGAATGAACAACTCTCCAAAACCAAATGATGTGATAATAGTGTCTAAGTGGTTTCTTAGGCTTGTGTTGATTAAACTGACGAACAGATGATGCATGAACAGATGATGCATTTTGGAGGATGAATGTCTGCCCTTTATAAAACCTGTTTGGTCTGGGTGGATTATATAGGATATGACTGATATCAGTCTGTTGACTATTGCTTTACATATTATTTTGAAATTGCAGTTGATTAGGCTTATTGGTCTATAGCTGGAGGTGAGTGTTGGGTCTTTGTTGGATTTGAGCAGAACTGAAATGATAGCAGTATTCATGTTTGGTGGTATATTTCCTGATGATTTGATTTCATTAACCATTCTGAAAAACAGGATATATGAGATGCCAAAACTGTTTGTACAATTCTATAGGATATCCAACTGAACCGGATGATTTATTGTTAGACATAGGAGAGCTTTCTTGAGTTCTTCGGGGGTTATGGTGTGCTGATGTGTTGGCCTGCTCTGTGGATAATTTAAGTTCAGTGTTGTCAAAAAACAAGAGGATGCTTGAGGTGAGGCATTCATTGTCAGAGTGGTAGAGTTTCCTTGAGTAATCCTGGAAGATCTGGTTTATGTTGTTTGGATTATTATATGATTATTATAGATATATAATATGATTTCGGTTTCCATGTGGGTCTTTGATTGCTGTTATCAGTGCTTTTTCCTTGTTTCTTTTGAGTTGATTGGGTCATTGTGTTCAAAAAAGTTCAGTCTTGCTCTTTGCATGAGAAATTGGGTTTTTTTTTTATAACTTTTTCAAGCTGAAACTTGATTTTCTGTATTTCATTTTGGATTTGTTCAGTGGGGAAATTGGAAAGTTTGGAATTCATATGTTTTAGTTTGACTTCAAGTTCTTGTTGTATTTCTTGTTCTTTCTTCTTCTTGTGAGTAGAATATGAAACTATGTTTTGTCTGAGAACTGCTTTTGCTGTCTCCCAAAGAACAGATGGTGATGTGTCTGGAGAGTCATTCAATTTCATGAAGGATGTCCACTCTCTACAAAGAAAAATTTTAAAATCTTTGTCTGTTTGGAGTGAGATGTTGAACCACCACTAAAATGAGGGGTTGGGTCTGTTTCATGCACTAGGTTGAAGCTGATCGGACCATAGTCTGAGATTATAACTGGAGAAATTTCAGGGTTGCTGATTTGTGATATAACATAATTACTGACTAGGAAGTAATCTATTCTGGAATAGTTTTTATGGGAGGATCAGTAGCGGGAGTATTCTCTGTTTGATTGATTCTTTGATCGCTAACAATTGCCAAGACCCAAATCTTTCATATTATGTTTTACTGTGTCTCCCCCTATTATTATTATTGAGTCAGAGAATTCCATGATGTGTGAGAATACTGTGTGGAAGAAATCTGGGTTGTCATCACTGGGCCCATAAATGTTGGCTATTGTTATTTTCATATTTCACTGGGTCTATAACTGTATTTTTGTTTTGGTATGGAACAGTTTTATTTATTATAATTAGCAACACCTGTGTTTTTAGAATTATATGATTCAGAAAATATATGATTTGTCCATTTAGTTCTGAGTTTTAGATATTCTGATGCTGTGAGATGTGTTTCTTGCAGAAGGCAAAAGCTGGGGTTCATTTGAGTGAGATGATGAGGAACTTTGGTACACTTTGCCGGTGAGCCAATGCTCAAATGTTCAAACATAATAAACTTGTGTCATTGTGACATTATGAGTTATTTTAAGGTCCATATTTCTTGTGGGATGAATCTCCACTTCACAAGAATAACAGTGATTAGCGGGGAGTGCAGTCTGCATGTAAAAAAAGTAAACTTCAGGTTTTACAAGGGTAATCTTCAAGTTCTCTGTCCTTATTGCTGCAGATGTGGTGAGCTCCTGGGTAATATGGGAACTACTGAGCAACAGTATCTCTGAAAAAGTTATGTGATCATATTTAAAATGTGATGGCCGAAGGCATCTCTCTCTGCATGTGAGTGTGTGTTCATTTATACAGAAAGTGCTCATTCATTAGTTTCTCTTATTACAAATAGTTACTGCATAAGGATGAGATTTTCACACTGTGAAATGTCCAATATGTACCTGCATGACATACAGCAGTGTGTACATTTACTGTATATTTATGCATGTGCGAGTGTCCAGATGTGCATGCATTCAAACATACATACAGTAAGCACATATACCGTATATAGTAATGTATATATCATATGTTTTCATAAATATACACCATCATATGCTTTTGTTTTGTTTCAGCAAATGAAATTCTAAATTTTTGCCTACACTTGGATGTTTGATGTGAGAGCAGGCAGGCGGCCTGCTCAGCTGCTGTGAGAAGTGGCACACTCAAATCATTAATCAGACTCGACGGCACAGCGGGTAGCAGGCAAGCCACGGGAGAGCGCTAATGCATGCAAATGTATACTCGTTTTGGGGGCAGGTTGAGCCAAGGACAGAACCTATCCAGCAACACAGAGGAAGAAAGAGGGAGAGAGAACATATCACTGCGGTAGAGAGGCCTATTCATTCTGCTGGGGTCCAATACGGCTGAAGCATGAATGTGTTCTAAATCAACAAGACAGCAGAGAAAAGGTAAAACAGCACAATCATACAGGTAATACTAAGGTTATAGGCTTAGATATGATATATTATGCTTTGATGTGTAATCAATGTAACATTTTACTGGTCAGATCTCATATCAGCAACTATATTATCTCCCTCCAATGTCCTAACGCATGATATGAGGATTGTCAAACAAGATTCTTAAGCAGGACATTACTTAACATGGCAAATGTAGGAATAAGAGCTGATTTGCTGCCAACTGAGGGCACAGCTTAGCATCCCACCCCTTATTATTCTGCTCAGTGCTTGAGACTCATTATGGCTGGGATTGTACCTTAGTGGAGATAACCTTACATGACTTCTTGAGATGAACCTTTTACAAAAGGAGCTTAGGAATGTGAATGGAGTGATGATATCAATGCTGGTGGGCCTCAGCATCATCTAAAGTAACAGAAGCACCATAAATCCTCCTTACAGATTTTCTCCTTACCGGGTTTTAATGTCAGTAAGGTTTATAAAACAGAAAGTTTAGGTGCTTGAGTTTGAATGTATTTCACAGTCATATTGACTGACACTGAATGTGCGGGTAGGAGGCAACAATTGACTGTTCACTAACACCACTTAGTTATACGTTGTAATACAGGGTAATGTTGGCTGGGGTCATTGTAGCCCCCAGTTTGTGCCTCTCTTGTACTGGCATACATGTGGGTCACAGAGGTAAACATTGGTTTCTCTAAAAGTTAATTAACCATCAATGTTAGAAAACATTTAACGCTGCTTTGACGGTGATTCTCAGAATCTCAGAATCAAAGACTGCAACGAAAATTCGTTCAGTGGACAAATATTGTGTCCACTGAATGATAACTACAATTATCATCTTGTTTCCTATCCAGGTAGCTGGGGTCTGCTACCTTTATTTTGATTTGGAAATGGCACAAGTTGGGAAATGGGTTAAAAATCTTTTTTATTATTCAGTGGATGTAATATTGTTACTCCAATAGCATTTCCAGATCCCACTACAGTGATATACAACACAGTGGATGTGCTAGTTGTGAATGGGGCTTTTTTTTAACAGAACCTGTAATACTACAAACTAGGAAGTTAATGATGTGCTAACTCTTGAACTTGTAAGTAATTTGATTACTCCTGTTGGTAGTGGGCTAGTTAGCTGGACATGCCAACATTTGCAGCTCACATTAGAGCAGAAAAACACACTGTTTAATCCACACTTGACTCTTTTTTGGTTTTGAAAAAGCAAAAGATAAAGACACCACCTTTCAAACTCTTAAACTGCCAAGTATTGCTCTTATTAGAGCCCCTTGCATACTGTTGGAGTGTGCAGAAAGCATGCCTAAGCCTGCCGTGCCTAGTTACGGTTGCTAAGCTATGATTGGACAATTGCTGTTCGGGTTAGGGTTTCAGCAAATGGTGAACTGTCAGTGTTCATGGATGGGACACCAGTGAAGGATCATAAACTCATATTGGTGGTCAGGACACCTGTATGAAGGGCATGGTATCTGGAAAATTAGCATGAATATCCTCCTGTTTTGTGTAAATGCCATATTACATAATTGAATAATAATAATCATTATAAAATTACATACAGGAGTTTAGCCTCAGCTATACATTTTTTTGTTTTTTATTTATTGTTTTTTATTGTTTTTTCTTGGCTTCCTGACTGAGGACCATAGGGACAAAGATACACACACAGCCCGAGTCCATCATCACCATACATGTCAGTCTGTCCCATGAAAACATCTGTCCACAGAACTCATGGCTCATGTATCAAGGTTTCATTCTTTTTCCATGGATAGATGGAGGAATGGAGGGAGGGATGAAAGGATAGAGTGAACGAGCAATTGTTCTGCTCTTGCAAACAGGCCATTCAGGGAAATTCCCTGGGGATCAGTGCTTTTTCAAGGTTGCGTCCTACTCCGTTTGCTACCTCTGTCTGTGTGTGTGTGCATGCCTGACTGCACGTGGTCCTCTGGGTCTCAATAACGTTCAGTCAGGCTGATATCTCTCCCGACACAGGAAAAAAAGTGCAAACCGTGGATGGTGCGTGTGTGTGAATGTGTGCTGACTCGGCCGAGAGCCAGGGGTTCTCACAAGTCTCCCAGGTCAGATGAAGGGTCAACAGCTGTTGGCGAAGACCGTTCCCTGGGTTCATTTCGCCTGGCATGCGAGCACTGCCCAGACATGTGAGAAGAATGAAACACATGACAGTATTGTTGTTCTGTGTAAAATGGATGACTCTTGGAAGGAAAATGCCACTTTGCGAATGCATGCCTGCTTTGTGATTTTACATAGCACAAACATTTGCCATCAAAAGGTTACTCAACAGTGCCTTCTTTCAATTTTCATCATAGTCTTCCAATTCCAAATCTCACAAGTACTTCAGTTTTATTCAGCTAAAACTCATTTTTTAGACAAATGATAACATTCCTTTCAATGCAGCTCTGCAGTCCTAAAACTATACAATAAGAGCAGCACTACAGCAGCTTTGTTACGGCTGTTAAATTAAGAGCAGGTTAATGCAGTAGACTTTATTTCTGTCGACAGATCTGTTCTCTCCTGCTCGGCATTGTTAGAATATATTATTCCACCCTTCCACTGTATGTTTGAATTGTTTGTTATTCGAGCAAGGAGTATATGGAAATTGGCCTGAAGGATTTCAGAGGTTGGCAAATTGCATCTCCAATCAATGCCAGGACTCTGCAAAAATCTATGTAAGCCTTGCGTGCAAAATCATGTTTTTATAGATTGGAGAAAAAACACTTACAAACAAACCAGACAAAGCAAAGTAAGAGCCATTATTTCTTTGCATTGTAAATATTTCTTCCAGGCAGAGATGGCAACGCCATACAAATGAAGGCAGAGCTGTGGCAGGGGAAAATTAATTAACAGAAGAAAGTGGGGAAAAGAATAGTCTGGATTCATTTTTACAGTATGTTGTTTTTAAATTAGACTCCAAAGACATCTCTCCCCTGCTGTTATGATGAGTTTGTGGGGATTATGTTATTAAATCCCTGATATTGCTTCTCTCTGTGTGTTCCTGGCACCATCTTAGGGAACCTTATGTAGCCTCTTGGACACACAAATGTCCACACATACCCAAATAAGCATGCTAGCACGCACAAAAACACAGACATAGACAGCTGTGCGACCCTGGACTGTCCAATGTGAGGCAGAGGATGGAGAAAGAATTATGTAATACTTTGCCCCTGGATGAAAGGTTTAAGCTAAACAGAAGCAGTGACCCTGAGCCAGTGGCTCTTTTTCCAAGAAAGGCACTAATGCTTGGTTTGTAACTCTAGTGTGAAATGAATCTTGAAAATTCTGCTTTCGGAAAGACTTTTTCCATTCATATAAATTATACATTAGGGTTAGTTACCAATTTTTTACGAGCAATACCAGTATCATTGGATGAAAAGCTGTTAGCTGCTTATGCCAAAGTTCAGCACCTTTAAAGTAGACTCTTCTCAGAAAAATCTAATTGGATTTTCCCAGAATGTAACTTTTGCCCCAGAAAATCTCTGTTCTTGGCAGAGTGAAAAAAACCTTAGACACACATTATCATACCATAACAAAACAGAACGTTTATTACCACATACCTACAAATTGACTACAAAAATATTTTGGGGTGATCACTGATACTTCCAAGGGCTATTTCAACCAATTTTCAATGTGATAGCTAATTTAGATTTTGTCTTTGTCTTTTATTTTACTGTAAAAAGAAAAAAATCACTATTAGGATACAAAATCATCCAGGTAAGTGTTATGTTGCATTTCCTGTAGTGTAGAAAACAACCATTGCATCTTAGCAACATTTAATCAAGCACACAGACAGATTCTGATTTGATTGGTAGCTTGGATCCTGGTTGGTTGACACCAACATCCCTACTCACTTAACATGGTTTTAAAAAAACAAAACAAATGGGCTGCACTATATTTGCTGAATCATACTGACAACTCACACAATCTCTAAAGTGGCACATCACCTCCAACTGAATTCACTATATTTTTAGTAGAAAAATAACAAGGTATTATTGATTATTTATTTCTTGTCAATTTCTCAGGCTCTCTCCCTGAAGAACTCATTAGCTATGAAGGCACTGGCAGTCCTTTATAATACTACGGCCATTTTCAGTATTATATTTAATGAAATTCAAGGCTAAGTAGAATTCTGAAATGTGTGCCATTTGCTGACTTTTCATTTTGTCAGCCATTTGCACCCAAAAATAATGCTAGACAGGTTCCAGTACTCTCTTGCTAAATGAATTCATGCATACTTGCAAGCAAACATAAACACGCACTCAGTATGCCTAAACTCCCTATTTTTCAATGTTAGCACAACATCAAGGGTATAAAAGTCCCTAATAATAAACCAAAATCCCTAATTCCCAGTATTAACTAATGAAATCTAAAAAATAATATCACCAACAAAAGACAGGAAGCACTGAGCCTTTTTACAAAATGTTATTTGTTTCATTATAATGTTGTTTACCAAGCCTTGACCACAGAGCGTCTGAAGGCTAGTGCTGTGAGAGCTGTGACTAATACTTGGACAGCTGAGTCACCACAGTGAAATGGCCGGAAAAAAAAAAAACTCCACTAATACATCCATCCCTTCACCTCATACCTGTTCTTCTCAGGCCAGCTACTGCTACTTTAACTGGGGAAGGTAAAGAGAAAAATCCATAAATAATAAAGGCTGGTATTTGGATTCATTTACTTACCACTTAAACTTTTTGGAGGAAATCTTTGATTTCTCTTTTTGGTTTGAATTATTTGTATGAGATATGGTTTTGCTGCTCTGTACACCACCTCGGGTGCTGAATAGAAAATGCAGAAATAAAGGACCTTTCTAAAGCGACTAAACAGACACAAATGATGTACTGACTTGAAATTTGAATGAGATGATTCAGTCTTCTGTAAATCTGAATACACTCTTAAAGGACACACTCAAGAGCACTATTGCCTGAGGCACGAATTTCTGAGCACAAAAATAAATCTATGTATGTGTGCGTGTGTGGTTACTGAAAGGAGAGGGGACTTGGCTCCTGTGCTTCTACCTTTTCTGAATCAGATTGATTGGCTCTGATAGAGTAACAATATGCCCGTTCACTGACATGCTGTGTTGGTGAGCATAGCTGACCACCATGCTGCAGGTTGACTGACTCAAAACTGAGTACGCCCACTCACTTTTTTACAGCTTGTGAGCACTTCCCATCCGTAATGACTAACTATGCAAAGAGAGCCCATGAAGTAGTAGGAGAGGTGAGACGAAGTTTAAATGCTTTTAATTTATGCTAATGAGCGCAAATTACATCAACACTGTCTTGCCAAGCACAAAGGCTTCAGCACTCTCACTGTGTCTGTAGGAGCAGACAGCATTAGCATTGTATATGAAGATAAACGCTCATGAAGCACAAAACGAACACAAAACATGGAATGTGGTTGGCAATCCATGTATTTTTCAGCAAATCTTTTAGCGACACCCACATTGTTCTTGTGAGTCAACGTGGTGTAAAAAGTCAATCTATTTATAATGATCACTTCGGCGAACATTGAAACCGACGTTTGACATGAATACAATGATGCCAATGATTTTTGTTTTATTGTAAGGCTTGGCCAGCCACATGCTAATACTGTTTGTACATGCAACCGCTCTCAAATGTTCCCATTCATTATGAAAAGAATGTGTGTCTGGACTGTGTAAAAGCTGTGTGTGTGGATTAATAAATGGACCTGCTGAGGACAGTTACATTGTCCCCTTGTTGCCTCTCTCTTCCAGACAGCCCCGTTAAAAGCCACAGTGGTGGTTAAGTGGTAGGGTCATTTGCTACACACAGCTTTATTGACTGCTGTGAGAACATTTAAACTTCACTCAGTCCACAACAGCCTCATTTTTAAATAATGTTCCCTGACTAACTGGGAAGATTGCACATAGGGCTCTAAAGCTGCCTTCAGATGATAAGAAATTTGCTCTTCACTCGCTGCGAGGTAAGGCGCAGAGCATGCAAAGCACAGTGCACATATACAACTGTCCTCTCGTTGGCTGCACTTTGAAAGGTCAGCAGCAACTGAAGTCAAAATTGAAATAATTTGAATCTCCAATCTATAAAAACATGATAAACTATAAAAACATGATTTTGCACAGTGCTTGGTGGCAATTTGGAGTGCTGTGTCACGCCAAGGGTAGGCTTCCACCTACTTGGACACCACCGCTCTCCCCATAGGAAAACAATGGCACAGCCAGCACAGAGCGGTTTTACCGCTGATCATGTATGGGCACCATAAGACTGATTACTACTGCAGTTTGCCATGTGTTCTGAACATCCTGAGCTCTACAGTAAATTGTAGTGATCAAAAAGTCAAGGATACAGTGTCTTTCAGGACACTCAGAAGGAAAGGAAATTAACCTGTGACTTTCTGGTTATAGCAACATGTCTCTAACATCACTGGGAACCACTGGTGCTGAAATATTGTCTGTGGTCAGTGAAGAGCCTTCTGCCGATCCTCTGTAGAGCATTACTTGACCCGGCTGTTGGGAGAAAGGACAGACGTACGCTTTAAATATCTCCCAGGCTTGACACAGCACTGCTCCAGCTGCACTCTGTAATTACCAGCAGTGCAATCAGCAGGCTCGTTAATTTCCCCTGACTGACAGCTGCTGACGGCTCAATTGCAGAAAATGCACTGGTACAACTTCATAAGTAAATGGAACTGACGTCCTGAAGCATTCTTCAGCCTCTGAGGCTGCATGAAGAAAAGTGCACATTATTATGAACACTTGAATACATACAGTTACAGACAATGTTATGTTCTGTCTAGCAACCATTAAAATGCATCTAAATTACTATCTTTTACATGCTCCCGTGAAACAACAAAACTCAAAAAAAAAAGACAGACAAAATAGGTAATATGAATTCCTCCGCTTGCCCATTAGGAACAGCAGATGCACAGCTACAAACCCCTGCAAAGCCCTCATCTTATGTAACATGTTTAGGGTGCGATGAGTGGTGGTTCTGCTGCGAGTGGCACAGTAGAACACGGAAGAGCTTTCTGGGTTTGCAGAAGTATTGATTTAAGCGTAAAGCAATGTGAAGCGATCCAGAATAGACAATCCACCGGCAAAGTAATTGGGGTGGGTGAGCCAGCAGAATTGGCCCAGATAAATAGGCCACTTAATAGGTTGTTTATGGCAGCGATTTGACATGATGCATGAGAGAACAGGCAGCAAAGGAGTCCAGCTCAAGCTGTGGTGTGGTATAGGTGTAACTGTTAAAATAGAGAATAAGAGGAAACAGCCAAGTGCAATAATTTATTTATGAATATACAATATATGGTTCATATTTTTGGCAGTAACAGGCTGTATCTAGTGTGGGCGCAACTTTAAAATGTATTAGAATCATAATGAATGCCACAGTATTTATTCACATGGAGGTTATTTCTCTATTCCACTTTGTGATAATAGTTCCCTCATACTGCTGAGCCACCTTGGTTATGAATTTCTTTTCTCCTCCTTCACTTTCACCTGATGTGCTTTTCTGAGGCCTTTCACTGCAGCTATTTTGTGTCCCTCCTTGCACACAGTTGAAAACCAAGATGAAAAGGATGCAGCCTATGGCAGCAAACAAACAAGAAAGTGTATAAGGTCTGCACACAGCAATGAGGAGGGCATGGCATCAACACAGTTAGAACTAAGGATATAATTCCCACTGGAGCCTCTCTTACTGGATTAGAAATGCATGCACTCATGTACTTTGAGACACTTTGTTATACTATGATGTTATTTTTATGATGTGTGTTATCACATAAACAATCGCCAACATAGGGCCAGGTTAGAGCTGGGCGATATCTCAAATTAATTTGATTAATTCCAATTTCTGTTGTTGCACAATATGTAAAATGTATAAACCGTGAAAATCAAGTTATTACAATATACACAAAAGAATATTTTTAGTCAAAAAGTCACATAGATGGTAGCTAGTTACATTCGTAATTTTGAGTCACAACAGTCCCCTTAATTATGAAATAATGGTTACACTACATGTGTACCTGCTGCGGCTTACAGTTCTATCGTGACTTGCAGTGAATTTAACAGTCACATCTACAAGAAGGACAGACTGAAAATGACTCATCATCTGTGGTTACGAGAGTTGAAGCACTGGAAGTCGACTGAACAGTTCGCAAATTCTAAATTGTACAGTTTTTCCCCAACTGTCAGGTAGCTAACGCTAGCTAGCAGCAGTCTGAAGATATCATGCTGATGTCTTGTAAAGAAACACAAACAACATCAGGTCAATTACTGAGTGGGCCTGTCTGCTGTGTCTGTGCTGAAAGGGATTATTAAACTGGATACCCATGATATACTTAGTTGATGCATTTGGTACTGACAGTAAATAGCTGTGTGGAATAACCTATATTTTATGCGTAATGATGACAGTCATGCAAGTGGAGCAGATATTTTACTATTGTTGCTCATCTGTCCCCAAAATATGATGTTTCAATTCTGAATCAACAAAAATTGATCAAAATCGTGAATCGGCCCCAAGCATAAAAAAAACCCCTAAGATTATAGTTTTTGGCCATATCGCCCAGCCCTAGGCCAGGTATTTGAATATGTTCATTAACTTTGTCTTAAACAGATGCATATTGTATTGGTGAAGTGACTTTTATATAAGGTGTATTATATATAAGGCATCATTCATCTTTCCAACAAATATAAAGCCACAATATAGCCACAATATGCCAACAAAATAACAAGAAAATATGCTGAGAAAGTTTAATCATTTTCTTTTTCTCTTACCTAAGCTGTCAAAGGGCAACAGATAACACATTTATCAACAGCAATGAACTTAAAATGGGTGAGAGAAGAGCATCCACTGAGGAGGTATTGTGTAGATATGTGTCTCCGTTCACTGCTTTGCTACATCCATGCATTTAACATTGCAAATCAAACACACAGAAAAATACCAGAATAACTGATGAGATCTGACCCTAACTTCTAGAATGATCATGGTTAAAGATTTGTCATGTATTAAAAAACACAACATGAATTCCAGTCTTCTTTCTCATGAATTTTTTTCATTGATTTATTTTGTAATGCTAAATGTGTTTTACAGTTGCCAAAAGAATCAGATGACAAGCAGCATTAATGTGACCTTTATCAACGTCTTTCTGTTCTTGTAGGAAGTGGTTTCCTCTTACCTGCCCACACCTGCCGTCTCCTGAAATTTTCATGGACTGTTTACCAAGACAAGTAAACTTGCTAATTAGAGCAGAGGTGGAACAGCAATATCAAGTTAAAAGGTTACATCACACCATGCAAAATGCTGTACTTATAATACTGACATGCTTCATGCAATTTGGTGAAGCTGTGTACTGTAAAAGGCAACATAACTCAGGGAGCAAGGGAGCATTGTTTTTTATATTTATATATATATATATGGTATTATTAATATTATGACACTAGACCTTTCTGTTTGGTTTTTTTTGGGGGTGGGGGGGGGGGGGGGGGGGGGGGTGTATGTGCTTTGACAAACATTTCCATGGAAATGAACACTGCAGATGATGAACCAACCACATGATTGCGTTCATCATTGCGAGCTACAGAGGTGACATTTACACCATGACAGGAAATGTGATGAGCTATCAATCTCCCATGCATGCATATACTGTATATGTGCACACTTACACACACACACACACACAGGCTATGAATAACTGTGATATACTCAGCCGTCATCCATATTTGATGCAGGCTACACATTAGTGTGCATCTGAAGAAACCTTGATCACCTTGAGTAAAACAGCACTGTGCCGTTTTTCATCTGTTCCGCAGGCGTCCATCTATTTTGTTTTGGAGAAACTCATCTGTAAAACAGATGCTAATGAAATGAAACCATTCGAACAGTTCTCCCAAACACTATAAATCCGTTATAGAAAAAAAATGAAAATACATTACTGGGGATTCATCACCAGATATATGAAAAATGTAAAGTGTTATCAGTTTGTAAACTAGGTTTCCTCCCATCACTAGAAAAGGAAGATGATTGTTTTTTTATGATTGGTTTTAAATGTTGTGTAATAAATCACTTTGATAAGGTTGAAAAATAGCTCAAAGATACTATCTATGCTGATGCGGAGGACTGAATCGCTACACAGTGTCCAATTAGAACTGGCACAGTCACTGTTTCTTAGTTGAGGAGTTTAATCACAGACTCGCTCATTTCCACTAAAACTGAGATTTTATTGTTGCCACATTTGAAGACGTGCAAGGAAAGATGGGTATATATGTGGTTCTGAAACAAAAATAAATGAAATATACAGAGTATGAAACAACAGTAAATAATAATATGCCTATGCACATGCTATGGAGGAAATTATCATCACAAAATTATAAGCCAAAGTGATGAAAATTAGCCCAGTGCAAGGAATAGTTCAACCAAAACTACTCCAAGCATATAACAATGCAAATGATCTATCTTTACAACTATGCACAGCATAAAGAGGAATTGTGATATATAATAATTATGAGCTCTAATGGTAGATTTAACAAGATTCTGATATTTAACTTAACTAATTACTACACACCAAGCCTTAATTGGTAACACCTACGTGTCATACAACTCCATGTTTCATCATTTGTCACGGTAGTTAAGTACAATTATGTCAATTAACAGAAAATATATTCTAATGTGAATGGTCCACTTCTACGTAGCATTGAATGTAAAAATGCCATTGAAACTGTATTTAACAAAAAATACGATTCAAAAGCAATTAAAATCTTACAGCATCTTATTACTGGTCGTTGCATGGTATGGAGTAGTGGTGATTTTCCCTGCTACCATCACACAGTTCCTATATTTTCTAATTTACACAACTATACCACTCAAACTCTTGAAAGTGAACTAAGATGGGGTGCATGAACAAATTGTGCCCACCAAGATCGCATCTAGAACCAGCAAAACCTCAAGAAAACTTGAACAATCTGATGCACCACTAGTTAGCACTGATAACACCTTGGCTAACATGCTAGTGGAGTTGTGGGCGGATGTGCTGACTGGCCAGACATACTAGCCGTCAGATTTTAACAAAAACCTGCGGCAATCAATTCAAAACTGGACAGAATACAGACCACTGTGACCACAATGAGCAGTGCATCTCTGACCCAGAATCTGCAATGAACCAACTGCAGACCTTGGAGTCAATGCTAACCACTTTAGCCAAAGACAATGCCAAGTGAAGACTAAACTTACTGACCTTGATGGAAGAAGTAGACAGTGTAACCTTGTCTTATAGGAGCACCTAAAGAAGTCGAGGGTGTCTTCTTTTTTTTTTCTTCTCTCTTTCTTTCTGTCTTTACTCTTCCCCCAGTCTCCCAGTCCTCTACTCTTCCTTCATCCCTCTTTCATTTTCCTTGTTTTTCTTTCTCCACTACTCAGATCTTGGTTTATATCATACAAGTAACACAGAGACAAATGTATGCTGAATAAGAACATGTCATGTGTAAATAACAACATTCGATTCATATCTTGGAATGTCAAGGGGGCAAACCAAGATACCAAGATGAATAAGATTATGTCTCACCTCCAAGATCTAAAAGGAGAAACTTTTTCTGCAGGAGACACATCTCTGTACATCGAAATGGGCTGGTTTAGCCATTTATATCATTCAAAGTTCAATGCTAGAGCCAGAGGCACTGCAATTTTAATTTGCAATAGTATCTCATTCAAACTAGAAAATATTACAACTGACCTCAACGGATGGTCACATCAGGCAAACTATGCAAAACCATGGTTGTTTTGGCAAGCATCTATGCACCTAACTGGGATGACAAGCAATTTATCTCTAGGCTTTTTGTTTCTATTCCCAATGTTGAGACTCACCACATTATTATTGGTGGGGATTTTAATTTTGTACGAGATGTTGATTTAGACAGATCCTCTACCAGACCATATTCCCTAACCAACTCAGGCAAGTCATTAAACGCCATTGGAGGGGAGCTGGGCTTGTCTGATCCATGGAGGTATGAATTCCTCTACAAAAAATCTATCTTGTTTTTTTCACATGTACATATATATTCTTGTATAGACTTTTTTCTCTTAGATAACAGATTACTTTCTTAAGTACATTCATGTGATTACCACAGTATAGTAATCTCTGATCACGCTCCTACCTCTTTAGATATAAACTTTCCTAGTCACAAGAGGAGCCTTATGGGAAACTCTCAAAGCATATCTAAGAGGCAATATAATATCACACAACCCATTTAAGAAAAAAAGATTAGTTCCAACAGTTAGAACTGTCACAGAAGCTTAAGGAGATTGATAGTATAGTAGCTTTGCCAATTGCCCAGACCCATCACTCTACAAAACAAGTCTACAGCTCCAACCAGAGTTCGACCTTTTAACTACGAAGCAGAACTACAGTTGTTTAAGTCAAGACAACGTGTTTTTGAATCAGGAGACAAGGCAGGCAAGCTTCTGGCTCAGCAAGCCAGAGCCACAGCTGCATCCAGGCTTATTATTTCTTTTAAATTCCCATCAGGTGTTGTTCTTACTGATCCGAAAATCATTAATGAAACATTTGCCAAATTTTACTCTGATTTATATACTTCTAAATGCACTTAAGCCAGCATAGATAATATCTTAGATACAATTGAGTTCCCTAGAACTGACAGTAACCTCATGGAAGATCTGTGCAGGCCAATGTCAACGAATGAGATTGAAGGGGCAGTGTACAGTTTTTAACATAAAAGATGCAGTGCACCGGAGTTAGCTCAAAGCTAATTTACATATGCAGCCCCCCAAAATCAAAACATACAACAGCACAAAAACAAACAGTACAAAGCAAAAAACACACAAAACACACCAAACAAAAGACAAAAAACAAAGCTACACACAACAGCACATCACATACACTAACAATGTAAATTAGAAATTAATAATGTAAACTTGTCAAATTAAAAGCAGGACTACCTGAGCTAATGAGAAGACCATAGACGAAATTTAGACTCATTGGTCACAGAGCTGATTGGTCTTAAGTAGATTTTTTAATTTGGCCTTGAATGTATTGATTGAACTGCAGTTCTTCACATCATCAGATAGGACATTCCACTGAGTTGTGGCTTTCACAGAGAAAGCTGACTGACCAAATGCAGTGCGATGAAATGGTATGGTACAATCTTGTACAGAGGAGGATCTAATAGAACTTACTGAGCAAGTGTACACCAAGTCACATAGCGGAGGAGGGGCCAGTCCATTTAAAATTTTATAAACTAGGCTCAGTAAGTTGTATTTCCCCAGTACCCTACAGTGATGGTAATGCATTGGCTATTGGTTCAGAGTTTTTAGAGTTTATTTGTATAAGGACTCAAGAGGTTTTGTGGCTGTTTCTCCAATCTGCCCCTAACATGTGATGCAATAAGACATATGGGAAAGACTCATAGCATGTATAAATATCTTGGCTGCGTCCAAAGAGACAGTTTCTAATATGTCTAAAATTTGCTAAGTTGTACTTTATGTTTTTAACCGTTTTCTTTAACATGTTTCTTAAAGTTCAAATTTGGATCCAGTGTCACACCAAGATATTAAATAACCTGGTCTGGATGGATACACTGTAGAATTCTACAAGGAGGTAGGTTGGAGGCTATTATGCTATCTTCAAGGTTAAACAAGGACAAACAATTTATATAAATGAAATAGCCTTGCAACACATCACAATATGATTTGGATAATTAAATCTGGTTAAACAATGTTAAACCTGAGAGTTGCAATTCTCAATACTCAAAAGACCATCTTCAAAGACTCACAATTGCAACAAAGTACAAACAAGTTGGATGAATGAAATATCTTCTCAACAACTATCTAATTGCAATCCCTCCTACATGTAGTTGTAATATTATACAGGAATGAATAATCATAACTTCAAAAGCAGATCATTTTAACTTACACTATCTCAAATCAATCTATTTTAATGCACAACTCAGAAGGTGACTTTTGCTCAAGACTTAAAAGGGCCATTTTAGATTGTGGGGACTGTATGATGATATGTTTATTTTTAAAAAGACAAGAAATGAGGTAGCAAAACCATAACTTTGCTCCCCCTAAGTGAATAATGGGGATGCATTTGCTCCACTTGCTCTATTGCTTGGGCAACTATGATCATTTCATTAAACCAGACAGGTTTCATGTTGAGGAGGCAATCCTTCCACAACACCAGAAGACTTTTAAATTTACTTAACATGCCCAGCTTCAGCACTCCAGAAGTGGTAGTGTCATTGGATGCTGAGAAAGCCCTTGATAGAGTGGAGCAGAAATATCTTTTTGAAGTAATGGAAAGATTTGGCCAAGGTCCTGATTTCATCTCATGGATTAAGTTGTTATACTCATCACCAGTAGTGTCAGTGCAAACAGACGATATAATCTCACCTCCTTTTCAGCTTAAACATGGCACAAGGCAGGGGTGCCTGTTGTCCCCCTTATTGTTTGCAGTTGCAATTGAGCAGCTAGAAATTTTGCTGCATTTCAAGGAGAAATTTGAGGGTATTACTTGACTGGGAACAGTACACAAATTGTCATTGTATGCAGACGATCTACCTCTATATGTATCAAACCCTTCTACATCCCTCCCAGTAGTTTTAAACATTTTAAAACAATTCAGCCAGCCATCAGGATATAAACATTGGAAAGAGCAAACTGCATGCAGTTAACAATCTAGCAGAGGAATTGCCATGTGACACAGCACTCACCTTTCAAATGGGTGGACAGAGGTTTTATATATTTGAGTATTTTTTATTGAACATCCTTAGCAGACATCTTCAACAGCAATTTCGTCCCTTTGCTTAAAAAGTAGGAGGATTTTGACAGATCAATAAAACAACCAATCAGAACTATAGAATATAGAACAGTCCTACCTTCTCATTAAGTGGCCTTTTTTCACAAAGGTAGCAGTCATTGTTTTGGGACATTTTATTTTCGAAATGTTAAGCTGAAGGCAGACATCCTGCCCTCCATCCCTCTGCTACAACCTGCTGGAACTAATTCTGCTTCTACTCATTTCCATGAAAAACTCTGTGCGGAAAATCACAGGAAGAGACAACCACTAACTTTTTTGAAGCTGCGCAGTAATATGATGATGCTTTAAGCCTTATTTGATTGCATGTTACTAATATGGCGCATTAAATGAGTAATGTGCTGAAAAGCTAAAAAACTAACCAGGGAGTTTGACAGTAAAATTGCAAGAATGGCATTTGCCATATTAACCAAAAGATATTAAACATCAATGTTGTGTTAGTACTGCCTTCAAGTGACCAAAACAGCTGCTGAACAGTGACCTTATAAAGGCAAATATATATATTTAATTCACATTATCGTTCCTTAAAACAACATAGTTTCTGAATGCGGCTCTCGAATGTTAAAGAAGCCACAACTGTGTACCACGTGTGTACAATGTGACAATAATGTTAGTCTGACGACTAAATATTCACTGTAATGAATTATCTCAAGCAAATTTCAAGTCTCTGCAAAAACAAAGCAACAATACGAGGATGAATTGATTACCCTTTAAAGCATTATACAACTGTCAGCATAACACTGAGATGTGTGATTGCAAGCATATCCACCCTCAGACTCCCTCTCAGCTTCCAATATGAATGGTTAATTACACTGCGTCATTCGTCTTTTTGCAGGTTTGTGATGTGTTTCAGCTCATCCCACGTTCCTAACAGTATGTGAGTCAGTGTGGTCCAACACTTTGTTATGCAGATCTGAGCTGCCCTTTCTTTCTTTTTCTGGTGTTGATTCAGACCCTCTTAAGTATTTTAACATCTAGAACAGTGCCACAAAAGACATAGGAAAATCCATTTGTCATGTCCCTCACAGTACAATTCATTATGGATGGTGCTCTGAACCACTACAAAAGCAGCAATTGCTTTAAGGGGTCAGTTTTTCAGTGTTTTCTGAGAAACCAATTTCGGAACATAATTAATCTTCAGGGAGAGATGTTTTGTGCTGTTTGGTAAAAGTGGAACTGTGTCTTCACCGTTGTGGAAAGTAATTGTGAATGGATGATGCTTACAAAAGCAAGGACTTTGAAAACTGGCCTTTTCGGTTCATCTTACCTTCAAAAACATTTGAGTACAGATAACCTTAACAACGTGTCCTTGGACAAAATAAATAAGATATGAAACATAACTGAGGCAACATGGAATTATTTCAACTTGGGTTTTGTAAATATTGACTAAAACATTGTTGAAAACAGTCTTGATTCAACTTTAGAGAAATATGAATGCTAAAAATCTATAAAAACTCAAATACACAAGTAATTATGATATATATATGGGCTGTGAATAACTAAACCAACTAACACACACAGCATGGAGACGAGGAGTTCATAAGAGCATCTGTGTATCAGTTCACTTTTTTTGTGAGACAAACATCCACACATACATTATTCAAACACACAAACAAGATTCTGCATCTTGCTACTAACTTGAAAGACGCATTGAGATGGACGTTTTTATAGAGCGTCTTCTTTGCCAGGTAAGCAACTGATTCCTGGCAGCCAGTGGCACTTTTACTCGACTGAGGGGAAGAAACGTCTCTTAAAGTCAGAGGGGACAGGAAGGGATAAATAAAAGGTTGAGTAACTGGAAATACACACACATAAATGTAAAGTTGTAGTGGAATTACAATAAATAAATAAACAATATACATATTTATATATACAATATATATATTATCTATATATAAAAGTATATCCTTGGTGTGTGTTTTGACTTGTGTACTTTGGTCAAAATTGTAATTACAAATGAGAAAAAAATTACTTTTTGGTATGGACTTGCTGTAATTTAATGGGTACAAACTGTGCAATATCTGTGTGAGCGGCTGAATAGTTAGCTATATTATTTCAGTTGTAACAGACACACAAAAACATATTGTATCAATGTTCATAAGCTATACTGGGCTTTGACCTGCTATCGTCACTAGCGCACCACAGAAGTTACCATAGGAAATGCAGAGTCAAAGGCGTGAAGCTTTGACACAGTTTCCACAAAAAAAGGTTTTGGCCTCAATAATTGCTGTGTCATTAGTTTATTAGCAATTCAAATTTGAGCTCAATTTTACAGCGATAAAGTCTTTTGAAAATACACTGTTTCACACCAGTGCATATACAGACATAACCAGTGTACAAATTTAGGGACGGGCCTTCAGGTGCTGAGCAGCATATTACGATGCAGAACACATAAGTAGGAAAGATTAATGTCACTGTCCTGCCCTGTTAGACAAACCCTCTCATTTCTGGATATTCTCTCATCCTCCCACTGATCAATTACCAACGCCGCTGAGATCCAGGGTAAGTGCTGCTGCTGCTGTTGCTGCTGTTGCTGCTGTGTGTGTGTGTGCCTGTGAATGTGTTTTGGTCCAGAAGTCATGACAATTTACTATAAAACCACAAAATTAATCTGGAGGGCATTTCCAGTGAGAGTAAAAAACATATTTCACGTTGGATTTCATGCTGTTATTAAGATTTAGAACTTGCCTTTGCTTAGGGAATGAATGTAACTCACAAGAAGGTACAAACAGATAGTAACAGAATCAGCTGTTTAATGTTTTATGTTGAGAATAAGAAGCTTCTTGAGGGGCTTGTAATAGCCATGTGGTGCTTGAATGCAGCCGCAGAGATCAGACGAGACTAACAAAACTTGTGTGTGTGTGTGTGTGTGTGTGTGTATATAGGCAATGTGAGACAAATTGCCAAACAGACAGCAGGCGCAAGAGAGAGAGAGTGTATGATGAGAAAGCGAGAAGAGTGAGCAGCGGGAATGTGTGCCTATTCATCTCCTCGCTCGGAGCAGGTAGGTACAGAGGTATGGCAGCCTTACAAGGTCAATATTTTACTTTGGCTTGTGTGCTCTAATTAAATTACAGGCAAAGTGCCCCAGGAGAGCACAGAGATAGATATAGACCCCTGCAACCCCCCCCCCCACCTCCCCCCCCCCCAAAAAAACTGCTCTGCAAGCCAAACAATTTGTAGCATGAGCTGAAATGTTAGCGTGATTAGTCATCACAGCACAGCCGATATGAAGTGATCTTAACATGTTTCAGGAGATGAGGAGTGCACCGCAGCAAAGCAGAGCAGGTTGGAATAGGAGATAAGAGTTCTTTCAGTGTGAGATTCTCTTGCTGTCCGAATTGAAATAGTAAAATGGCCCGCGAGAGTTTACAAACTTTAAGGCAGCTTAAGCCTCTGTTACGTGGAAAATTCTTTTTTCATGGCATTTTTTTCTGGTCTAAATAACAAAAGTCATCAGCACTCAAAAATAAGTGTATGTCATTTTTTGATGATGCACAACAGCAAAAAACAAAACAAAAACAAAAAAACGGACGTGTTTCAGCCCTAGGCTCTCTTCAGCATTACTCATTTTTTTCTGGCCTGACCTTCACCAACAAGTGTCACATGCTACATCATACAGTAATAGCCTATGCATGTCAACGCGTGTTTGTCTTCAGAGGGAATATCAAGCTTCAGACAAGAGCTGTTGACGAGCCTGACTGACTGATGTAAAATAGTCTCATTTGTTTATAGCATTGGCCTAGGGGGTGAGGACATGAAGCACTGACAGCCTGTCAGCCTAATCATCACTAATAAGAGGAGCAATGTCACAAATCCACTCACTGTAGAATAATTACCATTTGGAGCCCATGATCAGTTTGTATTTATATCTGATGAGCTGAAAAACAAAACAAACAACGGAGTTGAATGCAAGTTTACTTCCTCGAGCTACATATCAGCTGAAAGTGAAAGTTGGTCTACTTCAATTGAAAAAAAAAAAAAACGTCCAGAAGGCATCGGTTAGAATAAAGCAGCGTTGCAATTGGCTGAGCACACCAGGAAGTCAAGCCGCTCAGCTGCTGTCATCTGACTGTGGCGCAGGCGCTCCTGCTTCCCGAAAGTCAACAGCAACAGCGGAAAAGCTCAACATGGCACCCGTACTCGAACTTCCACACGCTGCAGCGATCATCGGGCTGATATTGTTCTCTATGATCCAACCTGCGGAGGCTTACGACGCGGGTGACGCTTTAGCCCTGCTGCTGGGCACCGTCCTCACGGTGGTGGGTTTCTGCGCCTGCCTGGGCTGGTACGCACGGAAGCGGAACGGACAGCTGTGAGAGGGGATCTCCTTGTTGTGCGCCTGTCCCGTCCTGTTACCATCCACCGCATTGGTACCTTCATGTGTGATCTACTATATGGACCTTCTGGCACAAGGTTTGTGTCGAAGCGACTGATGAGAAACGTGCCTTATTGGATTTAATGCGTCAGGCGCAACGGGAACCACGTGGACTCTGATGGAGATGAGGAAGGGAAAATCCAGGAAGTCCGAAAACAGGAACTGTTAATTGTTGCACTGCTGAGATTAAGGACCAAACACTGTTGCTTTCTGTATGGAAAGACTGCTGCAGTTACTGTATATTCTCCTAAGGATGCTTGCATCGTATATTGCGCATAGCTATCTTCTGTGCTTGATCACTGTGATTTCCTCACTGATGTGTTTATGTCTGCAATGTGCAACACAGCAATACCATTGTTTGAAGCACAATATCACAAGTGTGGTTAAATCAAAAGAGTATAACTACTGTTTCAATATCTGCAATTAAAACATGTTACAATATGGCTTTGTGATTAATAAATTGCTTTATCTGATGCTCTTCAAAAAGCTCATGGTCGTGATGTTTAAATGAGTGTGTAATGTCATCTCCTCACTCTTTGTACATTTAGAGAATGTGGAAAGATTGCTTTCATGCTCATAGATGGAACAGATCAGAGTGCAAATGCATTGAAGAGATCCTCAGTGTCTTCCTGCTTTGGGTAATACCATCGTTTACATGCAGTCTCAGTCTGACAATGGGTTAAGAAAGTTGACTGTCCACTTATAAAACAGATGTATTGGACATGCATGTTCTAAACATAGGGAAAGTTCATAGATGGAGATAACAACTGCTACAGTGTTCATTATTACGCTTTTAGCTAAATGAACACAACTAACATTTGCTCTGCAGTTGTTGTTAGTCAGCACTGAATAACATTATCCATCACATCTTCTGTAAATAATATCAGGTTTTAATTTTGAACTCCAATTTTACCAAATTAACTTTCTAACGAAAGCCTTTTTTTTCAAAGTTTAAATAATAAGTGTTCAACTTAATTGCCTCTTATAACTGATGATTAAAAATGAACAGCTATTTAACCAGGGGATAATGATATATCATAATATTTACAAGGTCTGTGCCAAAATGAGTGATTGTGCATTTGAGAATATTGGAACATGCACAAACTCACTAAGGACTTTGTTTTAATTGAGCCTTGTTTGGAGGAGTAGTGTCGCTTCTTTCTAGAAAAAGTAATCCTTGAGTATCCTTTACTCATAATGAAGTACCAATCTACAGTATGACTGTTTACATGTATTATCATTGTGTAAGTGTCATAACATATGTCTGTGATATTTTCTAAGCCGTAATTGAAAACAAACCGCCTGCACATGTTGACTCTCAGTAGCAGATTTCTTTCATCCTACAAAGTAGAAATCTGCACATGTGCAAATTATATCAGTTGCATGTGGTGACACATTTCCTAGATGTATGATCATAGTTAATTTATGTTTCATATGGCCCACATATAAATATTTTTATGTACGTGTGCAGCGTGCATATGCGGCCAAATCATTGTTCACTTGTTACACTGCTTGTGACATCACAGCTCTCCATACATGGTTCAGAAATCAAATCTTATGAATTTATCATGCTGCCCGGGCAGAATGAACAACAGTGCGCAAAGTGCTTGTCAATTATGCATGTACAGTACAGGGAAGTCATTCTACCTTGAGGTGAACTAGGCTGCCTGATTTAACCCTTCACTTTGTACATAATGGTCGACATTTCTGTGGAGTGAAACATGTATGAGCACAATGAGAGGCGGACAGAGAGCTATACTGTAGACAAGCAGGATCATGCCCAAATGCTGAGCCTACTATTTGCAAAGAAAATGTCCAAAACGGGATAAAATAATCTAATAAAAAAAATAGATGATGAGCATTTAGTGTTTGGTATAATTTAAATGTTATTTGATTGAAATATATGATTTGCAAAATAATTTTCACCTGGAAGTTGGTCTTAAACACTCAGGATGACAGCCTAAATATGTCTTTTTTTTATCTCGACTCTAGGTGTAAAGCTGACATTAAAATAGTAATCCGTTACACCACATGTTACCAGAGGATATAGTGAGTACTGATGTGTAACGCGTTACCGGCCAGCAGCGGCCCCGTTGAGCAGATGTTACCGTGAGAGAGACGGAGCTGCTGCTGCTGCTGCTGCTGCTGCAACAAGAGACAAGACGCGTCTTGGATCACAAATAGGGATGCAGAGCGCATGCGCACTGAGCTCCGTTTACTGTAGGATATTCACCGTGGAGGAAAAAAAGGGGGCAGGCAACAAATCAGGCTTTTTAAAACAGCCAAACCCGACTCGTGCAATGTAAATAACCTCCAGGAGGGAAACGAAATAGGATTATCAACAGGTAGGGATTTTTTTGATTGCTCTTGTGATCGGCTGTCTCTCTCTCTCTCTCTTTTTTTTTTTTTTTTTTTTTTTTTTTTTTTTTTTGGCCTTGTCTTGTGTGGTGGCTGCGATTCTGGGCAATTCATAGCGGGGACTTGGAAATTATTCTAGTCTAATGGACGTGCGGATCCGCTACACTGTTGTGCTTTATCCAGACGTTCGCCGACTGGGATGCAACAACGCTGATTTGATCCTGCTGTGTGTGTGATTATTTTATTTTTTTAATTTTTTTTTTGACTGAAATCTATCGGATTCACGCGCGTATAACACTCGACTGACAATCGGAGGACGCATAAAAAACGCGTAAGTAGGCACAAACGCCAATATTAATGAAATCAGATATTACCATAGGCTATGCGTAATTATCTAAACAATGAAGCATAGCGATCCAATAGAATATCCCATAATATTGTTGCCAGCAGGCTTGTTATTGTCACTTCTAACCATCGTTTCCTATCCATCCCGACTGGCAATCACACCCGCGCATTAACAAGCAAATTATGTCGAAATGCGGCTTTATTGTCAGTATTAGACAGTATATTTCCCCTAACTCTTTGTAATTACTAGTATAAAAGATGATCTGGAAAATGGAGGCTGGCTCAATAAACGCCCTAATGAGAACACTGCTTAGCTATTAACGTAAGACCCCTAATCCAGTTAACCTTTAATCAGACAAAAAAAAAAAAAAGACATGGATGCTTTATTATGTATGCACCCTCCGTCGATTTTCCACAATGCATAAAGGCAGGGCGAGTTTATTCGAGGCACCCACTGCTTTAGAAAGCCTTCCTCTGTTCTGCAGGGTGTAGGGTGTGATCAAGAAGAGCTTATTTTGGACTGCATTTCTCTTCACAGTGCGCTGAAAATGTCCAATAAAATCCAACCCGAGCCTTTGTATGTGTGTGTGTGTGTGTGTGTGTGTATGTGTGTGTGTGTGTGTGTTTGTGTGTGCGTGTGCGTGTAACCCGCTTCTTTCCGACAGAACAGGGGTACAAAAAAAATTGCGTCGTTTGTGTTAATGAGGGCTCGACTGTTGTTTTTTTTGTTGTTGTTTTTTTTTTTTTGCCTTCATGGTGCTTTTGTTCACGAAATTCCGAAGCCTCATGAAAGAAAAATTGCATTGCAGCTTTATGCTTTAGTCTAATCAAGCTCCATATCACTGTCTGTCTGTGTTCCTGTCTGTAGACAAAGTGTTCAAGCGCAGCTCTGCACTGTGCCACTTAACATGTTCAAAATGTCAAACAAATAAATAAATAAATGACAGACAGGCAGAGGAAAATTATTGCTTATCACATCCTAGATTGTGCAAGTGCGGTTGAAAACAATGCAGCTGTTGTTTGGGACTGAATGCTGATGGGTGGATGATATTTTTCAGGGATTTTTTTTTTCTTTTAGGTGTGATGAGACAAAGGAACAAAGGATGCCTTAGAGGAGAGGTTGCCTATATGCCTGGAAACCTCTTCAAAGCACACCGCCAAATGGATCTAACGCCTCCCCCTGCCACCTCTAGATCATGATACTCGGCTGAAGCTATTCCGCTATCTTTATGATCCCTCCTCCATCTATGGCGAACTATAGCCATGCAGGGGACCACACCATCTTGCAGAATGTCTCTCCTCTCGCCACGTTCCTCAAACTGACCTCTCTGGGTTTCATCATTGGAGTCGGTGTGGTTGGAAACCTCCTGATCTCCATCCTGCTGGTCAAAGACAAGAGCCTGCACCGAGCACCCTACTATTTCCTGCTGGACCTGTGCGCCTCCGATATCCTTCGCTCTGCCATCTGTTTCCCCTTTGTCTTCACCTCGGTCAAGAATGGATCTGCCTGGACCTATGGCACGCTGACCTGCAAAGTGATCGCCTTCCTGGGTGTGCTCTCCTGTTTCCACACGGCGTTCATGCTATTCTGCGTGAGCGTCACCCGCTACCTGGCCATTGCACATCACCGTTTCTATACCAAGAGGCTGACCTTCTGGACCTGTCTGGCTGTCATCTGCATGGTGTGGACGTTGTCAGTGGCTATGGCGTTCCCGCCAGTGCTAGACGTAGGGACATACTCTTTTATCCGGGAGGAGGACCAGTGCACATTCCAGCACCGCTCCTTTAGGGCGAATGATTCACTGGGCTTCATGCTCCTGCTGGCGCTCATTCTCCTGGCCACACAGCTGGTTTACCTCAAGCTCATCTTCTTCGTCCATGACCGTCGAAAGATGAAGCCTGTCCAGTTCGTGCCTGCTGTCAGCCAGAACTGGACCTTCCACGGGCCAGGCGCCAGCGGGCAGGCGGCGGCCAACTGGCTCGCTGGATTTGGTAGAGGCCCCACCCCGCCTACTTTGCTGGGCATCCGGCAGAACAGCAACGCAGCGGGCCGCAGGCGTCTACTGGTATTGGATGAATTCAAAACAGAGAAGAGGATTAGTAGGATGTTCTACATCATGACGTTTTTCTTCCTGGCACTGTGGGGGCCCTATCTGGTAGCCTGCTACTGGCGGGTGTTTGCAAGGGGCCCTGTAGTCCCTGGGGGCTACCTGACGGCAGCTGTGTGGATGAGCTTTGCCCAGGCTGGGGTCAATCCTTTCATCTGCATCTTCTCCAACAGGGAGCTCCGGCGCTGCTTCAGCACCACACTCCTCTACTGCAGAAAATCCAGGTTACCAAGGGAACCCTACTGCGTTATATGAAGGTTTTGCTGTGGGTTTTTTTCTCATCTATGTCTCTATTTCCCTGATTGATCTTGATCTGGGCTTGTTCCCACTGTACAGCGCACTCTCTCTTTCTATCTCTCTTCTCTTCATCCTCCAGTTTTTTCTCCTGTTCCTCCTTCTCTTAACCCTTCTTTACAGAGGTAGAAGGTGGACTGCCAATCACGAGGCTCTGCCGGGGTGATTGAATATGAAACGTATCAAACATGGAGGCTGAAGGGAATGGAATACGCAGGAGGTCCGGATCCCCTCCTGTGTTTATGTTCTAGTAAACAGACATCGTGGAAGGCCATGTCAATGCGGAGAAGCAAAAAGTTGGAAAAAAAAAGAAAGAAAAAGAAAAAAGAATTGACAAAACAATGAAAACAAAACCTCTTGCTTTGGATATTTTGAAGATGCGTAATTCTGTGAGGTGTGAAATACAAAAAATATGAAAAGAGAAAATGAAAAAAAAGAACATAAAACAAAGAAATGATACCTCTCAAGGAATCACTGGAAATGTTTTACATTTTAAGAGTTGCACTAAAAAGAAGATGTAAAGATGCTTTTTTTGGTCAACAGTTGCCAGTTGCATTGCAAGGACAACTTTTTTTTTTTCGTTCCCCACCCTCCCCCCCCCCCCTCCAAACTTAACAATGAATGCTTTAATTTGCAACAGACTACACAATCGCTGTAAGTAAAGCAAAACTTGGTGACTGTTGGAATACACCATCACAAGAGGATAAAATGGTTTTAATGTAAGTGATATCTTTTTCATTTACCGGGTGGGGGCTTAACGACGGGGATTTACAATGTGTGGTTTTGAAGTTGCAACTTAAAACTAGAAATGATTTCTTGTAGTTTTACGATCCATATGTCCCTAGTGTCTGGCATTGTTATTTTCTTATCACCTTTTACAAAAAAAAGAGGAAAAAAAATGATGAAATGATGTTTGGATTTTTAAAAAAAAGTTGCTTTTAAGAACAACCTTGTGCTTAAAAAAAAAAGACATTGAAGAAGTAGTTAAATGTTTCATCATATCCATGTACCTAAACACTATCATATTGTTACAGTACAGTATTGCTGATGCCACTCCGGGTGTTCTTGCCTTAATGGTTATGATATTGTCATGTTTCTTGGTTGTTGGGTTATTTTTTTTTTTCTCAAATTTTATTTCATTCACTCCTAAAAAAGTTGGGGGGTTTTTTTTAGATGCAAGGGGAGTTTTTTCTTTTTCTCACATCAACGTGAAGTGCATGTCCATTTTAAAAGCTGGTCCATTCCTATGAGCATCACAGGCCATACACTGAGCAGCCCATTTTTATTCTGCAACGGTTTGCTACACCCCACAGAGTGCTCAGAGCACAGGGAGTGTGTGCGCACGAGTGTGTGCGTGTGCGTGTGTGTGTGTGTGTGTGTGTGTCAGTGGGTGCGTGTGTGCGCGTATCAGAGCGTGGATGTGTGTGGATCAGACAACAGTCACTTCAAGACCAGAGCCTTAGTATGAAATCTTGCACAATTTGTAAAAAATGCTAAAGGAAAAAAAAAAAAAAAAAAAAAAGACATTTAAGGCACACCGTCTTGTTTCTACTTTCCCTACATTTGCTCTCTACTGATTGTTTTCAATGACTTACTTTTTTCTCTTGTGGCCATTTTAATATTTATTATGTATTCTTTTTTGTATATTATAGATAGATTGTGTGTAAGTATGTGAGTCTTTCATTTTGAAGTCCCGAATGTGAGTACAGTTTCAGTTAGGATTGCATTTGCTGAAAGTTAACTGTGTAATCTGTTGCTTTTTGAAAATAAAAACTTTCCATTTTGCAACATTGTTTTTATCCCTCTCATTGGGTGGAGATGATACTGTATGCCCGTTTTAACAGTTGGAAAGTATTGGTTATTGATAAGGGGATAGCTGATGAACTTACTCACTGTTTATCTTTACCTGCAAGATTTGTATCTCTAAAATGTGTTTCTATCAACTGGATTCAGCTTCATTACAAATCAGTACAGATCCACACTGGGGGAAATCGTTACTTTATGACTGATCAATATGTTAAAGGCGCTGTTGAAATGTTATGATGTTGTTATCTTGTATTTAAAAGACTAATGCTAGATGGTGAAAGGATTTTATATGAGCAAAATGTGTCATTTATGTTCATGCCAACTGTTTTTTTTTTTTTATAAGAGAAAGTGATAAAGAAAAAAATCAAATGTGTCTTTTTTTGGAACACAGTCTTTTTTGTCATTGGGACAGCTTGTCAAAGCAGAATATATGCTAAACCTTGTCACTGAATGTGAAATGTGTTTGACATTTAATGGGAATAATCTCCATGAATATATCCCTGGGCACACTCTCCCAGCTTCCCTCTCTTGCAGTTTTTTTTTTCCATTCTGTGTTAAAGGGGAATACCACTGAATTGTAGATGTAATATATGCGATTCCTATATGAAGTAATGGCAAACGGTTCTGGATTAATGAATACTCTCCCTCTTAGCCCTGTAGCCACAAATGACATAGCGGTTTGTCCAATTCTCTCATTTTTAAGGTCACATTGATGTGCAGCTGCACAGGAAATTAATTGGAAAAAAAAAATGGAAACGAGAACTACGAAAATGGGAACATTTTACAATTTATTCAAAATCTGGAAGAAATTTGCCAGCTCGAATGCTTCAGTAAAAAATAAATATAACCAAGCTACTGTATAAGCAAACTTCTCTCAAAATGCTTGAATGTGTTTCAATTTCAGGCCAGCATTCTTCAGCTTATTCAAGGATAAGGAAATACCATTTTTTTTGTTATTTATAAATAATGGAATGTAAAAAAACCAAACAAACAAACAAACAAAAAAAAAAGCCAACACAGTTCCTGTCATTGAACAACATTACAGTTTAAAACCAAGGCTAATAAAGGCCACAAGACAAAGACATGTTTATTCTTAAATTGAGTGGTATTTCTCTGTAAAAGACTGTAACTGACAATGTTTGAAAGCCAATATGTGCACCTCTGAGAGTAGAGTATGAGCTAAATAATGAGATTTGAAACTGCCAATTTTTCATGATTCAGACACCGTTGTAGCTTTTTGCTTTTGACCAAAAATGTTCTCCACTGTCCTATTTTCCCTCTAAAAAACATTCAGTTAAGTAATAACCGTAGCCTAGGTGCCTGAAAACACCAAATACGATGCTGAAATGGCTTGTAAACACTCCAGGTAATTGCATGCTGGGATTCAGGTTCTGCTGATGAGAAATTCCTATTATGGGTCCATTTTCATTATGAGGTTGGCAATTACTGTTTTATTTTGGACATTGATCATTCTAATTTGGACTCAGAAGGGGGATGTCAGATGTTGACAAGAGCATTTATCGAAATTTAAGGGAATGGTTTTACATAAAATACCTTTCTTGTTTTTTGTCCGTTCTGCTGTCATCAATTTTGTTTCTTATTTTATAAAAACCTGTAAAAATGAGATGAAGAGCTGGATAAAGGAGGGAATTGTTGATGAAAAAAAGACATGAGATTTTGCAGGATTTAGTCTTTAAACTGGGGCTGAAACCGTTGCTGCTTGAGACAAGAATATGTATATTTTAGCCTCATTCAGCATATGCGAATCACAAACGGTGTCACTTTTTAGCACTGGCCCATTTCCTGGCATGTTCATTTGAATGCCCTAGTAATTCTGTTTCTCTCCATGTCTGAGAAAAGATGACAGGCAGAGGTGGTCGGCATGAAAGCGCTTTGCTCTGGCAGACGAGCTCTCATACTGAACTCTTTTCCCCCCTCCGAGGTACCATCTCTCCAGAGAAACATGTTGTTCATAATCAAAGCAATTAGGATGCTGTAGTCTACTGTACCGCCTGACTGGGATTGCTTCTTTGCACTTGTGTTTAGATCATGGAAAAAAGAAAAACGGATGTGTGTCAATTTTTTTTTTTTCTGTGTGTGTGTGTGTGTGAGGCAATTATAATTCTTTGCTGGAGATACTTTTCATTTAACGATCAGAAGACTTTCTATTGGATTTTGGCTGCCAGTGAATAACACAACCATCCCTAATTCCGTGTCACTCTCCTTGTGTCTCGGTGGATTTGCACACACAATTTCTGTTTTTTAATGGACTGCCAATGGGCTCTGAAAAAAAGCATTTCACCCTAGCCCTCATTTGTGGTCTATAATTTGAGTAAATACCATCTGTTGACTGAGAAACATTGGCTTTTTCTAAAAGGGGAAAAAAGCTCTCTAATGTGAGCCTTTCTGCACTCTTAAGCATTTTCTATTTGTATAATGCACACCAAACCTTAATTAAAGTGCAGCAAGGGTCTGTGCCGAGAAGCACTCAAATATGGAAAGCTGCCTTGAAAGGAATGGAGTGGACGACTCAATCTTCTGACAAGCTACTCAGGAAAAAAGGAAGAATTGCTTTCTGTCTTTCTGGCATCACCCTGCTCTACTTATTTTGTTTGATTGTGTGACTGCTTGAGAACAGAGCCGGAAATATAATGGTTCAATATGGTTTACATAAGTATATGTTATATGCTCATTTGTGAAATGACATTTACTTACAGTGTGTTTCATGGAGTTTTCTGTGGAATTTTTATTTATTTTTTTGCTCTTTGTGTGTATATGTGCGTGCAAGAGCATGGTTAAGTGACCCCAAGTACTGTGTGTTTGTGGTGTGTGTGTGTGGCTGTGGGTTTTCATGCATTCATGTTTGTCCTCAGGCACACAGGTCACTCCACTATCAGTGTGTCAGAACAGTCTGTGAAGCCAAAACAGTCCTCTTTTCAGCTCTAGCCTAGACGGTTAACAGTCATCAAAGTGCAGCTCTGCGGTGGTTTCCCCTCTAATGATGTTTCAGCTTTATGACTAATGTACCACAGCAGAACGGTAAAATAAATGACAATGCCAGGATCACAAATGTGTCTACATTTGGAGGTGTTACCCAAAATTTTTCCTATTTTATCTTTTTTTCTTTTCTTTTCTTTTTTTTTCAGCTGTTTAATTCTGTCCTGCTCACTGTCCATTCATAATCCATTGTTTCATTTTATAATAAATGTCTGTCATTTTCCAATGCTATTAAGTATAAAAACAAATAGGGCAGTGACCACATCTGTCACTTAAACATCTGGGACAATGTGAGCAAATCCTTTGACGAAAACATGCTGATATCCCCCGCCAGTTTAGTCAAATGCATATGTAGAGTTGGAGACAACATACATGTCACTACTTTTCAGCTGTATCAGCATAATCATGTAAACAGAATCTGAATTTGTGTAAAACAGCTATTGCGTTACGTTGTCTGATAATATTTACCCAAGATAATGAAGAATAAGATGGCGTTAGGTGAAGATGCAGGAGGAGAGGAGGTCTAATAAAACAGGACATAATGATGATTTCTATCCCCCGGGGGCCGGCTCTGGGGAAAAAAAAAAAATGTTGCTGCATTTATTGTCTGACAAGCTATTACAGGCAGCGCAGGCCTCTGAATACCAATGATCAACGGGATGCCTGATAAAAATTTGCAAGTGGATAAAGATTCCTCCACATAATATCTCAGTCTTCATGTCTTCATTTCCAACAACCAGCCCCACCTCCTTCCTCCCAACTCCTGCAAACCATCATGCAAATGCCTTATATAAAGAATATCCCTGCTTTAAATATTAACTGATTAAATTGCGGATGGAGCTTCAAAGGTTCCGTCCTGCATATTTAAACACTATTTTTTTCTCTCTCTCTCTCTCTCTCTCTCTCTCCTGTAATGTGAGTCAGTGGTTGGATCATTTCTCTGAAAATCAGCTTGGAGCAAATTTGGAGAGGAGGGGGAATTTGTCTTGGTTCTATCTGTGGCGTCACACCTGTATGCACTAGGAGGGGGTCTCTGGGCTATGCTGAGGTTTCTTGACACGCTCCTCTGTACATGAAATGTTGCAGCTGGCGGTTCATATGTGCACTTGGATGATGGTATCTTTGCAGAGTTGGCGGATTAAGGTCACCAGACAGTAGAATTCTCAAAGTAATTAATGTGCTGGAAAGGTTGTTCATCAGTAGGCATGACTGAGTACTGCTGTAGGATGCACCCTTTTGAGACTGACAAGATTCGTTTGATATTTTGGGAAATACACTTATTCCCTTTCTCCCTGAAAGTTAGATGAGAAGATTGATACCACTTTAATGTCCTTTAATATTTTTACAGTAAATATGTAGTTAGCTGTAGCGGGCAGCCGTTTAGCTTAGCGTAACAGCTACCAGCATCTCAAAACCTCACTAATTAATGTGTTATATCTCATTTGTTTTATCCGTACAAAAAACTAAGTGTAAAAACTACAATTCATCATTTTACTCAGGGTTATGTAACGAACTATTTGTTGGTTATAGGATCAGTAACTTCTCTTTTGGTTGCCTAGCCACTGGTCCCACCCAAGAAATAGTCCAGACCATAACATGTTAATTAGTGAGCTTTAGAGGTGCTGGTAGGCAGATTTTGTTATCTGGATAGAGCCAAGCTAGCTGTTTGTCTTTATGCTAAGCTAAGCTAACCGGTTGCTGGCTCCAGCTAAATATTTACCATAAAAGTGTGGTATCAATCTTCTTATCTAATTCTCCACAAGAAACCTTGGTTCTTCTATGACTGTTACACTGTTGCTGCTCTGTTGTTCCACCCTCAAAAGGAGCTGTTTTGAAAATGCTTCAGCGCTGATGCAGGACACATGCAGGGTTAGAAGATGTGTCATATGTTTGTGGTTATTCCTGGAAGTGTGGTTATCATGGTTGCGCAGAGATGAGGGAAGAAAAAAAAACCATCCTTTATGCTTTGATAGTTGTGGGTACGGTAGCGTTTCGTGCTGTGCAGAACAAGCCTTGCAGCATTGAGCTGTTCATGGGAATGTAAATGCCTTAGCTTAATGCTATTGCGCTGTGAATGGATGGTTTGATGCTTTGAGCAGCAGAAACTCACGCTGCAGTCTTTTTAGAGTACAGGTCAGAATGTAAGCTTACGTAGGTTGTGTTTCTTTACTGTTAAATCCTCTTCGTTGCAGTGGGAGTCAAGAGTAAATATGTCCCTTATGCTGCTAAGACTTAGGATGAGTGATGGAGCCTCGGATAAATCACGATTGGTGGATGTGGCTGGGTTAGTACTTAAGCACATGTACACCAAAGTTGGGATATGCGAAGAGAAAGTACTGGTCGTGAGTAATCCTCCAACAAGGATTACCCATGTCTTTCATGCTAGATTAAAGGGTCCCATGATACCCTTCCACGCCATCCGAGTCCTGACAGGGAATCAATGCTCTGGATGACAAATTATCGGTGGCATCATCTTTGTCATCCCTTTGCTATCGTTGTCTGCTTGATAATGAGTGTGATTCGGGTGGCTTTTGTGCGGGCATTCTTCAATACTCCACATTTTGGAGGATGACCAATCGCGAGCCAAGTGGTCCGTCGCTGTCTGTGTCTCTCTGCGAGTGTGTTGAGATAATCATCTTATCCACCAGGCTCTGCAGACACACACACACACACATGCACCCAGAGTTTTAAACGAGGAGATCTCCATGACGTTCCTACAGTAGTCAGCAGAAAGGAAAAGAAATATTTGGGTCACATGAAAATTGAATGATGATGATTTGGTTGCTGGTGGTGGTAGCATCTGACTGGAAAAAGGCTTCTCCACCAATTGCTTGTCCTTTTTTATTCCGTTTTTATTGTACTCAAATTAGATCAAGCTTGTAGGATAAAAACTGACAAAAAACTAGCAGGCACTGCAAACATTTCCCTAGCAGACTGAGATATTCAGAGGAAGATCTGGCTTATACAGGGCTTTCAAAGTATTATGATTCACAGCAAGGAGGCTGAAACTACCATATTCTCATAGCGCTGCATTTGCAGAGGGCAATCTGCCGTGATGAAAAGCCAAACGTTTACATGATGGTGCCTATTTACAACATGAAATCAACTGCTTACATCTGCTCACAGTGGGACACATCTGCCCCCAGAGGAGCAAATAAAATGAATACTGAGAAGATAGATGCTGAATCTGCTGTATATTTATATATGCAGTCACTGGGAGATGACCTGAACTTTGCTTTGCAGTCTTTTATTTTAAACATTGACCCTTCACTCTTTCCAGCTTTTAATAATGTTGTTGTGAGGACGCCATCATTATTTCTTTATTTATCTAATTTTTGCATCATGGCAATTGGGGAAAGTGTTTAGGGGTGTTTATACAGGCGATTTGTTCCCACTAATTCGGCATGTTTTGTGATGAATCCAAGGGCTTTTGGAAAGTGGGGATGGGGGTGGGGAGGGAGTTAATCCACTTGTTTCTTGTGTTCCAGCCTGTTCAGCACATTCTGTCTCTCTCTCTCTCTCTATCTCTCTCTCTCTGTCTATCTCTCTCTCTCTCCCTCCCTCCTTTATTTTTGGAAACATCTCATTCTCGTGAGTCAGGCCCGTCATGCTCACAAAGGCTCGGTCTAGCAAGCTCTCACCGCCTCCTCCTCCACCTCCTCCTCCTCCTCCTCCTCCTCTCTGCCCGTGTCTCTGCTGTTTATGATATTAGAACAGAAGAGAGCTGAGCAGAAGTGGAAACTGAACTCTTCATCCCTCTCTCTCCATCTCTCTCTCTCTCTCTCTCAGACAACAGGAGGGACGGAATAATTAATGCTTTGTGAGTTTGTAATTTGCCGTATTTGCTGTTTTGCATGGTCGACAAGTAATGGATGGATGGGGGTTTTTGCGACCACTGGTGTAATAACTGGCTGAAAAAGGGGCCTTAAGAAGGTGACAGGTAGCAATTTCTAACTCGAGGCTGCAAATTTGAAGCTCACTGAATTTATACTCCATTTGTGGAGCAAAATCAATGTGATGATGCAACCACATTTTTGGCATCCATCTCAATTTGGCGAGCAAGGTTGATGGCGATGTTGATTGATGATACCTGACTTGACTGATAGTCGCGTCACCTGCACTTCTGTTGTCTATTTGTTGTTTTATCCGCCTTTTTATTTTTTTATTTTTTAGTAGCAGTGGCTCCAAAAGGGGCACGCTAATTACCATGTTTGCAACGCAGTGTCACTTCTTTGAAGAGTTTTCTAGCAAATAAGGCAGATTACTTCTAAGAAAATCTACTAAATTAAGTTGCCTTGGAAACAGCAAATTATGCAATTAACACTCAGATCATCCTATTGGATGACGTGCGTTTCAGCGTTGAATACAGGATTAAATGGCTTGTTGACATTTTTTCATTTTAATTTACATTTTATTTTTTGTATTTCTTATCATTTTCAGAAGTATATATTTGTTTCTGTTATCTGTATGTTTGTGTGGGAAAAGGATGATTCATCTTTCTTGTATTAATAATAGAGATAACCTGCTGCAACAAAATCAAACATTTTCTACACTGCACAAAAATAATAATAATAAGAAAGAGACTTTGAGTTGAGTTGGATAAGGATTTAATTTGCCTATGGGCAAGAGCTGAATGTTTAACCATCATCTGAATGTGTTTATTATTTTGCAGTAATTTGTGGTTCCATTGCAAGTAACATTTTGATCAAGAGAATGAGCCTAGGTGAGCATCCATTCCCCTGAGGCTCTTTATTTGAACTTTCTTCGCTGTCTGAAAAACTATGTTACATCCTTTGGGTTGGGGGTGGGGGGAGGATAATAAGTTGCATTTGTTTAGGAGTTGTTTTTTCCACTTGTAATCACAAGCCTCTAAAGTCATGTTTTGGAACAAAGTAGCCCCACAGCTTACCTAGAAAATGTTTCTTTTTACCGTAAATATGGTCACCACAGCGAAAAAGTAATTTTCTACTGTCTGTGTTCAAGGGATTCAATTTTCCTCTTGAAGAATTATATTTGCTATATAGATATAATAGCTTTCTTCTCAAAGACTGATTATAGCGTTGGTATTTTCACAATTTATAGGCTTACCATCCTCCACTTCACACATGTGCAAACCATATAAATCAATGTAGTGTAGCGTAGTTTATCGTGCATTTGGCTTTGATGTCATATGTGCTTACTGCACATCATATGCTCTGCACATATACTGCATATCAGTTATGACGAGGTGTCCCTATTGAGTGTGCACCGAATAATCCCTTATGCATCTTGCATCTTTGAGAGTAGTGAACTCGTCTTGAAACAGAATAAGACCCGGAGCAAAGAGCCATCATCATTAGTCATCAACAACAGCACATGGCCCCTCAAAGCGCAGTGCTGTGAAAGTTTCTCTCTGAATCACTGCAGCCTTCAGCTGCTCTGTCCCAGTCCCAAATCTCTGTGGGCAAAATGCTTTCAGATACTTAATATAATGCAACAGAAACCCTGCAACCCAAGCAAATCTCTGCAGTATTGGTTCAGCTTTGGTAGTTTATGTGATATACATGTGAATAGGAATTCATCTTACACACCTGAAATTGAATACAGAAAGACTAGTTTTGTACTTTAAATGGAATACATGTATTTTTTTTTTGTTTGTTTGTTTTTTGGGGGGTTTATTTGGGGGGGGGTGTTTACGCTTTATTTTACAGGTCCCTTAATTTTGAGTAATTTGCAGGTATTTAACAGTTATTTTTTAGGATATTTTACAGAGATTGTGGTGCAATTTGGTACATATTATAAGAAAAACAAAAAAAATTGGTTAGTTGTTAAGTTGGTTTAGTTGGTAAGTATCCACTCATATTTGGGTTCATACGTAGTTGTTAATTTGCAGCATTTCTCAATAAATTAGACTCTACCTGATAATTCTTCAACTGACAGAAAATACTTAGTTTTCGGTGTGTAGTTTTGTGTGTCAAATGATATACAGTATTAGCATATTATTTCTTAGGACATTTGTTTGAAAGGGTTATGTAATTTGATTGTATATGGGAAATGTGCTCATTACAGTGTTTTTAAGAAACAACCTTATCATGCTAATATGTAGTTTTACACACAAAACTACACACACGTATTTTCTGTCAGTCAAAGATTTGTCAAGAGTCACCTTTATTAAGAATTTTTGGACCCAAACCTAAATATGAACCCAAATATAATGAATCCACACCACCCTCAATTTGCACCACCCTCTCTGTAAAAAAAACTGTTAAATGTGTGCAAATTACTCAAAAAAATTGTTTACTTAACATTTCCTGAGGAAATGACGCCTGTCAAAAGGACCTGTTAAATAAAGTGTTGCCTTTTTTATTATTTTTTTTACTTGTGCATTGCTGCTTTCTTAATTATTCATAATTCTGTAATTCCATGCTTTCATTTAGATTGTATTATCATTTTTATGGCCCACAAAAGGCTCAAATTGCACAGTCCCTACAACTTTATGCTTAAGTTATACAATCCCAGGCACTCTATGAAGGCAGATGTCATCTGTTTTGACCTGTGCTGAACATTCAATTATTACCATGATTGTTAAGGTCTAAGTACAGTAAGACCGCAAGTCACCTCCCTTGAGATTTGTTTTCATACTAAATCTGTCATCCACTTGAGTTTAAATTGTGTTCTGTTCCCCAGCCACATCCTTCCTAGAAACACAGGCGCGGGGTCATTTTTGGTCTAACATGGCTGTTAGGTGGTTTAACATGGCTGTTTTTTTTATCTGTGTTTTACATGACATTTTGGACTATGAATATTGAGGGAGAGCAGCTGAAGAAAAGAACTCCTCTTCATCTCTCCCTTATTGCTATTCCAGCTTCTTTAGTCCAAGATTAGTTCATAGAAGACTTAGTTACTCTTCAGAAAAAGATATTTTTCCCTCGGCTCAGAGGAGAAGCAGCTGAATACAGCAAAAGTTGAAGGCTAGTTGAATCTCAGTCAGTCATTAGTGTCTTGTGTGTGACATTTCTGAACTTTGTGTGATGTTCCATTAATAACTTGAACTAAAAGGGTTTTCTTGCCAGGATTTTCTTCCCCACATAGCAACCACTTAACATGGCAGGAATGCATCTTCAAACAATCTGATTGCTGCTCTGTAATTATGCATTATATAACCCGTGTTACAGAACCATGCACGCATGGCCAAGTGTGGCTTAAAAAAAAATCACACTATTGTGCTCAATATACAGTATACTTGACACCGCATGCTGGGAGAGGCTGCAGCCCCCTAACCTAAAAGAATAAAACTGTATAGAAAATAGATAGATGAATGAATATAGCATACTGGACACTTGCATACGTCTTTTGTTATCCTTTCATAATAGAAAGAACAAAGTAAATACATGCTTCTATTCCTGACATATGAGGTCAGGTCAAGTTTGCGTAAGGTTCAAACTCAGTCTGGTTGTTGCTGAGCTACTAGCTAAAGGGCGTAAGCATTTTAAAGAATAGTGTCTGATAACATTTTGTACATTTGGTAATTGGTTACATTAGCTTTTCAATATGTCGAACTTGTTTCATCAGGTGATATCTCCTCAAGAAGTTCTCTTTTCTTATGGGGGATGAAGTATTGTTACAGACATGTTTGTGGTTCTTATTGTCACTAGCATGCTAACATGCTCACAATGATGATGCAAACACGCTATGTGTTAGCATATTAACATTTGCTAATTAACACAAAACACAAAGTACATCTGAAGCAGATGGCTATGTCATTAAGGTTTTGCAAGTGTTAAAACAAAGAATTGGACAAATTGAAGTTTTGACCTGGTGATGGCACTAGATGGAATGGTAAGGGATTACCAAAATTATTACAATTCATCCTGAGAGCCAAACTAAGTTTTGCAGAAATCCATTCAATAGTTGTTGAGACATCTCAAAACCACAAATGTAAACCAACATGGTGGTACCAGAGGAAAAGTCAGAGAATCACCGAAGACATTAGGGTACACAATTTAGGGGCCATGATTACTGTACAAAATTTCATTGTTATCCATCTAATGGTTGTTGAAATATTTCAGTCTGGACCAAAGTGGTGAACTGACCAACTGACCGACATTTCAGTGTTTTCAAAATACTGAGGCTAGACAAGAATTATCATTATGTTAGGTTTTCATGCGTGAGCAAATACCAGTTTACTCTCTGCCACAACAGCATGTTCGTTAACTGTCATTCATGCTAAATGAATTAACTTCCTAGTAATTGAGAGAGCAGACGTAACTTGCATGTTCTTCAAAACAAACTATTCTAAAATTAGATATGTGAGCAAACTGAAAATATGCAGGCATATTTGTGGAGGCATACCTGCCATTTTTCAATTCAATTTCATCCGGATCACACTGCCAGCCTGATAGAGCCACAGTGTTAGGGAAGTTGGATCAATGAATAACTGTCAACCGTCAAGTCTAGACCTGTCCTTACTTTAAAATGGTGCATTAACAACATTTTGCATTATAGATCACAGGAAATTTAACCAATTTCAGGCAGGAGAGTCTACCGACTCGGATCAAAGTCACTAAAGCACATATTTATGCTCCTCAACACATTTCTATTGAGCCTTCTTAGTCTGCTTTCTCTTTATTTTTACTCTTATATGTCTCAAAACTAGGAAGGTCATTAAGAAATTGTTTTTTTTATTTCAATGGTCTATGTGACTGCTTGAAATTTTTAAAAAATCAGCTGACCTGTTCATACAACAAGGCCAGATTAAATAACGGTTCTGAGTCATTTCAGAACCTTTCAAACAATTTCAAAACTAAGTGCAGTTACATTTCTTCCAAGAGGCCCTTTTATTAGCTCTCCCTCTCACCAGTTAACTGAGCCATGTCCATGGGTGCAAAGCAGTGCTGCAACCTCACTGCTTCTCCAGGGTCAAGAGCTCTCTCCCTGGCTAAATTAGATCAGAAATTCTGATCACTCACTCCAATTATTTCAATGAACACTGAGTCACATCAGTGCGAGCAGCTAGCAAAAAGCCAGTGTGCCATTCAATTTGGTGAAACTAAAAGGGAGAGCACGGTGGATAGCAGAAGACTGATCTTCTTGTTATTTTCATGCGTTTTACATCCCATTCATATGTACATCTGAGTCTTAGTTGGTTCATCTGCCTAGCAACAGCTTCTGTGCATACATTGCTGAATTATAGACACAAAACAACACAAGTGCTATCCAAAAAGAATTTAGTTGCACAAATTAGCTTAAAATGATGAGTATTTTGTTTATTTTTCTAATATTTTCATGTATGGGGTGTAATGAGGGTTGTAGCCTTTAGGGGACGCTAGCAGATCTGTAGACTATTTGACTTGTTTACTGTATAATCCAGCGACATGAGTCAAAACTACAGATTTGTGGTTTACTATATATTGTAGACTGACACCGTAGATAATGAATCCAGGGTTAAACGGGAGAATTCTTTCCTGGGCGGTTTACACTTGTTTGCTTCTGTTTGGTACTTCTCTGGGAACACTGAAGTAGTTCAATGAGGCGTCATTACTGTCAGCTCATAGTATGTGTTCTGATTGTAAGCCGTCTGTCCTTACACAAACCCACTGAGCAAACACTGAACAAAAAGCCAATGCAAAAGTGAGTCATCTGAACCAAAATAACACTGTAACAATTCAGTGAAAAAATCCTCTAAGATACTGTGAATGCGATCACAGAGCATGGACAAAGGGAGATGTCATGTTGGCTTGTGAAGTGATAACTCCAGCTTTCAAAACGTGTTGTAGAGCAAAATTATGTTTGTGACAATCCAGTCACATGACAGGGTAATTAAAGGAAGGAGGAAAGTGTTTAAGTGAATATGTGAATCTCAAAAGCCTCCAGGTTGGTATTCTATTTCGGTGCTGGTGGGGTTTTCATGAGGAGGGCGGTTGATACTCAAACAGGCAGTGGCTCATAATACGCATTGGCACGTTGGTACACAATGGCTTTGAAAATGAAACTGTCAGGCTGAGGTAGTGTGTCGATCAGTGGAAGAGAGCTTGAGTATTTCTGACTAGTCTCATCTGGTTTCTCTCCCTCTCTATCTTCCTCTCTGCCAAGCTACCCCAGCCCCCACCCCCACCACCCCCACCACCCCCCTCCTCCTCAGACAGACATATTCTCATCTGCAGTCTCACTGCATTGTGTTGTGCAAGCTATAAGCTGAGGCTGCCTCAGTGTCTCTGTGGACTTTTCTCTTTCGACTTGGCCTCTATTTTTCTTTTCTCGCATAGCTGCCGCTGCTCTGTCAGGCCATGTCAAGAAGCTGGCCAGTACTTCATTAGGCTACAGAGCAGTCCGCAGACCTCCATGGTCTGTTAATGTTGTGTGAAAGCCTATAACTCTTTGTGATAATGCTGCTTTTCTGCATGTGTTGCTAGTTTCATATCAGTGGAGTTTATTGTTCATTTGGTCTTTTGATGTTATTTTTTGACAATGTAATGACCCTTCCTGTAAGCCCCATCTAACTTAGTTACTGTTGCTATGCCTGTTGATCCTTCCATTCTAACAACACAACACAACTTACAATGATGATGGCAATAGTTTTACGACTTGAAATTCATAATTATTTCTAAAACAATGGGTCCAACATTTCAGACAGGTAGAGAAAAACAGGTTTCTGGCTGAAAAGACATCTGTCTTGATCAGATTTTATCACCATCATTAACATTAGCTCCTAGCGTTATGAGTTGGTTGACAATGTCTTTGTCTTACTCGTTTTAAAAAGACTTTAAACATGCCCTTGATGGATACATGATATCGTATATGTAAGAATCCTAAAACAGGAGGGCTAAGAGGCTAAAACTAGGCAAAAAGTTAGAATCCTCACCAGTTGGTGACCCATGTTGAAAACATGGAAATAAAGAAGCAACATGTTTCTTATCTTGCAGGATTGGAAAATAAAAAAATGTTATTTCACTCCAATATGACCCTGCTCTGATGCTTTAAAAATTAAAGAAATTAATAAGCAACGCAGGGATTAGATGTATGCTTTATTGTTCATATTTTCAAGCAATATATTTTACTCTTACGAGAAAAAGGCTTGGTAATAAGGATTAATTGGTTAATTTGGCAAAATAATTCTATCTTTGGTAATGACTTTGGTTGGGGTTTCTGCAGTGTTAGCATTTTCATCACCTGTAACGCCACACAATAAAGAATTTAGCTATTGATAAGTTCCTTAGCCTTGGAGTTAAAGTCACTACTATGTTAGTATGCTAGTTTGCTGGCCATGCTAACATTTACTTTGCTTGTGTACTTGATTTTGGAGAGTGTAAAAAAAAAAGACACCACCCTACAAAAAATAATATTCCAAGTATCATTCTTGATCATTCTTACTAGAACCCCATGCACACAGGTTACACATGTGAAGAAATTTATAGCTGTCTGGGGGAAGGGATTAACAAACTTTCAATTCGGAAAGTCCAGTGAAAATTAAAATATTTCTGATTTTTATATACATACATTCAAATATAACCTGAATTTGTTATATACATGCCAGAGGCATGCATTAAGCAAACATATGCATAACTAAATGTAGCACTTAAGTTGATATTTTGCATCCAGGTATGAGGAGGCATTAAACCAGCATCCAGATCTGTGATGGTATTAAACCCTTTACCACAGTATAGTAGTACAGTATACTGGTAGACTATACCTACAGACCCTAGAAAACCTTCCATTGGCCTTTTCAAACAAACTACACCTTTAAAGAGACTTGTAAGCCTGCCTGCACAGCTGTGTGATCCTGATCCGATCCATCGAGCGCGAAGAGGAAGCTGTGTGATTGTGGAACGGGCTCCATCCATTCCCACCCTGACCGCAGACACGCAGGTTACAGTGTCCCTGTCTGCCTTATCTCCTGGAGCACCGGCTCGGCTTCAGACCCACGGCTCCGGCCCAGCCCCTTCTCAAGATAAAGCCCGAAATAGACCACTCTCGCTGACAGCAAGGCAGCGCTAGATAAGACTGTTGTGTCCACAGCTTTGAGCTAGAAATGGGTGGAGGAGGGAGGGAGGGAGGGAGGGAGGGAGGGGAGGAAAGGGACGGCGTTCACGAGAGAGAGTGAGACAGTAAGCAAAATGTTGTTGTGGTGAATGTGTGGTGTTGATATGGTTTTGTGCTTGCCCTTTGACCCTCTTATTCAGCCACAGATAAGAAGAGTTATGGATGTAGGAATGCACAAATCTGTTTTTCCCGCCTTTTTTTCTCACAGTTGAGGCCATCGATTGTGCTTATTGACCCATGTAGTTGAAGCTTGAGCCAATTTGGTCGTCATGGCTTACAGCGATAAGAAAATTACCTTGCACCGTGTGCGCATCTACGTGTGCGCATGCATGGTGCGCAGCCGTGTGCGTGCACGCCGCTGAATGTTTATGCATGCTCGCCTATAACATATTCAGCCCCTGCCAGATGGCAAACTGCAAAAGTGCATCTAAAAAGGTTTTCCTCCATTGGCATGCAGAAGCCAATCAATAGCTGTGTGTCTTAGTAAATTAGATCATGTAGACAAGAGGCAGTAGTCAGCAGAGCCAACCCAAAGTAACCCCTTGCCTGGTTAGTTCATTCTCCATTAGACAACGGCCTGGAGTAATTGAATTGGCCTGTACAAGCTCAGGGTTTCTCCTTTTCGCCTTTGACAGCATATATTCAGGTCTGATAAGTTTATATCCCAGCCAAGAGTCACTGTATAAGTATATTTTTATGTGTCCAGAGATAGTGTAGTGGTTAAAAGACTTACATCTGGACCCACATCTTATCTGAAGCTTCTCTCCTGCACACTATCTCTACTGTGTCAACTCTGTGAGGAGGGGCCTGAACACTATGTATGTAGTATGTAGTGTATATCTGAATACAACCGTATATTGCAAGAAAAATAAAAACCATAAACTCCCATCCCTAAAACCCTTTATTCATATTTGAAATGACAGACCTCTAGCTCTCTGGGCTGCCAGATTTAATAAGACGTGTCTGTCTTGTCTTGTTATTTGGGGGTAAATAAGTCGTAGTGGCAATGATGAGATGCAAGCTAATTATCCGCTCCGAGCCAGTCAATGACAAAGCCAAACTTCAATATAGAGAGAGCTTGGGAGACGCAGAGAGAAAGCGGGGGAAGAGAGAGAGAAAAGGAAACACTTCCTAGTATAGAAAATTAGCATATCAAGGATTTTTTTTAAGGGGATTGCTGATGAAGAGTTTGGGGGCTTCTCCGTTCACACAGTTATACACTAATATTAAGCATTCAAAGCATAGAGGCTAATTAGGACACCATTAATATCCCCCTGTCTGCCACCCCCCCTCCCCCCACCTCCAGCCTCATTATTCCATAACTTCTGTATCTGTTTCTGGCAAAAATACCATTTATCACTTTTTGTATCTATTACTGCAGTTACTCTATATTGGAATACTCACATTTACATAATTGCAGACATACAGGACCAGCACAGGCTTGATACCACCAGCTGTATTCCACAACCTGTATCGCTGCGTTATGGTATGTCTGCTTCTCATGGTTTTATTTCTCTTTTTATTTATTTATCTTTGTTTGTTTATCTGTTTATAGATGCTTGTTTCTTTTTTTTTTACACAGTTAAGCAGATTTACACCTCTTAGTAGGACAGTATAAATATAGTCCATGCTGAGCAACTCGATTAGAACGGTGGTGAGCTCTTTTCTCATCTTCTTTCCTCAGCTCAGATTTTTTCAAAGTTGCTATGAGATTCAAACGGCCAACTTTTCAGTCATGACCGCATGCAATGTTTATTTTTTCCACTCGTACACGAGGCCTCTGTGCTTGTAGTTGCACCGAGGTAGGGTCGATGCTTGCTCGGATGGAAAACAAGTGAATGTTTCATTAGGAGAGAGCATGATGAAGTATTCAGACTTTTTTTTTTTGTGGGCAGCAGCTGTTAGAGAACCACTGTAAGTATGCTTTTCATAGTCTGGCACGGAAGCTGCATTACAGCTTTATATTTCAATCTTCAGTTTGACTCCTCAGAGCCTCAGTCTTTGTAATATGGAGAGTCGCTCCATATTATTTCTGAATATTAAAGTTACCTGCTATCGTTAGAGTTTGAAAGTGGCTTTAATTACTAAAAAGAATCCATCCATCCATCCAAGAATCACTGCATTTTTAATAGCAATCGTAGAGTCGTTTAAACCCAAGACACATGAATCAGGTGGCTTATTTCTAACTGTTATCGTCACACAGTGGAAATGTCCATCATGCAGTAAACAACAAACAATTGGAACAACAAAAACTGCTGTCTCAGCATGCAAACCAGGGAAAGTATAAGCTGAGTACTTTCCTTCAGCGACTGCGAGTGTCGTTCTGCGACAAAAACATCCAGTGGTGTATGTGGCCATAATCCCATGTGACATGGGCAGTCAAGGAGAAGGGATTGGAGGACTTGGAGGAAAAGACAGAGGATGGCAACCCTGAGAGAGAGAGGAAGAGAGAGAAAGACAGAAAAAGAAAGAGAGACTTCCCCTGTCTGTGCCTTGCAGAAAGTCACTTGTGTCGGATTCACTAATGTTCCCATTTATATCTCCCTTTAAAAAGCCTCTGAAAAGATGTTGGGGGGGACCCCATGCGCCTGAGTCAAGGTGAGCTGCGACTCCCCTCTTTGTTTTAGTCCTTCTCAAAATTCATTGAATTGATTCTCTTTATGTTATCCACTTTGTTCAGTGGCAAGCTACTACCTGAACTTGTAGAGCAAGTTGGCCAAACACATATTAAAGCTGAGCACCGCAAGGGAACACAGCTAATACTGGAGAATCTCTCTGTCAGAGAGGGGCTGCGTGGGAGTTTGGTTTATCACGTCTGGGAAAGTGGTTCAGTGTGTTCAGACGGCAAAGTGTGATGATGAAGCTGTGGTAGCTTGAGGTCAGAATATGCACGTACAGTATCGTTTGTAATCCTTTCCCACATTTCCCTGAAGCCCAGCTGTCATACTGTGCATGACATCAAGTAACTGTGGTATGTCAGAGGTGAATTTGTTACCAAAAACCTAGCTTTTCAAGGAAACAATTACCTTACTATGTATTATAGATCAAAATCAATGAAAAACAATTATTTTATTATTGATAAAAAAATAGTGATGGTATCTTAAACGACAGAATGACAAAAACTGATGTTTGTATACTGCTTTACTTCTGCTGCACTGCAGTATCTACTTATCCATCTTTCTCTCCTTCTCACCTCCCATCTTTCTGCCCTCCATCCTTTGGAATCTCTCGCTGTCATCCTTTATACCCAAGCCGCTCCTTTGTTTATCCCTCCATCTCTCCCTGTCCCTCTCTCCCTCCATTTCTCTTTGATAATGGTGGCCTCAGCGCGGGAATCTGCCGCCATCCATTCCAAGCAGCAGATAATGGATTGAGTGCTGGACCTGATCTGGCTATGGATGAGCCAGCCTGTAGGTGTCTGAGTGGGCGTTCAAATGGATTCTGAGAAGCTTGCCTAGAATAACACACTTTGTCACCACGAGCTTTGTCTTCACAGATCTTCCGTGTTCGCTGTCAGCGCCGTCGCACCACCCCGCCCTATCCCTTCCTTCAAAGACAAAAAAACTCTTTAAAAGAAGACAGTGGCGTGCCGGAATTTTGGTGTCTGGCTGGTTAAGGGACATTTTGATATTGTCAGGATGCTTCTCCTTAGCACTCCATAATCCCAGCAATGTTGTAAATTGCTCTACTTCTACAAAGTAGAACAAAACAAAAGGACAAAAGAAGAGGATCAAGAGGATTGTAGAACTGTTGCTACTAATACTAAAAATCATAAATTGTCCAAACAAGTATGTTCTCAGTGGTGATTTTGGCACGTTGTGCTCCAAACGGTTGTGTGCCGTCACTGAGGAGCAGAGTAAATGACTCTAAAAACCACAGGGATGTTGCAATCTCCACAGAGTCCTTGCAAATACCTGGAATCCAATACAAACCAACATCTGGTAATGAATTATGGATGGAGATGAAATGCATGTACTCGGCCTGTCTCTCTACAGGGGATGTTATTTACAGTCTCATACAAATATGCTTCCTATCATGGCTAGTGAAATGTGTTGCATGACATGTGTGGCATTGTATACTTTGATATACGGTAATGAATTATTCTGAAGGCATAAAATACACAAAGTGAGATGATACGTTCTGGAGGAATATTTTTCATCACATCTTAACATTTATAAAACTTTTAATACATCTCTTTCTTTGAATATAATTCCATACATTTATTTCCTATGAAATTTATTTATTTTTATGCCACAGGAGCCTAGGTAATTAAAATGAGTTTATCTGTTGGAATAACCTTTATTGCCAGCAAAATATGGCCTAACGCCAGATGGAGAAATCTGTTTGTGAATACTTGTGTAGATATGTGTGCACGCATGCATGCCCGCATGTTTACGTATTTGCATATGAGTGTAAAAGCTGGCGGTGATTCCGATCTGTGTGAGTGTGCACATGCATGTGCCAACGTATGTGTGTGTGAGAGATGATGGAAGCACGGTGATTGTGCCTGGAGGCAGCAGCAACCCCATTGTGGGGGGTGAACACGAGGCCAGACACCTGTTTTTCCCAAAATGAATTATGAAACGAAGCCAAGCGCGTGTTATTCTCCACACAACTGACAACAGAGGCTGAGGCCAAAGACCTGAGGAGAGACAGAATGAGGCTGGCATTACAGAAAGTGCTAAACAATAAGATATCCAGCGTTAAGAAAGCATGAAGGTTATGAGTCCTTGTTAACTTTAATAGGCTCTCTTATAATGGAGAATGGAATTCTAATAGACTTTTGTATCGTCTGCTTTGCTTTGTGGCTGATGCAAGTCAATTAAAATTGCTGGAGAGAGTCATTTATATTGTAACATGCCGTAAGGCCACAAAGACTCACATAGTTTGTAGACTTAACACAAGCAGTCTTCAGGCAACTGGTACATTTCAGTCTCAAGAAATGGCCACAAGAGCCAGCCAGGTGCTTCACCATACCCCTGATCAACTCAACAATAAAGCAATGTTGTTTAAGACCACCTCTTAGCGTATTCTGTCATAGTGATGTGATTGGCTGAACAGCTCACAGTACACTACCCCCTTCTAAGACTGAACATCCAATAAAACACTTCATAAAAAAACACTTTGTACAACATGTACTAAAATAAAACACTTCATAAAAAAACCCTTGGTATGACATTTTTGTAGTAAAAATAAAAGGCAAAGTAACATCACTTTATCTCCCCTAACTGTACAGTACATACGGAGAAAAGACCCATGTCGTTTACGGTACATATCACATCCTAAAATCTTCTTGCCAAATTGGTCTTCTGACAGTCCTCTGTGGCCTAGCCACTTGGCTCCTGGTAGAGTCATCAATGTCTGCACTTACAGGTAAGATGGGAGACTCATCAGAAGTCTCTGCTCCCATTGTCTCTTTTTCTGCACCCTGTTGGTCTATGTGTCCAGTTCCCAGCTCCCCAGGGTACACATGTTCATCTCCTGTTGGTAACTCTCTCTCATTTACCACAGGCTTTCCCCAAAGTGGCAACCTGGTGTGCTTCCCTTGAGCGCCTTGTCTCCTGTTATTGTCATTGTGTACAACAGCTTTATGAGGGCAATCACATTGTTCTACTTCATATACTACATCTGACAGTTTTCTCACTATCCTGAGAGGACCTTTTAACTTCTTCCTTAGACCTGACAATTTCTGATAATTACAAAGCCATACATACTTATTTTCCTCATATGTTTGAGGGGTTATCTTCAGATCAAAATACTCTTTCTGTTTACCCGTGGCCCTTTTGTGATTTTCCTTTACAGCCTTCCTCACTGTGCTTAAATAGCCCTGTATATTGTGCACATATTCAATCACATATTGCGTTTTGTGTTCCCATGACTACATCCACAGGTAAGGTAATTTCAGTACCAAACAGCACCTTGTAAGGTGTAAACCCCCAGGAGGACTGGACGCCGCTTCTGTATGCCATCACTACATATGAGCATTTCATCCCAGTTGCTTTGATTATCTTACACAAAAACTGATAGTATGCTGATTAAGGTTTTATCCATCCTCTCCACTAAACCCTCCAGTTGAGGATTATAGGGAGTGTTTTTTGTATTATTCATTTGTAACAAATTGCACATTTCCTTAAAGAGATTTGATTTAAATGTTTTTCCCTGATCACTATGAACTGTGCAAGGAACCTCCAACCTCAACACAAATTCCTCCACCACTTTTTTTGCTACTGTCCCAGCCTCTTGGTTAGGTATGGCATAAGATCCTGACCATCTAGAGAAATAGTCTGCTACGACCATTATGTACTTATTACCTCACACAGTAGTGGGGAAGGGGCACATTAAATCTACAGCAATCCTTTCAAATGGGCAGCCTGTGACAGAACTTGTCATAGGTGCTCTATGGGAGGGGCCTTTCACTTTGTAAGCAGCGCATGCCACACATGTCTTACACCACTGTTTAATGGATCTCTGCCAGCCCAGCCAGTAAAATCCTTTGTCTGCAAGTTTTTCTATTCCTAAATGGCCAGCCATTTTGTCATTGTGCATAAAGGTTAGTATCTCAATTACCAGTTCATCTGGGACCACCCCCCTCCACATAGTTTCACCTGTCTCATAGTTTTGACTCTCTAGGCATGGTAATCCATTACTTACTTTTAATGCACCCCGCACCTGCCTGGAATGCCTGAAATTTGACTCTGAAAGTAAAATTTCCTCCCTAACAGATAGTGTCTGAAATATTTAAGAAATACAATCACTGCCAGCAGTTCTTTCTTAGTCGTTGAGTATGTCTTTTCTTGTTTTGACAGGGCACGACTAGCATACACTACTACTCTCTCGCCACTGTCATGTTTTTGTGATAGGACAGCCCCAATACCGGTGTCACAAACGTTAGTAGTTCAGTTCATTGAAAGCCACCTCACATGATGCAGTTGAATGAAATGTTTTCCCGTTGTCTGTCAACCCATACAGTGGCTCAGCTGTCTTTACAAAGTTGGGTATAAATCTTTTGTAGTACAATGCGAGTCCATAAAAAACTCTAGCCTCTGTCACTGAATTAAGAGTAAGCCATGATCTAATACTCTCTGTCTTGGGGGGGTCAGTAGAGATTCCCTCTGCTGAAATGATATGTCCTAGTTAGCTCACCTGTGACCTGAACAGGTGGTATTTAGCTGGCTTCACTTTAAGGCCTGTCTGTTGCAAACTGCTAAGGAACCGTTCCAACTGTGTCACCTGGTCCTGAAAAGAGCAGCCTACCACTATTATATCATCAAGGTACACCAAGTATGTTGTCCATTGCATGTCAGCCAACACCAATTGCATGAGGCATTGAAAAGTACTCGGTGCATTTCACAATCCAAAACCCATGACATTGAACTCAAAAAGCCCCCTTTTGGTCAGAAACGCTGTCTTGTCATGGTCATCAGGATGCATATCCACTTACCAGTGCCCACTGGCCAGGTCCAAAGTGGAAAATCATTTGGCCCCAGCCAGTGAGTCTAGTATCTCATCTGTCCTGGGAAGTGAGTATGTATCCTTCACAGTGTTTTCATTTGGCTGTAATCCACACAGAATCTCACTATATTATCTTTCTTTCTCATTAGCACCACAGGTGCCATCCATGAAATGGTAGACGGCTGAATGATGTTCCTATCTAGCATGCTCTGCAAATGGCTGTCAAACTCTGCTTGCAGATGGACAGGGATCAGTCTCAATGCTTGTTTGATTGGGCATTTTGATTCCGTTTCCTGTATCTATCCTGTGCTGGACTAGCTTTGTACAGCCCAAATCAAAGTCCACAGTGCTAAACACACCAGCATATTTGGTTAACATTTCTCTCACAGCTCTGAGCTGAGTACTGTCCAACTGCTCTGCATCAAGGTTGAGGGCTTGTATTAACTGCTCCATCTCCCACTTTGGCTGGTGAGCAGATGGCTGGGGGTGCTTATTATCATTTAAACAAGTGACTGCTGTGCCCTCCCACATGGAGAACCCACCCAGTTGTGTACCCTCTCTGAGGCACTGAGGTTCAGGTGATACATTCATCACACGCACAAGTAGTTTCCCACTGATAGACCTGCACAAGCTACATGCTATCAGTACATTGTTTTTCTCTGGGACCTCAGTACATGGTTCCAGGAGATCCTTGGTTCTTTCATTATTTATAGTGCCCTCCACTTTACCCGGTATGAACATTTCAGATCTGGGGGGGATCACAGTATCATTCATAACAACCACCTTGCATTAACCTCCTGTTCTAGCGTGTGACATGAAAGGTACCTGTTTACCCAGGATGGTGCATATGTGTTTCTGCATGTCAATCACTGCTCCATATTTGACTAGGAAATCAGTTCCTACCACTGCACATTGGTCATACTGTAGCCTTAGAGACATGTGTCATCCAGGTTGTCCTTGGGCCCATACAGGCAATCTCTTTTGAAATGCATCGTGCATCCACAGTACCAGCAAGCCCTGCTGGGCACTGATGAAGACCATGTTCAGTCATTCTTAGGGAGACTAGCTCTCCCTCTCACTGCCAGTTCAACATTTGCCTCCTCCCGTGGGTCCTGCTGTTCCTCCTGTGGTTCGTTGTCCATCCCTGTCGGTCAGGTGTCTCACCTCAGTCCATAGCTGTGCGACACTCGGGCACAACGACTCCAACAGTTCTTCAGGAACACTAATTTTGTCTTTGGTATTCTCCACAGAGCTGCATACATGTATCTTGTGGTGGGAGACATCCTGGCCCTCAAGCTGTCTTATCTGCTCCAGTTCTGTAACCATGTGCATAGCTTCTTCTAGTGATGTGGGTTTACTGCTGCGCAGGTGTACATGAATATCTCCATTCCCAATATTGGCAATAAAATGATGGCGTGCAAGGGAATCATATGTGTCAGTCCCCACAGCAGAAGGATAAGATAGTTCAAACAATCAGATGCGCTCCAGCCATTAATTTGAGCAGCTAGCTCAAACTGCTTGAGTCCACTCACCCACCTTCCCTAGCATAAAAGCTGGGAGCCAATCTGGTGCTTGTGTCGGAGCTGATGAGGAGGCCCAGACCTGCCGACTTCCACTCCCGTCTTGTGTCTCATCCAGAGACATAGTTATGTCGTTAGTTAACTTCCCTGAAGACACAGGTGGCTAGCTAGTTAGCCTCCCTGCTCGCACCCGCTAGCGCCACTGGTAATCTATATGAAGATCCCACAGCTGCCACCTCAAAAGAAATGGCTACAAGTGTCAACTGGGTGCTTCACCACACCCCTGAACAACTTAACTACACAATGTTTTTTAAGAATGCCTCTTAGCGTATTCTGTCATGGTGATGTGATTGGCTGAACAGCTGACATTACAATGTGTTATGAAATATTTATTGTTTATAGGAATTTTACTGTATGTTTAGACAACTCATGAAGTACACTTTATATTTCAGATGGAGCTGTCATTTTAGTATATCATGAGTCATACATGCTTTGTACCATGTGAGCTGTTTTAACCTTCCCATCCCACCTTTTACCAACCACTATCCACCACCGCCAACATGAACATAAATACACACTTACAAACAGCACAATACAATGAATGAATCAACATCATTAGATACATAAATTAGCTGCCAGTTGGAAAAACAACATCACAGCAACTGCAAATTGGCTCTAACAGACTGACTACTTGTCTTCCCTTGTTTCATGCAAGAAGCAAATTCATATTAGTTGACATTATCTATTCATACCTGTACCCTTCTATTTATGTTCAGATCTGATTAACTCCTACCTCACTAATGTGTACAGATGCCTCACCTCATTGCAAGGAACTCCTTATGTAAAATTGAACCACAGCTCCTGAAATACACAGGAGAAAGAAAGAGAGAGAAAGAGAGAGAGAGAGAGAGAGAGAGAGAGAGAGAGAGAGAGAGAGAGAGAGAGAGAGAGAAAGAGCATTTGGCTTTTTACTGCAGTGTGTGGGCAGCTGTCGAATGCACCCGTGCACTAACCTGCGTCCATCTATGTCACACACGCCACCCAGCCATTGCCACTTTCATAAGCTACCAGCTTGCAAGCCTTCTGTGCTGCAGAAAGCATTTAGCGTTATATTAAGCATTCAAATGTTTCTTAAGATCTGTGAAATGATCTGCCAATTTGATAATTCCACTTTTTTCAAGAAAACTGGACATGATACAGTAGTGATACAATAGACACATCTTTGCTTTGGCTGACCTTCACCCATGGACATAATAAAAATAAACAATTTACTTCAAGCCTTTTCTTTAACCCTCAGTGACATGCAGTACATGGTCAATGAACACACATATGCTTGTATACAAAGCTAACACAAATACACATGGACAGGGAGAAACCTGTAGGCATATAGAATATGTACACACATACACAAGCCCACACATAAATATGCACACTTATATTCTCATATAAACGCCCCTTAGACACAGAAAAACATACCACCACGACACATCTCCCAGAAACCAACATGTGCACGCTGCAAAAAATGTCAATCTGAAAAGCAATTTTGTCTCACATGGAAACTTAAAATCGTTTAAATAATAAAATTAATAATGGCTAAATTCCATTTAGCTGCTTCAGTTTCAGGGTCCTGGTATTGTGCATGCTGGCTCACACTTCTATGGCTTAATGGGGCACTTGAAGCTAACTTATCTTGCAGCAACAAGGAAGCACACTGCTGTGATATTTTGGTTTTTAACTTCCTGTTCAGACCGCAGAATGGAATGTATCTCGTAGTGTGCAGGTTGGCCTATGCTATGCTTATCACCATCTTGCAGCTGTGTTTTAGAAAATATTTGACCAATTTTACAATATATGGTACAGCCTTTAGTACTGCCATTGTTGAAAGAAAATGAGAGACAACATTTCAAGGCAGTCTTACATACAACAACTGCTATAGGTGGTCTAGTGAATCTAATTAGATCAGCTTTTGCAAACACTGCAAAATCATCATGCTATTAATGGTATTATAATGGCATTATTATAATGGTGACTGGTCAGAATGCGTTTCTATTATCTAATGTCTATACTGTATATAACAATATGATATCATAACAGAAGCTACCTGAGAGTGGCCATCCAAAGCTTGTTCTACTACAATATTTCTTCATCAAAAACACAGAGTGCACACTGGAGATTCATTTGATCTTTAATGTAGCAAGAATATTACTCTATCTAGGATTTTTCACATGGGCTTCTTTGGAGACTCATTTGAGGGAATGCTTACACTATTTTCATTGCATTAAATGTCTATATGAGGTTCAATAAATCAGATATGAACGAGGTCAGTCTAGTGATATGGAATGACATGGATTTATTATTGTGTAACCATCTTATTACAAATTATATTATTAAAAAATATAGATTACATAGTTAGCTGAAAAGTTATGTTTATAAAAGGATTCCAGACCATCATAGCAAAAACAAGTTAATTTAGTTATTGTTTGTGAAAAATGAATAATCTTAATAATACAATAACATCATTGTAGAGATAAGCACCAGTGCTCTTTAGTTACTGCCTCAGCATAAAGTCTAGTTGAACTAAACTAGTTGAAGGTAATGCCATATCGTCTTTTTAATATGTGCGGTGGTGGTGACAGGCCATACAATCTCCTAATAACTGTTTCCAACTTTGATAAATTTATACTAGGGTATGTGAGTTGACCAGGACCAGGACCAAGATTTTTGACTTGTGTTTCCTACAACAGCAACAGGAAGTTAGCAACAAAATCGGAAATACAACAAGCAACAAAATGGGCGGGCCACATAAGGTCAATTTAACAGTGCCATCATTAATGTTACTAGTAACACTTATGCCTGTCCAGCGATGACAAAATGAAAAAAGAAATGATGAGACGCCGCTGTCTGAAATGTTTAGCTATTTTCAGCTTTAAAAAATATTGTGAAATTAAGAGGAATGAGAAACTTGAGACTGATTTTTTTTTTTTTTTTGCACCATGTGCTTGTCACAGAAAAGCTTTCCAAGCAGACAGTGCATCACATCATAAATGGATCCCTGAGGATGAGAGCATGAAGTAATTTCCCTTAGAAGTCCTCTTGACTGCTGTATAAAAAGGGTTAGATGGCGAGGATTTTAAGCTGCATCATCAGAGGAATGTCTGTTGTTATGCATGTGTATATGAAGTGTGTAGTGAACAGTGTGATGCTGAATAACCTTGGGGTCGATTCAGTGCAATAACTTGAGTTCAGTGTTTGAAGAATGATGATACAGTGGGTGTATGTCAGGACTTGTGAACTATCACTTCGTGACAGCAGCTTTAGTGAAGTTTAAGTGTCTCAAGTGTCTCAGTAAGGTGTTGGGCAACCATGTGCCGCCAGAACAGCTTCAAAGCTCCTTGGCATTGATTCTACAAGTCTCTGAACTCTACTGGAGGGATGAACACCATTCTTCAAAAAGATGTTCCCTCATTTGGTGTTTTGATGATGGTTGTGGAGAGCGCTGTCTAACACGTCAGTCCAAAATCTCCCATAGGTGTTTAATTGGTTTGAGATCTGGTAACTGCAAAGGCCGTAGCATATGATTCACATCATTTTCATACTCCTCAAACCATTCAGTGACACCTCGTGCCCTATGAATTGGGGCATTGTCATCCTGGAAGAGAATACTCCCATCAGGATAGAAATGTTTCATCATAGTATAAAGGTGATGACTCAGAAAAACTTTGTATTGATTTGCAGTGACTCTTCCATCTAAGGGGACAAGTGGACCCAAATCATGACAGCAAAATGCCCACTACATTATAACAGAGCCACCGGATCCTGTCACTGTAGGCATCAAGGGCCTGTACTGTTCTCTTGGTGAATGTCACACATGCACTCACCCACTTGTCAAGAATATGGTGAAGGATGACTCGTCTGACTGTATCATTGTTCCACATCTCTGTAGACCAGTACCTGTGGTTTTTGCACCACTGAACTCTTAAATGTGCAATAATCTTTGTAATGAGAGGTTTATGCTCTGCAACCCTCTCTGTGTAATTGTGGATGGACTGTTCTTGCTGACACAGTCTGATCACGTTCTGCATTGACATTCTCAGTCACCTGAGGAAGAGTTACTCTTCTGTTTTTTCTTACATATTGCACTAATGCACGAGCATCATGGTCATGAAATGTGCGCCATCAACCACAATTTCCTACCCTATTTACTGATGTCTTTCCCATAGATCTAAATGCAGATGTCGCTTGTTCCTATAGAAACACTAGCCAGTTGAGCAGTCTTTATGACTGAAGCTCCTGCCATCCGTGCTCCAACAATGAGCCCTCTTTCAAAGTCACTTTGATGTTTTCTTCTTGCCATCTTGATACAAAACCAGAATCAACTGGTCCTGCTCAGCATTTTTATACATGCCACAGAGCATGATTGGATGTTAATTGCTTAACTGTGCCATGCGGTGCACCTGTGTGGAAGCATCTGCCTTCGTTACGTTTCTCCACTCATTTATTCATGTTTTTCCTTTAATTTTTCATCCATCTATATATGTCCTAAGTATCTGAGAGAATTTTGTCTTCAAGAGAAAATTGTTCCATCAAGGGTACAAGTGTGTCATGCTCTAAGGGAGGTGAGCGTTGTTCCTCTAAATATCATCGTTCACACCTGGGGGTCACAGGTTCTGCACTGTCTACTCAGAGCACATCAAAAGGAGAGACAGAAGCTCAAAATACCATTAGTATTTCATCATTAAGTCTATTATACACGCAGAAATGTCAATTTGCATAGCGTGTCATGCCCAGCCGGAGGGTGGCGGAGCGTCTGTCTGTCTCCCTGCGTATTTGTCTAAAGACAGGAAGTGGTTGACATACTCAGGAGGTGTGAATTTCCTACCCGTGATTAATTTAGCCCTTCCTGTGGCGGCAGCCTGCCATGAACGTTTCCTGGGCTCAATTTAACTCTGATCAACACGTTTACAGTGACTGCCATCTGGTGATTGGATTCTGATGAACTAGCCCCGTGTTGTGCTTGATTAGCACCTTGAAACCGGTTTGTTTGTTTGTTTTCCTTTGGTGGTTTTTCATTGTGTAAGTGAGGGAAAATATTGACTTCACTTGCTGCTTAGCTGATGGTAAAGTGAAACCGGACAGGCAGAAATGCTAAGTAAGTTTGTCATCTCTAGTTCTCTTCTCCTTGAGGGATTTGTATTTGATTTGTGTTGCTGATAGTGCTGAAACTTCATCGTCGGTTTTATATGTCCTCACCTGAAGGTTTCTCTTGTATACAAGTCAGGCTGGATTGGAGTTGTGCGATGAGAAGTGGTGCTGGGTTTTAGCCAGGGGAAGCCCTCAGTATACTGTTCTGTATGCCTCTGCCCGTGTCAAGCAACACCCAGCCTCCAAGCCTTCTAGCCACCAGCTTCAGGCTTCTTTCCTTCTCATGTTGTTGCAGTCTTTGAAGAACTTAGAAGTCTTTGCTCCTCAGAAAAAAACAGCTCAGAGGAAACATACAAACATGCGTGGGCAAGAGCTTACAGATGCGCTCATATAGTATGCCAAATGTCCATACGCACATACACAGATGCACACGGGCTGAGTAAATTAGCGATGGGTTTGTTTTCCAGGCGAAGTTGAAATGAAAATATTCAGTGTGCATTTGTCTACAGACCACAGAAACCTCATTGAAGATAATCACCAATTCAGAAAGCAGCCACTGCGAGCGTTCCTCCTGGTCTCTAACAAATACCTGTGGGGAGTTAGATTGCAATATCTTTTGCTGTAATGATAAAACATTATAGACTGTGTGTGTGTGTGTGTGTGTGTGTGTGTGTGTGTGTGTACAGCTGCTGTGTTCATTTTCCCACAATCCCTCACTGCACACACACACACACACACACACACACACACACACACATATAGACACACTACTCAGGCCATGCATGGCTGGTTTCCTGCCTCTCATGCACGGGCTAAAACCTATGTTTAATTTCCATTCTCCTGCCACATTGGCTGCCCTGTAAATTATTAATGTCCATCGGCGGCAGCGGCAGTTCATTTTCCGAAGCTCTGTATTTGTGTCGGATGAAAAAAAAAAAAAAAAAGAAACACACAGAGATAAGAAAGTATAAAAGCAGAGAGAGCGGGGAGAGGAAGAGAATGTATAGGGAGTGTTAGGGAGGAGGAAGAGGGGTGTCATCTGTGCTGTTTGTCATGCATGATAAACTAACACAGGGGACAGGAGAGGGGGAACTGCTCATTTCAGCATAATACAGATAGTCCCGGAAGCGGGGAATGAGTGACAGAGGAAGGGAGAAGGGAAACGAGAAGAGGAAGGTACGATGCTGGAAGAAAACCCAAGAGGTAATCATACAGGGGAACAGATCCTGACCTCCGTGTTATTAACGCCACACTCTGCTTCAGGTGGCCTCTCGTGTCCAGCTGGAGGTCAGGGGGCACGGCAGAGTGACAGAACATCCCCCACACACTCCTCTCCTCAGTCCTTTGCCTCCATCACCTCTCTCAGGGCTTGCGCACGAAAGGGAAATGTTATATTTAGCTGAGACCAGTATTTTGTTTGTTCACTGGAAGCAACACTGCCCTTGGACAGCAGCCAGAACACTGCAGCATGGCCCCCTCTCTCTCTCTACCCTTTTCTCCATCTCTCTTTCACTTCCCTCCACGCCTCTCTTCTCCTTCTCCACTTTGCTCTTTCTGTCACTCCCCGCCACCCCCCACCCCCCCCACCCTCCTTATCCCTGTGTCCTTCTCTCCATCCCTTTTCTTCTCATCCTCGCTTTTCTGTTGTGAGCACAGCACACAGCGCAGCATAAACAAGTCCAGCGCCACAGCGAGTAGCCGGCAAAACAACCTCCTCCTGCAGCACACGAGAGGAGGGGGGTGAGATTTATTGTAACAGTTTGGAAATGTTGACAAAAAAGAAAAGAGAAAAAAAAAAAAAAAATCAAAAATTGTCATTTCTCCTTTCCTGAAGCACTTAGAGAGGAGGGAGAGGCAGAAACGAAACAAGGTTGTTTTGGTTTTATGATCAATATGCTATATGATGCCAGCGTCTTGAAAAACTTCAATACAAAAGGTAATCAAAACTCGCTTTTTTTTTCTGCTGAGCTGAAAATGTTTTGCTCTTCTTGTTTCCCCTCCTTTTTTTTTTTTTTTTTTTAATCGTTCTCTGATTCATCACCTTGGCAACAAAGTGATCATGATGGGAGAGTGGGAGTCGTAATTTGGAGCGCTTGGTGTAAAAGCTCGACATTATAAAAGAGTGTAAATGTGTTACTGACCTATATTTTCAGCCTGCATATAGAAACCAGTTCTATGAACCAGATCCCTCCTGTATCAGCCCATCCATCTGCTGTAAGTCTCTCTCCCCAAAGCCCGGTGGGAGGTACTGTAATGCTGCGCTGTTTCTATGCTGTGACAGGTGGAGCCAGACTGTAACGTGATTCATGGATAAATTGTCACAAAGTGATTCTCTGTGCCTACCCACATCTCCCTCGGGTATTGTATCATGTGTATGTATATGTGTTTGCGGTCTGTGTGCGAGTGTGTGAGCGCGCCTATGGGTTTTTATATGTGTGTGTGGGTTTGTCTGACATATAAATCATCAACATAATTATATTCAGAACAATGGTTTTCAACGATGCCAGTTCCAATTACTGTAAAAAACTGTGATTCACTGTGAGATCTGGGTAAAATCTGCAGTTATACCAACAGCCAGGTAAAGAAATTTCAAAGTAGGTCAGAAGTACTTCAAATGTTGAACTTCATAACCTCAAAGACTCCTTATAATACCTCAAGGCAATGTTTTTTTTTTTTCTTTTTTCAAAAAATATTGTTCTTTTCAGAATTCTACAAACTAGGAGAGGTAAACACGGGCAACTCTGAACTCCTGAAATGTTTCAACATGGGATTTTATGAGCTATTCGATTTTAAATGTTCTTTTTAACACAGAAATGTAACCTACTTTTGCTTTTTTGGAACACTGACTGCTTGATTGTCTTCCACATTACTCGTGTAAACAAATCTTGCAGCTTTAAAATATGTCAAGTGCACATAAGAATCATCATATTCTGACACATCCATGAACAGTTTCTCCACAGCAGCCATTTTAAAATGATGTCACACCTGGTATGAGAGATTACCCTGATAATCAGACTGAGTTGCAATTTAATCCCACTTCATTCAGTGAGCCTGACATCATGTTCATGTTAGTAGACTTCTTGTTGCAGGGAGTTTGTCTGGTCTTTTTTTACCCCAACCAGTCAGTAGCCAGTGACATATCTGTCACTTTCAGTAGAAGCTGCGGGGACTATTGCTCTGAGCAGTTAACTTTCTTTCTTTTTTTTGCATTAATCAAACAATTTTCTGACAAGAGACTTTTTTGTTTGTGTATAGCAATATCAATACATAAATAATCCCGAAAACAGAGATTCATTATTTTTGTAAGCCGCTACGCTTCATGTCACCATGTTTCTGTTGCTTTTTTCATGAATGTGGTAGCTAGCTATGTAAAATGAAGAATGGTAAAATGGCATCTGCAGTCAGATAGAATTCTCTATGGATAATCTAAGCTTATCCTTTCCATGGTACCTTAGAAAGGCACACTACCACTACAAGACAAATCCATCACTTTCCCTCCCTATAGTGATTCAAGTATATTACACGAAAAGATCAACTAATACATCTCCAGTTTCTTGAGATTAATCATTTTAATTTTTCCTCCTTTTTTGTGGGGGATGTGAGATACTGTAAATATTTCTGTGCCAGACTTATACTTGACAAACAGGGCACAAATGTGTCATAGCTGAAGTGTGACATGCTTTCAAGATTATGACAATGGGGGAAAAATATGCATCATGGTTCATATTTTCATCCTGAACCCACAATAGACTCAATGTTAAAACCCTGACAAACAAGATCCTTCACTTTCCAGAAGCGTCAGATGTTGAGCCTTCATAAATTATTTCCCAAAATGAACATATACTGTAGCTTCTTGCAGCGGAACTTCATTTGCATTCAAGGCTGCACATCAGCAGACAACACAGTATCCTCGGGCACACTAGAACAATCTGCCACTGCTGTTCCCTAATGACATCGAAAAGCACAATGGGGAATAAATGTTCACAACAGCAAGACTGACTGCTTGCACACACAATGTGCATAACACACAAATCACATGGACATAAAGGCATCCACCCATGCACAAACAAACATACAAACACACACCCATCTGCAAGATATGTTACTGGTCTGAATTCAAAGATGCAATACAAATTCTCCCCTCAGTGGATGAGTCGGTTCTGGAGTGATTGCAATGAAGCAGAAGCAATGATTGATTGCTTCTGGAAAACAAATCAAACAGGTGGTAGGAGAAAGGTAGGAATACACTTCTCTACAGCCAGCACATTAAAACCATTTGCTTTTCCGCGTGCAAATTGAATATTCTTTTTTCTTAGAATGAGTGATGAGAATTTGATTTCACTTCCAATCCCAGGCAAGATCTGCGCACATGAGCACAATACCAGTCCAACTTAATACTTAGAGAAAATTATTGGAAAGAAAGCCAGCAGAAAAAATTAACCACCATTTCCACCCTGTTCCCTATCACTATTACTGATACAGAACATTTTCTCAACAGTTGGTAATTGAGTTTGGTGGACTCATGGCCTCCAGTGTGCACTCAATAGATGCTGTCCAGAACCATTATTCAGATTTTCTGGAAATGAACCATCTATGAACTCCATTGCCGAGGGATAAAAAAAAAAAAAAAAAAAAAAAAAAAAAGAAATGGATTCAGAGCTTTTAAGGAAATTCCTCCCTCCCTACCTCCCTCCCTCTCTTTATTCTCTCCCTCTTTTGGTTTCTTTTCATTAAAAAAAAAAAGGACTGGCCTCGACCTACGAGCCGTAAGCTTTGTAGTTTTGGTGGTGGTATAATGCTGCAGAGGCAACAGAATTTCACTGTGTCACTTTAACCCAAATGTTTTTTGTTCTGCCGAACTCTGCCTCAGCATGCTGAGTTATTTCCTCTCCCTCAACCCCGGGGCACTGGCCAGCACTAAAGCAAATAGAAAGTCTAAAACTAGATGTGACTGAGATGGCATTCCACTGCAGGCACGGACAGAGACGGATACACGCACACACAGGTTAAAGAAGGGTGTTTTTTTGTCTTGAGAAATTGAGGATTCTATGTAAATATAGGTGAATCACTTTACTGATAGCTTTTATTGAATATAATACAACAAAGGCAAGATCTTAGCTTTCACGTTTGCACCCCGGTGTGTGGATTTTGTTGTGACTGATTTAGCACTCAGCGAAGGAAAACATAGAAAAATACATATTTTCAAAAGGGATACACACACATCTAATCGCTTTTGGTATCTTTACTTTGTCATTACAAATATGAGAAACCAGACTTGACATTAACAATATTATGGCAGCGAAGAAAACACAGGGAGCAGAATTGCTGTATCCTTTATGTTTCAGGCTCTGTTCAGCTGGCTCTGAGGTCTTCCACCTAAACATGCTTATCGCAGTCAACAGACAGAAAAGACGGTGACACTTGCTTTTGTTTCAACCCACGTCCACCACTCCTACCACTCTCTCTCTCTCTCTCCCCACCCCACCTCCTCCTTTTGAATTCACTTCTATTATCACGGACGCTTCCAGAACAAACAAACGGGTATCCACCAATTAGCGCTGTCAGGCTGTGCCCTCTGTGAACTTCTTCTGTTTTGCAAGAAAATACTGTATATCAGCTTTAACCATGTGACAAGAAAGGGTTGCTACGCTGGAGCCATGCTCGCTGTGAATGCCGCAGCTCACCGCGATAGCTTATATAGCCTGGGAAAGCTTCCAGTGATACGACTCACGTTGCTCCTGAAGCTAAATGAGAGCTTCGCAGCCATGATGGGAGGATTTCAGGCTGTCAGAGCTAAGAGGTCTGGCTTGCACATTCAGGGAGTTGTTTGCTACAGTCTGGTCCATCTACAACACTGCAGAGTCTTTGCCCTGAGCCTAACTTAATGCAGCCTTCTGCTGTCTGAGGGGTGCAGCAGATCCTCTCTAGTATTATCGTTTCCTCTCTCAATCCTTGCACAGCTTTTTAGAGTAATATACTCAGTGTAAATCATCTACAATTTGAGTTGTGTAAATCCAAGAAGCTGAGAATGCACAGCTGAGAAAGGGATTTAGCCAACTTTTCCTGCATGTAGGGAAGCAAGCTGTAATACTGAGTGTCATGTAAGACTTGCATATTTCCCTGCAAATCTGATTAATGAGCTTGACGTGGCATGCTAATGCTGATTTCCATACATGTGTTTAATGTATGGCTCACTGTGCAGTGTCATCATTAACCAAGTCTAGGCGTGTCACTTAATGAACAAGTCAAGACTCCCTGTCCTCCCCCCAAATGAAGATGTATCATTACTTATGGAAATGAAACAGGTTCAAACCCCTATCTGGCTGCTTCCCTCTAACACACTTATCAAAATGCCACAAAGCCGCCTTCCCACAATCTAGCGGGGGAAGCAATGAGCTGCTATTTTAACAGCTAATTTTCAAAACGTTATATATCTATTTAAAAATATATATCTTTACCTGAAGCTAATATTTCATTAAGTCTTAGATTCAGCATTCAGTCAATTATTTATTATACTTCAAAAAGTGCCTCCGTGTTGTCAATTTATTTTTTCAGATTTTCTCATTTTGGAATGAAATTTTTTACACTGAGTGTCCACAGCTAACATGCTGGGGATTTTATAATAGCCTCCACTCTACCTTGTTGATTGATGACTCCTTAGCCTGAACCTGCATTGTAGCTGACTTGCAGCATTGCCGTACAAACTGTAGTAGTTTGAGTTGTTTATGACTACCAGCTGGTATACCTGCTTTGGGACAGTAGTAGTATATTTATGACAGTTTTCATGCACAGAACCGAACGGGTGTGGTTAATCATGATAAATGTGTAGACTTGAAGTAAAAGGTTGCATATTTATTGCAGAAAATCATGCAAGAACTACATGAAAATCTTGAAGGTGGTGGCAGCTGCAGCAGGGTAGTGGTAGTGATGGCTGCTGAGTGTTTTGGGGGAGTTGGGGGGGGGGGGATCCGGGGGGATGGCATACATTTTTTACTGTATTTGGTTAAACTCCTACAGCGTGAGCCCACCCACAGGCAAGTAAACAATCTTCAGTCATTTTGAGGTAATTATAATACTATTAGAAGCATAACAATCTGGTGTGAATCGGTGCAGCAGCTTCATCAGAAGTGACAGAGAGCAGATGACCATTAGCGGTTGTCAGTTCTAATGCAGAGGAGATCACAAGCAATGTCTCAACAGTGCCATGTGGCATCCTGTCCTCTTCTTCTTTCTGCTCTAGCACCTCAAAAATGTAAAAGGGAATGTCAGCTTTGAAATTGTTCACTAAAAAAAGAAAAATATGTCTTAATCTTTAAATAAAACAGCAATACCAGTAGTGGAATGTGCTAAACTTGCTATACTCCCTGTCTTTTCCTCTCAGCTCTCTCTTCTTTTTCGCCTGTGTCTTCTTTATTGCTGTCAGATCTGGGATTAACAGTCCTGTTATCACTATATCTTCTCCTCAGCCCTTCGTCACTTCCTATCATGCTTCATTTCCCTCTTGATAGCCCCGACACACACACACATTCCTCTGCATCATAGTTATCCTCTTTTGTATAATTGTCACTGCTAATGCTTGGCTTGTTTCCTATTTTATCCTCTATTTTATTAATATTTCCCCAGATATTCCCAGACATACAGTATCAGTCAAATGTTTGGACACGCTTTCTCATTTGGAAAAAGTGTGACCAAACTTTTCACTGGTACTGTATATGTATCTGTATGCCAGTTTTAATGAACACCTGCAGGAAATCCAGCTCCCTTCATGTCTCTGTGTGTTTTTTCCTGGGCACCACATTTAATCATGACTTATCAGAAGCTCCAAATTCCAAATTATGAGTGAGAGTTGCCAGCACCCTGCTCCACAGCATCTAAATCACCTAATTTCAATATCACACGACAAGAAAGAGCACAGTTTGACAGCCTCGGACAGTTCTTTACTGGTAACTGGGGCACTGCGGGGGGAGAAAAAGTGTATTTCTCCAAGCCATCTGCGGTTGAGTCATGACCAGAGTACATTACAGATTGATATGTCATTATCAAACACTGGCCTTCTTCTTCAAAGAAGAGGAGAGGGAAGGACGGATGGGTGCCAGAGAGGGAGAGTTGAAAACTAGGATGAAGGATGATAGAGGGGTTGAGGGCAGAGGGAAAGATGAAATAGCACATAGGGGGAACAGGAAAAGATGGGGCTCAGTAGAACATTTTGTAGCCGGACCAAATGCAGACAGCTGGGGCTGGGTATCCTTCGAAATTTCTTATATTAGTGCCAATATAATAAATCAGTTTTGCTACTGATACCAAAATGATACATCTTACATGGAAAGTTAATTGAAAAATGCATCCAATTACTCATTACATATTATTAATTGAAAAAGCAAAACATCACTTTACTAATTACTGAAAAGTTAGTAATTAATGTTACATTACTTGTTACTTTCATTACTCAGCGCAGAACAATTACATTAATAGACTAATCTGCAAAAGCAAACACGTTTTGGAGGAAACCTAAATGCCAACCAGATTATGTTTTTTTTGTCAACATAATGAGTTAACATTGTTAAATAATGTATCAGGCAAGTTGCAAGATGCTGATACTGAACACATCAGTTAAATGTTCACTGACAATGTATTTTATGTCATTTCTTACAGTATACCCTCAGAGAAACTAACTCTGTATGCCCACCATCCACCCTGACCACTGCAGTACAAAACTGTAGCACTTCCTTCAAAGACTGCCCATTGGTCTGAAGCCCATCATTTCAAAACCCCAATAGTTTGAAAAATGTACCATTGGACTGAAAGCCGATTAGTCTGATGGCCCGTTATCCTGAAATCAAACGGCCATTACACTACAACACACACTCTGGAGTTGTTAAGAGTTCAGTGACTGCCAGCTCTGTCCATGGTGCTGAATTGGGTGGGGCAGCCTACAGTTTAGAAGTACTGTATTCAAGTATTTACTGACCTCCAACACCTTGCGTTAGCTTACCTCCCATTAGCTCCAAAAGTCCCATCTTCACAATTAAGCTGCAGGATTGATGCACCCTTCAAACACCTCAGTTGATTATTATTAGCTAGCTAGCTAATAGGACAGAATAAATAAAACAAGTTTGAAGAGGCATTTCTTCTCTTTTGGTAGAGGTAAGCCATCTCCCCACACCTGCAGGTCCAACACCAAACTAACATCTACCAGACAAGTTTGTCCACTGAACACAAGACCAATAGATAATCCTCCATCAAACTGCAGGTAAGATAATAGTATTCAAGCTGACTTGCAAAATGTCTAAATGACATAACATTACTGGGATTAGTAACTGTAATTAAATGATTTCAAATTGTAATCCTTTACATTCATGATTACTGAAAAAAATCACTGCTAAAAATTGAAAAAGACCAACACCGAAAATAATCCAGAGCGTAGTTTTTCTCATAACACAGAGCAGCCGTACAAAAACATTGCCAAAATTTATAATTTAAATCAGGAAATGTATCATCAGAGAAATAAACCAAGAATCTGAGCAAGCATTCAATGCCAACTTTCGGTACTTTTACAATTTTTTACAGTCTGTGCTGAGACCCATTTTGGTTGGTATCCAAAAAATATTTTGAAGCCATGCCGAGAGCTGGAGATGAGGCAGTCACGGTAATATTGGTTATCTGTGTCCAAATGAAAAAAAAATCATCAATAAAGTCAAAATGAAACTATCCTCGTTCATGCCATCGCTGGTATGTTCTGGTATGTTCCTGTTTTCAAGCAGGGGGTGCAAACTTGTGTATCTTGCTGTTGCTGGTTCATTATACAGACTCACTTCTCCACATAAAACGTGAGAAGGCTGGGCCTGAATATATTTTATGACCAAAAAACTCAGCGGCAGATGAACCACGCCAGTGATAGCTCTGCTGGGAAATGCAGAGGAAGAGAAAAAGAGGGAAGCAGGGGAGATATGGTGCTGAATATTAGCAAAGCTTGATTCTACTGTGTTTCACCCTCTAACCCTTCCACAAAGGACTTTTCACAATGGGCTGTTAATGCCACCTCTCTTTCTCAAAGACCCCCCCCCCCCCTCCCTCTGCAATTTTATGCAGACACATATTTGCCTTGTGCCTTTTTCTGAATGCTCAGACTCAGCAATACAGTAGAATGTAATATTCAAAGCAGTATATGAGGTAATACACCAAGCATTCTATTTTAACTGCAGTTTCTTATTTGCTCACTGGGGTTAGACTTTGTAATAAATCCCCATTTAGCTTCGGGGCTTGTCATATATTTTTCTTTCATTTCTTTGCTTTTCATTTCTCCTTGACGCCCCCACCCCTCTCTTTCTCTCACACATTGGCAAAATCCCTGTTCTCTTTCAAGTGTTCTCCCAATTTAGTCTAAAAGTAGTGATCTCTCAGTTCAGCAAGAAAAAAAGAAAAATGTTTCTTCTTTTCTCTTTTTCCACTCTCCATCCTCCTCCTTGCCCCTCTCTCCTCCTCCTCCTCCTCCTCCTCTTGCTTTTTTTATTCCATCCACCTCTTGTTATTAGGCAGAGAGCTCACGATGACTAAAACACATGCTTAATCACACAAGATCACAACAGCTGTTCCAGGAAGGTTTTCGTAATAGAAGGTTGCCGTGGCGACAGCTAGATATGTTGGACTCTCTCTCTCTCTCTTTCTCTCTCTCTCTGTGGTGATTGGCGTCTGTTTTCTAATGCCACTCCAAGCTTGGAGAAGAGAATGACTCAGGACAATTTCGTGTGTCAGTGCAAATGGTTCTGACAGCTCATCTGAGCATTTTATGATGTGCTTGTGACTCGGGGAAGTTAGGTGAAAAGGAGGTTGCACAAGGTTCCTATGTAGGTATAGTACCTGCATGAATACATGCAACTGAGAAAATCACCATTGACGGGGCATTTAAAGTCAACGTCAACTTTTTTTCATGTATAGAGCAATCCTAGGAAGAAGGGTGAGGGAAGGGTGAGGGCATAAACATGTACCCTGCTTGTTTACAACTCAGTGAAGCCTGTCTGCAGATGATAGCTACGTACTGTATCAGACTGCACGCATCAAGTAATTTGCCTACTTTATAAATGTGAGCCCTCTTATGAAATAATTACACTCAGTAGCCCGATGCCAAGCCTAATTACCTTATTTAGCATTCTCTCTGAATCTTCATGATGTAAGGGCAGCCTACGTAGAGCAGTAAGCATTTTGCTTTTGCTCTTGATGTCTCTAATGAGTTTCAACAAAAAATGGAAAATTATGCACTGTACGCATGTGTTGGAATATTTACACTCAGCAAAAGGGACTGAGCTCCCTTGATATGAGTCAACTAACATTAATCTTGTTTTTAAAAGTAACTGCTCGCTGGCACGTCAGCTGCAAGGTTCAAGCAAAGCACATATCTGGAATTCAGAGCACTTTAATTTTCTGTTACACTTTAAGATCAGAGAAATGCTGATGGAAACACTGTATTAATCCAACATAGCTGTTAAGTGAATAGCTATTATTTGCTGTGTGTTTTCAAATGCTAGCTTGATATTTCTACATATTACATTTCTTACAGTGTGTTATACCTGGTTTTCAGTAGAGGCTGAAATTAAATACTGCCAATGTGCTTCAAATCAGTCAAGTAGATGAAAACTATCACTGCCACATCAGCCATGTCCACTTCTACTCTGACTGTATGAAAACACTGTGCATATAATAGTTCAGTAAGTAGAAGGTAGAAGGAATCCTTACAATACTAGAGCACATTAATTACTCTGTCCTGCGGATGTAGAGTTCACCCACACAGGTGTTTTCACTTCGCTTAATTAGACCTCATCTCAGGACTGTGTGGGCGTGTATAGATTGGGCTTGTTTGACATTTCCATGACTATGCTAGTCTCACCTTTTGTTTATTTTTACTGTAATGTGTTTGATGATCCTTGCAAACCCCAACCCTTGCCTGACTTCAACCTCAATAAAAGGCTGATCAGCCAGAATAACTCAAAACACCTGTGTGGGTGTGCATGGTTTTTATTATCACAATCCTTAAATAAAATCCTATAAAGAGAGTGGATGATATCAAAAAAAAGGAATATTTTCTTGTCAGAAAATAAACACATTAATGCATTGTTTACAGAAAACAGAATTAGGTAATTAAATGATGTGGCTGTAAATCAGTGGGAGTGTGTCACACTGTATGACTGTATGACTGGGCTCATCACTGATTTGATGGAACTTGATGTTCCATGGCTACAGCACAGACAGCTATTTCTGTACCACAGCAGATTACACAGGTGCTGTTGATGAAGTGTGTGCGTGTACTGAACTGTGACGAGTACAGTATTAAATGTAGTCACTATGGAGTAATGTGGTTAACATCAATTTCAATAAAAAAAAGACTTTTTTAAAAATGCACAATGTAACAATCAGCTTATCTAACTTCTAAGTTGCCAAATGGATCTGACAACACATTGGCACAGTGGTTTAACCTAAAAACGTATGAATGTTGATAGGTAAACATCATGTGACAGCATGACAGTTGATTAAATGAACAGACTGCAGAAGAAATGAATGGAAATGACCGGCCGGTTAGCTAGGAGATGCATGAGATGTATATAATTATCTCAAATCTGGACTTCAACTGGTCAAGTGCTTGATTCACTGTTATCAGCTTGATGAGGGTGTCTGCATTGTGGTGACATCGATCAGGTTTCGCGTTTGTGCTAAAATATTTGTGTTTTTGTCAACTCCGACACGTCAGTCACTCAAAGGCTAGAGATAGGTTGGTGAAGTAATAATGGATGCGTCACCGTTATTCATGCCAGTGAGACACATGAAGCCATTATCAACTTTTATTAGTTGCACCTCTGTCTGGCGGGTCAAACACATTAACTTTGACAAAGCCAGCCATGTGGCAGCTTGTTCTTTGTCTTGAACTGTGATGCAATTAAGCTTTAAAATTGTGATTTCAGTGATTTGATTATTTCAAGAATAATTGTCTGAAAAAAATAATCTAAAGTCATAAAGACTCCTGTACTTAACAGAGCCCTGCTTCTCATATCTCATACAGGCTTATAATGTACCAACACATACACATCTATATGACATTTACCCAATAATAATCTATTTAGGGTAAATGCATTTCAGAAGTCATTTTCAGGCCAATCAGGCATCTCTCTCTTTATGTCTGTGCTGTTATCACTGCTCTAATGGTGCATGAAAGTGCTTAACTCACTCACCTTAACATTGTGTAAGCGTATCTGTGTGCAGTATTAAAGATGGAGAGAGAGAGAGAGAGGAGAGAGGAGTGAGAGCGAGCAAGTGATTTTGAAGAGCGGGATGCAAGTGAGAGGAGGAGTGACACAGAAATGGCATGAGTGACACAATGTAAGAGAGAGAGATTGTGACGGAGAGAGAGACAGAGAGATAATGATGTGTACGCTGAGTATCCTCTGTGAAGCTGCGCTCTGAGAATGAGCATGCTCTCAGTGGTACGAGTGAGTCATCAGCTAGTACACAGAAGGTGTCCTAACCCTAATGTTACCACTAGTTGTGGAACGCACATTTACAGCAACGTTTTCATAACGTTTCATAATATATACGTGTTCCCATGTTTCTGGCATTTATATCATTGTTCTTTAATCATTTGTTTCCAGTGGTTTAGCCTAATCATGCTCACCAACAGTCGTGAAAAAGACACCACCCTCTTCACACCAAGACAAATCCTGCCTGTGTGCTGACACTTAGTCAGCTCCCTGTCTCTGAGCATGAGTCACTCACTGCTCAGTTATCACACTTCAGATTATCAGACAAACAGCATTTCCTGTGAAGGTTTGCGTAATATTAGTGTTGATAACCAAGAGGGCTCATGGGTGTTAAACTACTGTCACTGCTGTTGACCTTATGTGACTATGTTTTCTTTTAATGGCTATTTTAGCTGCTGAATTCAAATCCTTTTACATCCTGGACAGCAACAAGTTTCCTCTGTGGAAAACTCTCTGCAGGATTCCCAAACTGTCAATGCGTCATGACACGAACAGCCCTGTGTTTAAAGAGAATGAAAGTAGCGAATGTGATTATTGTCACAGCCTCTAAGACGCACACCTATAATGTATGATAATGAATTCTTTCTGATCCCACCTCGTATGTGCCAGTGGGTGCGCCCGGTGTGCCTGGCCTAGAAAATACCAAAAGTGCGCTGGGCACGCCTCCGGTAGAGTGCACTTGACTGCAATGTGCACAGAAAATGAAAATAGAGCCCTGTATTCCAACAAGACTAAGAGTAATTGTAGGTAGGTGAGCAGGTACAGGCCTCCTGCTATTCATCTCCTGCTGCCAGAGTCACACAAATATAACATTTTCTCATAAATTAGGCTACTCAGTCTTGTGGGGATTTATTCCATTACCAAAAAAATACTGTCTGGAAAGCATAAAGATGAGCAAAATATGAAAAAGGTGGTTTGTGTGATTCAAGAGAGGTTTATATGGCTGTGCTTTCACCAAATAAAGTGATAATATAGGCTATGGAAGTGCTCTGAGCAGGACAGTGGCGTATGGCACGAGATGCACTCATTCTTGGCACCAACATTGCAGTGTGCTGTTGGACTGCACCCTCTACTGTACCTCTCCTCCCACTGTGGCACATGAGTGAGTCACCAAGACACCAAGATACTAGATGAAAAGTCAAATCCTGTAGGGACCTCCAATATCAGTACACATAACTTCAGTTGTCCAAAACCTTCATTGGCTACTTGCTGTTTTCAGAATACAGTTTAAAATTCCTCTCTTGGTTTACAGAGCACTTAATGGTCTGGCTCCACAGTACATATCAGACATACTATCAGTATACAATGCAAGCCGATCTCTCAGGTCACAAGGTGGAAGTCTCCTCCATGTGCCTAGAGCATTTTCAAAGTCTGGTGAGATAGCATTTATGTACCTAAAGGATGGAACAGTTTGTCTGCAGATCTTAGACTTGTTCCAACACTGTGTTTTTTTAAAAGAAAACTAAAGACCCTCCTATTCAGTCAAGCATTTCCTTAAATGAACTTACTGTATATTTACAGTTTGTATGTTTATGTGTGTACCAGTGGCGGCTGGTGACTCAAAAAATTGGGGAGGACAGGAGGAAAACCAACATGGAATGTTACAACAAACCGTATCAAATTATATCATTGTCATTGTCACTGTTTCCAGTGTATTTTCTTAGTGTACAGAAATATATAAAGCTTATACAAAGCTTATAATCTGATACAGGTACAGAACAGTGCTGAATACAAGAAAGACAGAACACTAAAAACATTCACAGATCCAAAAGTGTAGGTTCACAAAAAGTATTAATGCATGTATCAAATACATGACTTACACACTCTTATCTATATGCACGACATACAAAATTTAGTCTACAAAGCTGACATGTTAACATTTGTTATTCTAGTTAGAAGAAGAAATTGTCACAACAAGCAGCCAAACCTCCTGCACACTCATTCACTAATCACACAACATCAACAGGTGACTCAACAACCACTCAATTAAAAACTGGATCAATTCCAAATGAATGAGTGAGTCCAGACAGCTCACTGTAACTTCAACAAGCAAACTACCTACAGCACATTATATGATCTCTGCTGCATTCTTGCTAAGGAGATAAATTCACACAACGGCCACACAGAGAGACATTTAACCATCAGAGATGAAATTAGCGACCAAAGAGACAGAAAGAGAGAAACTGTATCTGACTCACGTTATCTGATGTCTTCTTCTTTCATGGAGATGAAGTATTCATGTCATAACGTCCATTTGTGGCTGTTGGTCATCTTGTTTGTTAGTTAACAGAACTTTGTGGCTGTTGGTTAACCAGTCTGCTATCATTAGCAACAATGACAAACAAGCTAACTCTCCTGGTTGTTTCTCGGTTGCTTCTCTCTCCAGCCTCCCCAGCGGTGTCCTGCCGCTGCTGCACAGTCCAGATCCATCCTCCGGTTAGCTTAACAACAGTCCTTAACAGTCCTTCCATGGATGTATTAAGAGTCCTTCAGGCTGCTACAACAAGCTAACTGTTGCATTGGCTAACGGAAGCAGCTATCTACCGCTCGTTATCTACTGCTGCTACTCTGCCTTACAGTGGAGAGAATTGAAGATGAAATCTGGAAACTATCATTGGACCAACGCGATGTCAATATTGTATTCTGGTTGTTGATTGGTTAGGGAGGACGTCCTCCCTTGGAGCATCATTTTACATGTCTTGGCCAATCATAGATTAGCATGAAAAAAGTACATTAAATTGATGTAAGAGATCCCGCCCTGAGGAAGACAGCAGGCACCCCACCTGCTCCCCACCACCACTTCACACACGCTGCTCTTTCTCCTCCTGCCCTGCAGGTGTCGCTGTTGAAGCATTTTAACAAGAATTTCAATAATAGATTTTTTCCAAAGAAGAGAGAAAAAATATTTTATAAATAATACTGAGATTTGGTAATGGTCTATTTCAACCAAATATTCTTTTTTTATATTTTGATCTCCCTCTTGCCTTCTCTGCCTCTATGGACCAGCCTCCACTGGTGTGTACAGGTTATATGTGTATGCATGCATGGATGTTTTTATGTAAAGTTTATGTAAGCTTTGAACTGATTTTGTATGAGATGATGCTATAAAAATAAAATTTGAATTAAATTTGATTCGACCAGTAGAAATTTTCAATTTAATACTCCCAATAGTTGTCACTCAGAACCAAAAATGGCAACCTTATGGTGGCGCTAGAGAAAAGTCAGGGGATCACCAAAGTTAGTAGGATTTATCCTCTGAGAAATTTCAGTTTGGACCAAAGTGACTGACAGATATTGCCATGCTAACGTGGCTAAAAGTAAAAAGAAATTAAGACAAGGTATAGTGCTTCTTTTGGACAAAGTATAGAGTTATAATAGTTGCACAAACAGTACTTAAACCAGTTTTAATGCTGTATCTTACATTTCAGCAAATAGCACTTCAGCACTATGATGACTCCTCTCTATCTCCAGGCTCTCAGCCCCCTCTCTTCCTCTCTCTCTCTCTGTTATCTAGGTTGGAGTCAGTGGGTTTTTGGCTGGCAGACTGACCAACAGATGCTGATTTGTTAAACCTGAGAAAGCACAGCGAGACTCCTGAGCGCTGCCCCATTCTCTGGCATATATTTCACTCTACAAGCCCATTTTGAGCTGGTGTAGGTGTACTGCAGAACAGAGTGGAGGGAAATCAAGTGACCAAATCTTTGTGTCAGATCCATCTACCAGGGGGAGGCGAGTGCAACTGGACTGTGTTCACTCTTGACAAACCGCTGACTAATCCAGGCCAATTACAAGACAAGCACATTAAAGCTCTGCAATAGAGATAGAAGTCAAATCCCTCATTTGTGAAACTGCGTGTGTTTAATGAACAATTCCATTATCATCAGCACCGTTGATCACAGAATGAAAATCCATTTGGTTGAAGGTGCACAGTCGACTTTAAGGGAGTGTACAGCATTTCTCACAATGGCACAAACAGATTAATTATTTGAATTGTAATTTTCCCCCCGTCGGCACAATTAATGAATCAGACTTTTCATCGTCACAGCTCAGTGGGACTGAACAGGTCGGGTTATTAAAAAGTCATTGCTGCTTCACTCAGTGATCTCAGGCAAAGGACTAAATCAGATTGGTAATGTATGATTGCCCTCAACTGGTAGTTATATTCAAAGTTCCTGTTCATGTTGAAGCAGAATGTCTCTGTACGTTCAGGTGAAAGCTAATATCGAGCTGAGAAATGTCAACAGAGAGCGACTTCTGTTGGTTTTTTTAATGACAAACATTCCCTCTCTTATGAAACCTCTTATTAAACAAACTGTTTTCCATTTGAAACCTTGTTTTATCCAAACAATTTCTTCATCTAATGTTACTGTGACATGAAGGACGCCTTCTATGTGTGTCTCATCGTCAGTGCTGGCATCATGTCTGTGATGTTGACAGGGGATTAAGCAGCATATTACCTGTTCAAACTGATCCCTGCGAAATGACAAGTCTTGGCAGATGTCCTTGTCCCTGAAAGATGGTTTACTTTTTGAGCAGGAAGTGACTGTGAGTGGTGGATTTCACTTCCTTTCAGCATTCATCAGCAGAGAGGGATGATTTGTACGTCCTCGCTATGCAATACTGAGTCCACCTCCTGTACAAAAAAAACAGTCAGAGGCTCTTATGAATATTACTTTTGGGGAGGAAGGAAGGAAAGGAGGGAAATGGCTATTGTCTTGGTCTCCTTGTTCTTATTCTCATCTTGTCTCCCTCATTATATGTCTTTGAAACCACATTCCAATGAGACCGTGAGTCTGTTAAAGCTTGTAAGGAAAGGACATTTTCTTTTCTGAGAGGAGAAACAAAAGTCAACAAGTCTTGTGGCCCTATCTGCTATTCCTCTATTCTTTCCACCACTCTGTTGTCAACCCCTCTACCCATTTCTTTCTCCCTAACTCAAATCACAAGCTTTTTTTCCCCCCAAAATTCATTTCAGCCTTGATGGATATACTAAGCACCAATGGCTTTTGATTTAGGCTTCTGATGCCGTCTGCCTCTCCTAACATCCACTTTAGGTGCACCGCTCCATCACATTGATTTCTCTGAAGATGAAACTCTGATTGAACAGACCTCTCCTGGCGGATGAGGGCCCCCCACGTGTGTCTTGCACTGTTGCAGCATATGAAGAAGGATGCTGATACGCCTATCACCTGGCTGGCAGACGGCGGGAGCTGTTCTTTTACAGTTTGTCAAGCAGTGCACTTTATATGACCTATTTAAAGATTTTATGTAAAATTAATTCTATTTCAATCCCTCTGAACCAAACTCTGCATTGTTAAGATGACATATACAAAGACATAGTCTGTAATTAAATGGCTACATCTCAGACATTTGTACACACAGAGTCTGATAGATAAAATCCCAAAAATAGACTGTATTTTGTCAACCAGTCTTTCATGATTCCTGTTTTCATACACTCTTTGAACTTGCATTTGTCCCCTCCTCCTCGGGGGGCCTGATGTTCATATTGAACGATGACGATTCTGCAGCACACAATTTACCTCCAATGCCAACATTCAGTGCCAATGCAGGAAGCAGTGTGCCCTTTATGTAATGAAGTGAAAGCTAAAGGTGCAGGTCGAACTGGTGGATACAGTATGTGTTGCGTGTCCAACCTTCATGCCAGAGCCCAGAATTCATTTCTCACTTAAAGACCAACAATGTTTTTTAAAATCATGACCACAATCATAACCGTGCTGTAGTTGCAAACAGCTTCTGAAAATGTAAATGGATATTCAAATAGTTCATGCCAGTCTTAGTGTGTGTGTATGTGTGTGTGTGTGCCCGTTGCTTTTGCAGTCAGGCACATGCAGGTGGTGTGGAGCTGTGTCTGACATTAGAATGAAGGTACCCTTTGCATAATTCAGATGAACCTGTCTCCTTTAGTCTCCTATACCCCTCTCTTCTCGTCTCTCTCTAACTCCTATCCTCACCTAACCCTCCCTTTTTAATATGTAAGTCTCTGTCTCCCTATCTTTATGTGTATCTGTTTTTTTGAAGATCTTTCAGCGCTTTAACCTTCAAGAGATTAGAAGATATCTGCACCATTCATGAGCTCTGATCAGGCTGTGCGCTGTGGTTTTGCCTTCCCTCTCAGAGATGACTCAACAAGTCCTCCAGACCATGCACTCCAGAACGACCTATAAGAGCATTTTCAGAACAACCCATAGGAGGCGCCTAATCAAGCACCTCTATCAGCGTAACTATATGTCATTTTTGGCGACTGACATTACGACCTATTGTGTCGTTTTTTCTTGGGAGGACAGACTCAGATGGCTCATTATACCCAGCCCACACACACACTACAGTTCTGCAAAATTAGTTGATCACCGGCTTCTTTAATTATGCATGAATGCAACGTTAAGGCTCTAATTAAATAAATGTGGTTCCTCCTTCATTGTGTTACTTATCTTGTTCTTTATCCAGAAATAAATGGATGTTGTAATGAATTAAAGAATAGATTAACAGGAACTCTAATAGCCTTTTGTCATCAACTGAAACCTTCTCATAAAGAAGCTGCCTTATCTGCGTGATGAAAGTCTCCCATTGCATCTGGTCAGAGTGCGATATTATCCACAACATGACAAGCTCTATAGCTCAATGTACACATAGACGTTAGAGCTTTACTTTTGTGAATAAAGATGCAGATGCTGGTATATGTTCAAGGCACTAGTACTTTTATATAACCAATAGATTTGTTTTGTGGGACCAAAGGGACTACATTTCCAAGTTACCAAAGCCCACAATGCTTTACTGCACCTACTGCAAAGTTGTAAAATGATTAGATTCAATCAATCAGCTACTCTTATACTCTCTAAAAGAATTACAGACATACAGACTTCTGTAGCTGCACCAGAAAAGTCTTTCCCAAGAGGAAACAGATGTTGTTGTCCGGGAGATGCAAAAGTGAAAAGCATAGCTATGATGATATAGTCAATGCTACTATATAGCATTGTTAGCATTTTTCAGTAGGGATTCTCAATTCAAAAGAGGTTTCAGTTCATTTTTTAGGTCATTTTTAAAAATTCCTGCTCAAGGCAAATATATCATAGTACATTTCAATGTTTACGTCTCACTGGCAGCCATAAACATTGTATGAAAAGAGGACTGTGTGCGTAAGATGTCGAGGGGGCTAAAGCACTGTGTGTTCCCAGTTGTGCCTTATGTCATCATCTGATCAAAGCAGCACGTTCAGAGACACATACACACACAGAAAAACAGAGGCATAAAAAATGCACACACATGCATGCATTGGGTTGCTTTCGTATACCCTTAGGGTCTTGAGTAAGCCTGCTTCTTGATGTTCCCCTGATTGTTACATTTATCACATTGCATCAGTAGAAAATCCTAAATAAACCCCTTAACAGGCTTCTCCTCAGTAATGCAGTAAATAGGCTTCTTATCCTAGAGGCCAATGGGTTTATCTTGGTCTATAAAGCCCATGATACAGAGACTTTTCTGGCACGAGTTGCAGGATTGAAGCAAGTAAAAGGCTTTTCATTGGTATGAATAGTCAGAAATATACTACAGCCACAAACAGGAATTTTACTATTGAGGACATGAGTTTATTTCACAGATTATTTTAGAGCCAATTTGATACATCCAGAAAGTTACTCATGATATAGTGATTTTTTTCATAATAATAATGTGTTTAATCCACCAACAGCAGCACTACATTTCAGACAATACAATTTTAACAGGAAGTGTTGTGTAGTAGTGGAGACCTTCTTCACGTAACCCACTCTACACATGCATGACTTATTTTTGTACAATTTTGAATCTTTCATGCATGTAAATAGTATTTCCACAGTAAAATTGTGAGGACTCTTGTACAAAGTTATCATAATGAAAGCCTGTAGTAATGCTTCCACAAAAATCATTTCAATTTAATGCTGAGTTGTTGTTGTTTTTTCCTTCTTATTCTTATTCTTTGCCTTGTGAAAATACACAGGTGTAATTAATAACATCTATAATTGTTGCATTTATATTGGGTAGGGTGGCTCAGGCTCACTTCAGTAGAGCAGAGCTCTGTTATTAATTCCAGCTGTGTTTCTCCTGCTTTGACAAGTCAAACTGTCTGGAGACAGGGCTATAAAACTTGTAGGTGGAGGATGGGGAATCTTGGGTTTGGGTTTCTTTTACTTTTTTAGGACACAATAGTCAAGTCAAGTCCATTTTATTTTCTGTAATGCCAAATCACAACAAAAGTTATCTCATGACACTTTTCATATAGAGCAGAGGTCTGTACTATGAAGCAAGTTCACCATACCTGGGATATCTTTTCATTATCTGGCTTCACTGAGCCTAACATTGGCCATCCAGATAACCAGTACTACGAAGCTGGTTATCAACCATCTCAGTCAACCCGGGGTTTTCCTATCCAGCTACGAGCATGTTCGTGTGAAAGAGGCGAGGTTGTTAATTACGAGTGACATCATCAGAACCATGAATGAAGTACTTCATGATATGAGATGAAACGGTGATACCAAGTACCTGCGGAAAACTTCTGTTTAAGAGACAGCAAAATGTAAATGTCATGTAAATGACAGCCTGTAATCATACAACAGAATAAGAGGATATAGAAACACTAGAAATAATTTCCACATATTAAAAGTAGGCTACGGCTTAAAATACATGTAGGAGTTATTATATATGATTTAAGTACAGAGAGAATTTTTTGCTATTTAGTTGGATGATGAAGAAACCATTCTGAATATGTCACATAAAAAAAGAAACTTAAAAGTAATGTCAGACTGTTTCTGCTACTGAAGCAAAGTGTGGAAAAGTAGTTAATGTTTTGTTTAATATTTTGTTTTTATTTCCAGTTATCATTACATAGTTGTCTCATGTTATTCTGACCTGCAGTGATGGAATCAGAGTATAAAATCATCCACACTGTTAGCTGTCACTCCGGGGATAAAAATAAACTTTATACTATTAAAATGCAGCTTAAATCATTATTATGTGTTTAGTGTTGTAAACGATCTCTCCGTTTGTTAGAAGCTCTGTTTTAAAACCAGTGTAAATAGAAAGCCTGGAACAATAAAATGTTTCTACTGACCTGTAAAAATATATATCGCTCTTTTTTACTTGTCACTTTAATGTAAACTCAGGACTTTTGAGAGAGAGAGAGAGAGAGAGAGAGAGAGAGAGAGAGAGAGAGAGAGAGAGAGAGAGAGAGAGAGGGAGAGAGAGAGAGAGAGAGAGAGAGATGTTCAGTAAAATCAATAATAATAATACCAACTATAATAATAATAATAATAATAGAAATATGACTAATAATAATAATAGTAGGCATGGGCATCAAGCAGGACCATGGCAGCAGGTGGTCTGCAACCACAATCCATAGAAGCCTGTGATCCAAAACCAGGCGGTCTGTGACCATGATCCATAAAAACCTGCAAGACAAGAAATAGCAACTATGTCAGATGCCTGTTGTTATAGGCCTATTGTATAAAATAAAGAATTAGAATTAAAATTTGCATGAAGTGACTGTACCTTTCTTTGATTACATTTAAATACATTTTCTCTAACATGTTTTTTTTAATGCATTTAAAGCATTCATAATCTGGTGAACTGTAAATATCAAGGTCTACTTAAATTTTCACCCTGTTGTTAATATCAATTTGATTTTTCATCTGTAGATGAGCTATCCCTTGTAAGCAAATACACAAAGGAATAAAAGGTGCAACTCATCAGTGTCCAGTTAACATTTTTAAAGAATACCCTTGTGCTGGAAAATTTAAATGAAATAAATTTGTACATCCTCTTGTTTTGTTTAAAAACATAATGATGCTAGAGCTGGCCAATAGGCTATAATATCAATATCTTTCTGTTTCATGCAAATGCAATGCATTGCAAATGCAATGCAAATAATTTAAGCATGATTGTAACGGACCACATGCAATGCTTGAGTCCATGTTTTCGATGAACATAAAGACAACTTCTCATTTGACTACAAAACATTTTCCAAGCAAGTATTGCGAATTATTTTTATGATGTTATTTTTATTTCATTATTATATGTATGTATTTCTCATTCCCATATTCTCCTTGATTTATACATTCTGTGGATTCACAATTTTAGGCCCATACTTCCTGCACAGTGGCCCATGTGAAGCTGAATGTTACTGGACTGGACTCCCACGTTTCTGTGGGGCCGATTGTTGGACTTGTGTAATATTTAAAGTTTAATGTTTTACCTGATCTTCCATGAAAAGCGAAGGCTTGAGTGTTTTGACCTTTGCGAGTTGCCGTAGTTCGAAATCCGGAAGCATAGATGCTGTCATCTAAACAAACATGTAAGCTGCATTTTTTTGACGATAAACATGTTTGCTACGTTTCTTGTTCAGTGTGCTCACCGAGGCATATGTGCAAAGGCTGCTACTTGTTCTCTTCACAGTTGAAGAGACGACATTAAAAGGCGAGTTAGCCGACCGTGAACGATAAGTCAGCTGGGTGGCTATGTGAGTTAGCAAACTTCCCGGCTGAAGCGCCACATCGTCAGAAACTGACAGCGGGGCCGCAGTCACTGCTTTATTTTACACAAATGTTGCCAGGATATTGCCAGTAAATACATTTGTCTCGACTGTTTTGCGATTTAACATTGTGCGTTAACTGTATGGTTATTACCAAGTGTAGCAAACCATATCATAGCACTTTCTTAGCTGTTTATTAGATGTTTTTTTTAACTAAAGTTAAAAAAGTTGTTTTAGAATGACGTTAACACGAACTAATGTGTGTATATTAGTTGTCTGGACGTGAAGTAGGTAAAGAATAAGTGTAATTTAGCGTGTATAAGTTTGGATTGCCAGACAAATTTATATATTTTGCATGATTGACTACTTGTTAACTTGAGTAACATGGCTTTTTGAATGTTCACAGGGGTTGATTTTACACAATGCCATCAAGATGTGAAGACCTCCGCTTGCAGATCCACTGTGCACGTCTAGAGAGGGTGACTGGAGCAAACTGACACCCAGAAGCCTCAGCTGCATTTGGATTAGTCACTTTTGAAGTCAGCCATCATGGCTCAGGAGGAGGAAGAAGAGCAGCTGACGGTCGACGGACCCAAGGAGGTGGACATGTTTACATCAGTCCGTTGCCTAGGCTACCTGTCCAGCATCAACCTCCTTGTGGCGGTATGCGTCGGCATGTACGTACGCTGGGAGGTGACAAATGAACCAATGATTCTGGTCATCTTCATCTTGGGTCTTTTTGTCCTAGGAATAGCCAGCATCCTCCATTACTACTTTGCTATGGAGAAAGCCAGCCTCAGCTTGTTCCATTTGTGGTTTGGCTTTCTGCTTGGTCTCCTGTGCTTCCTCAACAGCCCCACATTGGATTCGAATGTCAAGGAACTGGTCACCAACTATCTCCTCCTAGCCAGTGTAGTCATGAAAACAGTATGGGCTGTAACAGAGCGAGTATGCAGCTCCGTCCGTTACAAACCCATCTTGCTTACGTCAGCTGAGCTACTGGAGCTCCTGGGATTTGGCATTGCCAGCACTACCATGCTGCTTCACAAGTCAATCGCCATAATAGGCTTGGTAGTGGCCTTGGGTGCTCTCATTGTAGACCTGAGGATGAAATCCCTGCTGGCTTTGCCCAACCTGGTCAATTTTGCCTTGGTTACCTCCCTTGTGTTTTTCCAAGCCTTAGGCATCACAGCCAACCCTTATGCCTTAGGCTGCTACCTGGGCAGGCTGCTGTGTGAGCCTGTGTTGGATGTGTACTTCAGTGGGCTGGGACCCAGCGAGCGCTGGATGCCAGTGCTCTCTCTGGGGAAGGTGTGGAGGAGGCTGTCTCTGTTGCCTCTGAGTCTGGTTGAGCTGGCCTTCTTTGTCCTGGCAGCCTTAAAGGTACACTCAGCAGTATTTTGCAAAAATTGTCATGTGACTTGTTGACATTTCAATTATGTGAGTCATTATGCTCCTGTGTGATTTTCAAACTCTGTCTGTAAGATCTTACAAAAAGGTGTTTTTTTATGACAATGCAGGGTTTTGTATGGCTTGCTTACACATTTTAAGGTTGTTTTTCATGAGACTTTTCTCTTGTCTTACATAGCTGGGCCACTTGGAGCTGTGGTATCTGGTGATCCCAGGCTTCTGTCTGTTTGGCCTTTTCTGGTCCATCTGCCACATAATTCTACTGATCACAATATGGGGCTTCCACACCAAGCTGAGCGACTGTCAGAAGGCCTGGCGGGCCCAGCGATCCAGTAGCCGGAGTCTGGACCAAGTAATGGCCTCTAGGGGCATTCGACACTTCTGCCTCATTTCAGAGCGCTTGGTGTTCTTTAGTCTGCTGTCAACGGTCATACTGGGGGCTGTGTCTTGGCAGGTAGGCATGTTTTCTAAAGATACAAACTGTTTCATTAATTGTCATTATAGTCACTATAATATAGTCATATTGGCCTTTTGCTGAGAAACCTTGTGGATGCATTCAGCAGCTCATACTCTTCTAGATCATGGTGATGGTCCTGCTCAAATTCTTCCTCCTACTGTCACTTTGAGCTTCATGTCAAGGCCTACATAAACATATCATACACCCATGTCATAAATTCTTGAGAGAGATGCTAGTGGCAGTGTGTATTTAGTAGTTGCTCCCCAAGCTGAGGCACTTCTGCTCTCATGCGGAACCAATTTAATTAGCACTTTAATATCCCTATCTACTTGCATAAAGAGCAGCAATAACTTATTTAGCCTTATTAGACGTTTACCTTGTAAGAGTCTCATGGGCCTGAGTCCTAATTTGAGATCTGCACATTGTTGATGTCAGTTGCAAATTTGCTTGAGAAAGTGTGAGCCATCAGTGCTCCAGAATAAGAAAGTTACTGTGTGTGGTTCTTGATGTTTTACAGCTATTTATATGCTTATGCTATTTAATTACAATAATGTATCGTCAACCACCAAATCTGCGTAACTCTCATGCCCACACACACTCTAAAATCAGTGTAGTGTTAATGCAGTCTCAGCAATAAGCACTGCCTTTGTGGAACTTAAATATTCAATATTTGTTGAGTCAAAAAGGTGTTGATTCAACTCTATGCAAATGTTTAAGGCCATAGTTTGTGGTGCTATATTGGATTCAGCGTTTCCCATAGAATGTATATGACATTATGTATTATACCCTCCTTTCAAAAGTCTACATGGAAATGCATTTTAAAGTGTAGATTGACTGAAAAGCTGAGTAGCGTTTTCATGTGCAGTTGTATAGAAATTGCTTTTCTAATAGGAAGTCAGCCGCTGAATGCAACGCTGTTAAGTGCAGCGATGCTCATGAGCAAACCCCCTACCCCCCAGTTCTTTGGGGTTGACTACAATGAATCAATTCTCAACCTGTGAGAAATACTTTTAGATTGTATTACTGTATTGTGCTTTGACTGCTTATTATACTACATTCAGGCAGCAGAGGATATATGGAGTTTATGTATTTAAGGGGTATGCAACTTCATAAAAAGTCAATGAACGAGTGGAATGCATTTTTTCGGGCATACACTGGGCAGTTCAATATTTTCTGAAAATTCAAGCATGGTTCCACTTAACCGATTTGCATTCTCAGATACAGCGCCATGCTATGAAATCAAAGTGGCTTTTTGAGGATGTTAAATTGCACTGCCTGACAGTGATTCAGATTGTATTATGTATTTGTGTGTGTATATTAAGGCATGTGCAAGCATGCAATTTTGTGTTTGGATTATTGATATTTGAGTGTGAGTATAAGAAAAGTATAAAAAATTATGCAAATGCATGAAAAAAGATTACAGTTTTATTCTACAAACTCATGGCTTTAAAGAAAGTACAGCCTCATTCACACTGGAATAATTATTTTGCTTTGAATGGATACTTTTGATGTATGCTTAGTCTGCTGTCTTACAGTGCAGTTTGTCTCCATTTAGCAAGGTCCTGTCATGTTTTGTCCTGCGATAATAACACAGTGTCAGTCCTTTATTGTATAACTGTCTTGCAAAGTGTCACCACCAATTAACTGCATCTGATTGCTTTGTGCTGTAAGTGGCGAATGAAAGTGACTCTGATTCTTTCACTTTTTTCAGCCATCCAACGGTCTCTTTCTCAGCGCTCTGCTGGTGGTGCTGCCTTTGGAGTCTCTGGCTCATGGTCTGTTCCACGAGCTGGGCAGCTGCCTGGGGGGAACCTGTGTTGGCTACGCTCTGGTCATACCTACAGCATACTGCAGGTACTGGAGAAAGATGAAACACATAAAATCACCCTGATTTCTCATAGCCCGGGGTAACATCTTTAAATTGCTTGTTTTGTTTGACAGTCCAGAACCAAAAGATTTTTTTATGAAAATTTAACGTGGTGATGTTGTGGTGGACATCGGTGATTCAAGTCTGGCCAGGGAATGTAGTTATATGTTATCACCCATTTCTCTCCCCTCGTTTCCTGTCAGCTCTCTACTGTCTAATAAAGGGAAAATGCACCAAATAAAGATGAAAACAACACATTTGAGAAGCTGAATCCAGTAAAAGGTTTGGCATTTTTGCTTGATAAATTACTTAAACAAGCAATTGTTAAAATTAATTTCCTTAATATGTCTAATCAGTTAATTAACTAATATTTCAGTAGTACTCTTGAATGTTTCATTTTTTTTCGATTGCTATCTCAAGCACATAGACTCAAACTGTAGTTGCAGCTAAGCTATCCTGTGGGGTTTTTGGCCACTTGGAGCGCTATGGAGCAATTTTTTTTTATGAATAGGTCCCCGTTTCAGATCCAAACACGAGAGCAAACAGACTGCAAGATTCACATCCTGCAGTCAGCTTCACACTTTTCCACTGATTAACAGTTGGTGACGATACTGTGCCAACAAACATAGCTATGGGCGAGATGAGGCAGGGAAGAAGATCGCTAGCAAGAAAACGTGGATGTAAACAAGACACAGTTTTTAATATTGAAAATATTATTGAATGTAAACTTTCATTTGTTTACAGGAAATCTCCACAGGGTACCTTTTTCAGTTTTTTTCAATAGTCTACAGACACAGTTAATCAAAACACACAAACATACGACGACTCCATATTTACACGCATAAACACGCACAGGACTGGCTTTGCCAAACGTTCTAGCCTTCTTTTGCATCACAGGCGCTGGTAAATATGATCACATTCCAACTCCCTCCACAGTTAACACAAAACCAACTGGATAAATAGGCCAATAACTATGCATAAACACTAATGTTTTGGCCCGTAAGGGATCATTCCAGCACTCCCTCCGCAGCATACTAAGTTGTTCAGCCGCAGCAGTTAGCCATTAGCTGCTGCTGATGCCTCTCCCAGTGCCCTCTCAGTTGGCTGAGCTTTTTTTTTTTTTTTAAAATAGCCTGGTGCGTTTTGATGATGCAGACACGTCTCCTCCTCCTAAGCAGCAGCAGCAGCTTACCCACCGTCAGTCATAAAGCAGTGTTTCCATCTTTGAGAGCCCCTCCACAGGTCTGAAATCCAGCCTCTAGAGATGTTTGGCCAGTAAACATATGCCAGCTTTACTAGTGTTTAACTCTCCAGGTGATTTTGGATGCAGGCCCATGTGCTATTGGAGCTGTGGATGCTCTGTATGCAAGGCCATATATGCAAGGTCCATAGGGATGACAGAGAGCATGATGAGAATGCAGCAGTGTATAATCGGCTGTTTGATGGCCGCAGATCATGTTTTCACAATGACAAGAGCCCCACAGGGAGATTAGAGAGATAGGGGTGAGAGGCGGGGGGGTGGGTGAGAATGGGAGGCGTGCAGGGTGAAAGAGGGAGGAAAAACACAAAGAGAGGACTTGTGGTTGTAAACAGCAAGGGGGGGTGGTCAATGAAAAAAGGGACAGACACAGCAAAAGGAAGGGGAGGAATTTTCGAAAGATGGGAGGGAGAGATTGAGTTCTGAGTAGAGCTATGGAGAAAAGGACAGGATTTTTTTTTTTTTAAGGATGAAAGAGAGAGTGTAACAGGGAAAGATGTGGTCTGAATCTCAAACCACAAGTCTTGACTCCCCTGGGCGCCATGAGATCTGAAAAGATTAGATGGGTTTAGATGAACAGTGAGCTTGCCAAGCCATGCAGAGGTTGCAGCATGTCATTTTCAGACCAAGTGCAGTATATCTTTCTTTACTTAGAAATATGAAGAAAATTGTTCATCTCCAAAGAGGACAGAAAAGAGAGAGTGTCAACATCAGTAACAGTGATCACCTCACACACCTGATGAATACATCCGCTCTGGCTGTCAAGGAATAACGACCACTTATCTGTGCGCCGGCCGAAAAAATCAATCCTATCTCGTCCACATTAGATAAACTTTCACTTGTCCTTGTCAAGGTGAGGTTGAAGGTGATTGAATGGGGGCATAGGGTATAAGATGATGGCACATTCATGCAGATGTCCATAGGGGTGAAGTATGACATGGCCATGAATAACATCAAGCCCCAGAGATTGAAAGAAAATGTATGGCTGCATGAATAACCACCAGCCTTGACTTTGTGTGTACGTGTCATCATCATCATCATCGCCTACGTATGTGCTTTGCCTGCATCCACACACACTTTTCATTAAATCACTTTGCCCTCAACTTTTTCCTCAGTTTCCTGTCTCAGTTCTTGTCACTTCTCCCTCTTTCTTACTTTCCTTTCATTCTCCACTCCCTTTACATCCCTGAGGCTAATGTCATTTCCTGCAGCAGTGATCCACCACTCCTACTCCTTCCATCTCCTTTTTCCTACATCTCCTCTCATCCTCTCCTCTCTGCTGCCTCTCTCCCTGGCGATGCAGACAGCTACTCCACCCAGCATGTCAAACTATCAACTTACAATATACATTATTGTCCTGATAGGGAAATTTTTCTTGGGTTCAGTGACGCTGCATTTAACAAACGTCTTTCTTCATTTTGCATACAGAGTACGTAGACATATCACACAGTCAACCACATACTAGTATTCATATGTACATACATTCAAGTGCCGTAAGTAAAAAATTGAAAACAACCCATCAATCCAAACAAAGTCCTTTTTGGGATTATGGCCTCTATGGCTCATATTATGTCCTTACTGTTTAAGATGTTAATAGAAGACCTCACAAATGAGCTTTTAAAAAGATTGAGTCACCACTTAGGTACTCTATATCGTCTGCCAGAGGGTAAAAGCTCGCACTCAGAGTGGAGGACTTGGGATGGATCAGTCAGTATTCTCTGTGCTCTTCTGAACACAGACTGCTCGTATTTGGATTGAAGGGACTGGTGTTCTTCTATGACCTTTACAGCTATCTGAACAAGACGGGCAAGCCTAGATTTTAACTGTACTGAGAGGTTACCATACCATGCCTGTATCCCATACCTGATTAGGCTTCCCAAGACTGCCTGGTAGAACAGATAAGTTTCTGGTCAACCTCATACACTCTGAGCCTTCTCAAAATGAACAACCTCTGCTGTAGCCTGGAGCATAGGCTGTCAACATGGGCTTATCAGGTAAGCATGTTATCAGTATGGACACAGAGACTACCTGATTAATGGGAGTGTTGTGGATAATCGCAGGGCTGTGGTACTACACCAGGGTCATACACCATCTCTTCAGTTTTCTTCACATTCAAAATGAGGTGGTTAGCATCAGACCAATGTACAAAATTCTCTATACTTCTCACTCATTTATCTCTCTTTTGCTTCCTCCCCGTCTCTCTCTTCCACCCCTTTTTCGGACAAGCCACCTCACTTGAGTCTCCCTCGGAATAGATTAAAAAAAAAAAAGATGACTAAAGACCTCTTCACATCCTCTCATCTCTCTTTTCTGTCCAGCGCCGATGGCCAGCCCACTCTCCTACCACCTGAGCACGTACAACAGTTAAACCTGCGCTCCACGGGTATGCTGAACAACGTGCAGCGTCTCTTCTCCCACCACATGATCCAGACATTCGGCTGCGACTACTCCACCAGCGGTGTCACACTGGAAGCCGTGCAGACCAAGCTGCGCAACTTTCTGGAGCTTCGTACTGTAGACGGGCCACGCCATGACACCTATCTGATTTTCTACAGCGGGCACACACACAAAGGCACTGGGGCATGGGCTCTAGCTGGTGAGGGTCACACATCCAAATTTGTTTTTTTTTGTTTGCTTCTTCTTTAGCTTCTTTGAAATGATCAGTCCTGGCAGCTAAACTGGATTCTTAAACATTACATGTCTTAAGTATCTTAATTCACTAAAGAAATTGAGGACAATGACCTCAGCTTTCTTGTAGAGTAAGAAAGGCATTTTCAGATATTCTGTTGCATTTTTTCACAGTAGGTTTATCTATAAAGGTTTTCAATTAGGATGCTGGCAGTCACACTGCTACCTCAGGTAAAAATAGTTTTTATAAACAACAAAAGGATGTAATTTTCCACCTTGAATCATCACAAAAAGTTTTAGACATGCGCTGTAAGTTGAATATCTCTTCAAAGTTTACTCAAAATTATCACATTTGAACTACCAGTAATTACCTAAGAGTTGAATCAGAGTTGAATCGGCACCTCTCAAGCAGTTATAACAAAAATTGAACAGAAAATGAGTGTTTACTGCAGAGCCATTGTGTAGGACAGCATTAAGTGGATATTTTATTCTTCCGGCAAACTTCATTTGCATTACAGTCTGATTTGCATTCTTTTCATTCCCCCCCCTCCTCTCAGTCAGTCAGAGGCTGATTTGCACAGATCGGACAAGTAAGCCAAAAGAGTTGAAATAGCTGTGAAGGACAGGACACAGAAGTTAAGTTCCAGCAGAGAAGATTCTGTCGGTCTGCTGTGACACAAGCGTTCCCTCAACAGAAATGAGAATCACAGCAGGCTAACATCGTGTCAGCCACTGTTCTCCTGTTAAGAGATCACTTGACACATTATCTCTGTGTGTCCACGCAAACAAGAAAAAAATATCCCCATAGAAAAGATAATCACTTCCCGGTGTCACCATCCTGAAGACGACACGAGTATGTAATTTTTCACTTTCTTAAAAAGTGGGGTTGTTTTTGCCAAAATCCAAATTGGGAACTGTTTTCAAGTCATATTTCAAGTCATAAAGACATTGTGTAGCAGTTTTGTCCAGTCCTAAATTACACACTGATCCATGGAAGAAGTAGTTTGTCTATACTCTGTTGTAACAGTGATAACAGTGGCCAGGAAATTACTTTAGTAATGCAACTACAGTGTCTCTAGATAGGCTTGTTTTAGATTTTTAGGCATGTGGATGGACCCCAATTTTCTATCCAAAATTAAAATCAGCCCTAGATGAAGCTGTTTTGTGGCCAAAAGTAAAAAGCCTTTCTCTCCTCAGCTCTTAATTCACTTACTTAGCACTTTCCAACAATTAATAATGATTTTAAGGCAACAGCAATAATTTGGTACATCTGCTGGCGAGGCACTGCAGCTCTGATCTTTGTACTTTTTAATGTGCCTTTCGGATGGTAGCTTCTGTCGAAGTTTGCGTGGTTGTGTGTGTGTTTGTGTTGTTGGGATGACAGCAGTCAGACAGACAGTCCCTCCCGCCAATCAAAGTTGACAGGTTTGATCCCTGCAAAGCCACTGTGTCCATCAACAGCCATGTGTCCTTTTGAAATGTCCTTGAACAGGACATTGAACCAGTGGTGGCGTAATAACCACCACTGTGTATCCATATATGTTTGGGAAACAGTATAAGCTATGTAAATACTTATAATACCAAACTTTTGACTGGCACTGTATATAAACATGGAAACATGGGGATATGTATGTACAGTATGAGTTTCCTTTGACATTCCTTCCTGTTCAATATATTTTTCTCTTTCCCTCCTTTCACTTTCTTCCCAACCCTTCCTCTTCCTATTTTCTATTTCACCATCTAACCTCCTCTGCTGCAGGAGGTGAGAGTCTTCATCTGGCCCAGTTGCTGGAGTTATGGAAGGAGAAGAACACTGGCCACTGCTCCCGTCTCATCCTGGTCCTGGACACTGAGAACTCCCTCCCCTGGGTCAAGGAGGTGCGTAGAGTGGAGGGTATCCACATAGCCGTGCAGGGGGCCGAGCTGTCCGTCACCAGGGTGGACCCGGAGGCTGGAGACATCCCCTATCTCGGAGACTTCACTTCCGAATGGGTGGAATTCAACTGCAACCCAGACAGCGACACCCAATGGTCAGAAAAGGGAAGGACAGTGACAGCCGTCTACGGCGTGTCCAAGCGCTGGAGCGACTACACGCTTCACCTGCCTACAGGAAGTGACGTGGCCAAGCATTGGAAGACCCACTTTCCCAAGGCTACCTATCCCATGGTGCACCTCTCCAACTGGTGCTGCGGCCTCAACTTGTTCTGGTTATGCAGCGTGTGTCTGCGCTGCTTCAGGAGGTGTAAACTAGCTTGGTTCCCACCAGCTGTACTGGACACTGGGCAGGGCATTAAACTGGTGCACTCATAAATGTGGTGGGAAGTTATCTTGCACATCTTGACTCAGGCAGTTTGCGCTTTAACAGCTGGGGTACGAGGTATTTATATAAAGGCAAAAGAATAGTACATGCACACAAATTTTGGCCTTCGGACAGTCCTTAAAAATGTTTTTATACATCATTTTATTTGAGAATTTGATAGCAAAACTAAATATAATTTAAAAAGTAAAAAAAGAGTGGAAATCCAAATAAAATCACCTCTTTCTAATTCAGAAGAGTGGATAAAACCATATTGGGAGCATTAACCTGGTTTCTTTATATAGGATGAGTTAAAATGACCAAATTGTGTCTTTTTGAATAGGTTTATCATACTTCAGGACAGTGTGTTATATATTGTTGAATACTATTTTGCCAGTAAGGCATCATTATTTCTTTGAAAGGGTTTTCTGATTATCTGTTTTGTTACAGCATGATATATTTTTTTCAATGACATATTGCCTTTATAAGTGCCTTTAACATGGATTTGGGATCATCTTTTGTATTTGTATATACAATATATATATATATATATATATATATATATCCTTGTCTAGCATCATATTTATATTTAGATGATTTCACTGACAGTCTTAACTTACAACATGTCAGCTGGGTGGGGCTCTGTCTTCCTAAAGCCTTTCAACAAGATGGACAAAATGACTGTTGCAGGGGTGAAATCTGTGACCCTCCGGTTCAGGGACAACCTAACCACAAGGCCAACATGCCGTTCTTGATGTACGATCTTCCCCTCATCACTTTCAAACTCTTTAAATATGCATTTATTCCCGCATTGAACAAAGAAAGATGCACTGGCTGCGAGACAGTATATCATCACCAGACACTGTCCCTGTCTTGTGCCTCATCCTGTTTATTTTCATGAATTAATTCATCTCGAAGAAGTCATTTGCTCTGTACAAACACACATCGCATTCACGTTTTCTCGCTGTTGTCCTTGCCATGCGGTGAAACAGTGACTTGTCATGTAAAGCAACAAATCATCAAGAAGCTCCCGATGCTTTTTTTTTTTATCGGTGCACTGACCTTAAGAACTGAAATCAACCATCTTTTCTACTTTATTCTGCTGTGTTGCATCTTTCTCTCGCAACACATCCCTAAGCTATGTAGTGGATTGCTGCCTTAAAGGGTGAGATGTTTCCAAAGAGGTCAAATGCTATTTTCCATATGCAATTTTCCATGTGCCTCAGAAAATGTCAGACATAAACTTGGATAATAAACTTATAAAACATTGCTGTCTGATGTGGTTGTGTGCAAAATGTAGGGAGGGAATAGAAATACACACGAGTTTGATTGAATGAAAACAATAGAAGAGAAAAGGTAAGACACCAGGCTCATTTAACATGGCCGGCTTTACAGACACTGAGTAAATACAGACTCTGCTCTGTGGAAATGCTAGCATTCCCTGACAAATATTAGGACTGCAAACTGGAGAAAAATGAGACGGAGTGTAAAGGGAAAATGAAACAACACAACACACTATCTCTGAGGGATTCAGTCAGAGCTTTTCACCTCAGTTAGTCCCAGTGTCTGCTTGCACATGTGCGAGGCACTGCTAGATATATTTTACTGGTCTCACATGCCTGAAGGGTGCTATCAGGCATAGAGGAAGGTTTGGAGAGAGCTTGGAAAGATGAAAGCTGACATTAGAAGCAACGTTTCATATCGGCTTCCATCCATCCGCACACGACCAGAAGAGAGAGGAGGAGGAAAGCATGCAGCATGAACCGGGGTGACCCTTCACCACTCTTAATTTACTGCGCTTAGATACTGTAAATATCAAACCATCAGGCATGTATGAGCGATATGTTGAGCAATTTGCTGTGGCAATTAGCGAAAAGGAGACAGACATAAATGCTGTCTTGTGTGGGCGTTCTTTTCATCGCTGTAGCCTGCAAGCTGTGGTTATAGCTAAGGTCAGGGATTCATGTATATGGCGGGAATCATTTAAGAGAATATTAGATTACAGGCCGGATTCATCTCCTAAACTGGATTAGGTAATAAAAGAGCCAGCCGCCTCTGAGGCCCGTGCGGATGTGCTGAGTCAGAGCCGGCCGCACACACTCTTAAACACACACATAAACACAGATACGTGCATAGATACAGTACAACCGCACACACACTCGTCTCTCTGCCTTTCTCTATCCCCCTTTTTCTACAGCTGAGTCTCTCATCTGTGGGTAATTACAGCCTGTCATGGGGCGTTACCTTCTAATACAAACCAAAGTGATTGCCTGAAATTTATTTGAGGATATAAATGTGCTTTTATAGCCCAAGTTAGCATAGGGACTCTCAGTTGTTATTGTTTATTCACATCCCTCTGAAGGCACAGCAGGGGTTGGCAATTTTACACCATTTTCTTTAATACAATTTTAACTTCTCTAAACCATGTTTTGTGCCGATTGATTGGTGTATCACCATTGGTCTATTCATTAAAATATTATTAAAGGGTGTCTGAACTCTGCAGGGAAGACTTTTTGATTATAAAATCTGGCTTTTAATGCCCATACTAATGATTTGAAAACTCAAGTGAGCATAGTGTGCTGCCATTCTTCCGACTTACCCATTTTTCCATCACTTATACACCTCAGTGGCATCCAGCAGGCATCCATTTTAAGTGTAATGTACTAGAACCAGATATATACATAAATGCTGAATGTCCCCTTTTTTTTCTTGCTCCCTTGGAACAGAAGGGAGTAATGGGATGAGAGATTACAGATTCAGCAGCATCACTGTTCCAACTTTTCGCCCTGCTTTTCAAGATACCTGCTTGCTGTGGCTCGCAGTGGGTCTGACATTGAAATGTCAAAGCCATTATCTCAAATTACAAGGGCTGAGGATGCGTTTAGTGGCCGTTTAACCATGCAATGCTCCCCACTATGCAGACAATCATTTGGAAGTGGCTGCCAAAATCTCCCTGCTCTCAGGGCTGCTCTTTCAACATTGCACTTTCTCTGAAAACCATATGGTCATTTCGTATCAGGTGCTTTGCATCAGATACTACGTTATCTGTGTGGTAACTTGAATGGGAGGCAGGATCCTGGACATGATTCATTTTCTGCCATGATGTTGCAAAGGAAAAATGTGAGCATGTTGGATCTACGGTTCTCAGGAGAACAATATTTGTAGATTGTTTCTGATGGTGTTTTTTTAATGTTCAGTGTGCATATAAATATGATTAAAACTCTTATTCACCCTGCTGACTCTCATGTCAGTATGATAAATTAGAAGCAGGGGGAAACAGCTAGCCTGGCTTTGTCCAAAGCTAACAAAATCTGACTACCAGCACCTTTAAAGCTCACTAATTAACACATGTAATCAGTACAAAAACAGTAGTGTAAAAACAAGTTGTGGTTATGTGCTAGACTTGTTCTTGGCCAGGAGCAGTGACTTTCTGGAGTTTCTGCTGGTTGCTTTAACTCATGTTTTTCCAGCTGGAGCCAAGAACTTCTTTAACTGCAAGGCAAAAGTTTTGATCCCCTCAATATTCACTGTCAAGATAAGCAAAATGTATAGATTTTCAAATTCAAGCCAGCGATGTGAAGAGATTATTCACGGTACAGGGATTGGAGTAACTCTGGGCAAGGATTTATGAGCTGATGCAGAGGGGGGTGAGGGTGAAGCAGACCTTGTAGCCTCAGTTATTACACATATGCCTTTCTTGTAAAGTGAAGGTCAAGATTATGGCAGGATAAAGGAATTAAGTGTGTTTTGTGGAGTATTGCGTGGGCGGGCGTCTGGGCTGCCTTGTCCCGTTGTCATCTTGGCTCCATTTAAACATTAATTCCCCCTCACTGTCTTATCTGGATAAAGAAAAAAAACAGGTTAATGCAGGTATCAGAATGTGATAAGATTTAATGATTTGGAGGAAATGGACAGAACATACAGATACAGATTACCTTTTTAACACTGGGTGTACAGTGAATGGGGCCTTTTACAGGTGTGTGAGTATGAATTGAACTCATCCTTTATCAAACTGAACTGCACTGGATATTGGCTCCTCTACGCAGCCAATATACTCAGTCTGAGCCAGATGATGCTGATACGCTTGATTCAATTAAAAGTGTAAATCGGAGGCTAACAAGACAGTCAGCACTGCAGGATCAGAGGTTGAGTAAATAGCTTTGTTGTCACAGTTGGGTTGAGATGGGACAGGGCTAGGCTAGTGAAACAGATGAGTTTCTTGCTCTGATATTACATCTGGGAGCCTGCAAATCTTCTAAGTCAATCAAAGCAGGCTTCTTCTTCTCTAGAAAAATATAATTTTGTGTCACCTGGGATGTTGGACGGGCTGGTTGAAACTTTGCATCACTGAGAACAGTTTAAATACTTTGGCTTTGATTTCAAGAATAGGTCTGAACACAGACCTTTTCAGCGCTGTTGTTCAGCAACATTCATGTTCACTGTGCAATCAAGTCATTTAGTATCATTTATGCTATTTTGAAGATGACTCTTTTTAGAGGATTTCTTCAGAGAAACATATCAAAAAGTTGGAAACAACAAACCTCTTCACATTCTTTTATGGAAATATTGTGAAACTTTGGGAAATAATGTGCACTTATTCATTTTCATGCTGGGAATTAGACGGGAAGATCGAAACCATTCCAATTCGGTAACTAGAGCCTGCAGCCGGTTAGCTTAGCTTAGCATAGTGACTGGGAGGAAGGGGAAACGGCTAGCCTGGCTCTGTCCACCTATCAGCACATCTAAAGCCCACTAATTAACACATTGTTTATCATATTTTTAATCTGTACAAAAACCTAAGGGTAAAAGCAACAATTTGCCAGAAACTCCAGGAAGAAACAGTTCAGCAAATAATCCCCATTCAATGCTTTTTCTTTGCTACAGATTAAACAAACAAGATACAGCCTAACCTGTTAATTAGAAGCTTTAAAAGTGCTGGTAGGTGGAATTTGTTACCTTTGGACAGAGCTGACAAGCCTTTTCTCCCCGTTTCTAATCTTTATGCGAAGCTACACTAACCGGCCATAGGCCCCAGCTACATTTACCATAAAGATGCGAGAAATGCTATTGATCTCCCAGCGGTGAAACAAAATTCCAAACTTTGCCTTTAATCCTGGAAAATTAATGATGGAAGAAAAAGGTTTTTAAGGTATTTATAAGTTATGTTAGCCCTGACCTAGGAGGGGTCATCTCTGCTATTCGACGAATAGAGTCGGATTGTGATGGAGTGGAGTCGACAGCACTGCTCTGTGCTTATGATAAGCAACGTTTGAACGTCCTTATAAAACCCTTCATTAAACAGAATTTAAAGTCAGACAGAAAGCTAGCCCAGCTCTCAGTGCAGTCTCTCTATAGACTCCCATCCTGCTTTGAAATTATCTCTCCAAATGCAGTGCTGATGCATGACTCACCTAAGCCTGCTCCTCCGATCTTCAGTCTGTCTGACTGCTGGTAAGTGGGTTATGGAGCTGCACTGGGTGTCTCTTCTCAACCATGACATAACAACGCACTCAGGCACTGACTGGAAACATACCTGTTTACTGCCTGTAACAAGCAGTCAGCTGGCTTTAAGTGTAGCTCAGGCATTGAGGAAGGTCGGGTTGACGGGGAATTAAGGGATGGCTGCTTCACAAGATGATAGATTTACAAGAGGTCTTTTGCCCTCCTGCATGTTTATCGGGGGCTTGTGTTTACTTCTGCACTTGCATGTCTTGTACAGGTGTACCCTTGTGTGTGTGTGTGTCTGTGTGTGTGTGTGTGTGTGTGTGTGCCGCTTTTTGCACTTCATATTCATTTTAGTCCAAGAGACATTCAGAATTTTCCCCAGAGGTAGAAAACATCCTACAAAAAAAAAGAGAGATCTGAGTGTAATTTCTACTTTGAATAAAAAGGGAATCCAAAGCCAAATCAGAACCAAAATTATGCAGAAATCTGATTTACTCCACACAATTTTGGCCAAGGCTTCATTACTGCTGCACATATGCTTGTCCCTGACCTGCTGCTTTTGTGATTTTGTGTGTGTGCATGTAAGTGCGTGTGAGAACACGCAAGGAGGTGCGCACATTCCTCTCTCTTTCTCTCTTTGTGGTATGTGTGTGTGTGTGTGTGTGTGTGTGTGTGTGTGTGTGTGTGTGTGTATGTATGTGTGTGCGCGCGCATGTAATGTCAGCAGAACCCCAGGGGGTCTAGCAGGAGCTCGTTTGATTGCAGCCTCACAGCTGGCTCACGATGTTACCCAGCCAGGCTCCTAGTGAAGTGAAGAGAGAGAGAGAGAGAGAGAGAGCCACAAGGAATGGAAAGGAACGATGGCCTGATAAATAGTGGCAAAAAATGAAGACAGTTTGTATGAATTTAGCTTTTACGTAGGCCTCCTGTACAGCAGAAAAAAATTGAGAGCAATGTGACAAAATCAAAGGGAGTAGCAGAAAGACAGAAAGAAAGAAGAGGGAGGAGGTGGAAACAGAGAGGAAGAATGATGGATAAAGATAGATGGGGGGTGGGGGGGTGGAGGCAGGGAGGCAGGCAGGTGTGCCCATGGCTGTGTATCAGAGTGAAACATGGGGGAGGAAAGAGTACACCTGTCCTTCAGTGATCAAACAAACACTCACTCACATACATTCCTTCACTCAGGGACTCTCCTCAGATGTATACTGTATCCCTGTATGCGCTTGACACACCTTTTTGCATAAAGATACATACTGTACATGAGGCAAGAAAAATATCTTAATGTTTGCTCACACAGATGGTATCGCCGGAGTTTATTGTGGGATTTAAAGGCAAGCTGAAGCCCTCGCTCAGTTTAACCGCTGCGGTCAGAGCCTCATGCTGTTGGGCAATTGGGCAACGGCATGGAATAGCCTAATTTAGAGGCAGATGACTGGATGTCCCTGAACAGAGGAAAAATGTAGACAGAGAGACAGGGATACACTGCGGAGACCATGAGATTTTGTGCGCATATCGTGAGAAGGGGGAAATAAATTGCTGATGAAAGACAAGAAAAAGATGAGAAAACACTGTGATATATAGGAGAGAGAAAAGACAAACACACAATCCCATCGAGGACAGCTGTCATCCATTGCTGTGTGCAGTGTGGGAACATTCCAGACTCATCTGTTTTGGCTGGAGTGCGACTGCTTAGAGAGAGAAATTCAGTGAGAAAGAAAAGGAGACTGAGAGAGAAGGGGGGGGGGGGGGAAGAGGCGGAGCGGCAAGAGAGACGAGCAGACAGTGAGGAAGAGAGGAAGCAAGGCAAACAGACAGATGAGAGAGGAAACAAAGAGAGAGAAGAGTAGACTGTGTGTTTTTCGGTTGTCAGGTGATGTGTTAGATGGGAATGAAGAAGAACCTGTTGCTGCATTTCTAGTCCTGCTGCTCCATTAGGATGAAAAAAGCTTTTGTCAGTCACTCATTTGCATGTGCAATAGTAATATCTAAATTTGCATGCCACACAATATGAAATCAGAGAAGCAATTTTTTTCTCTTGAGTGGCAGGGTGTTAGTCAGACGATGATGATCTGTTGTGTAAATGTCAATGTGACATTTATGTCAAGCGGAAACACACCGAACCCCCTCCTGTATGTTTGTAAAAGGGTTTCAAAGCGATAAAGGAAAGATACACAGTCTGATATGCAAATACACTGAAAATAATATAGGAACTGTTTGACATTTTAGGAAATCATCTTTTGCTGTGTTGGATCAGAAGACTGATACCATTCTTTCTTGTCTGTAAAGAAAATGTGAAATAGGAGATGGTTAGTTTAGCTTAGCATAAAGACTGGAACAGGGGGAAATAGCTAGCCTGGCACTGTGAGGGTTGGTTTATGCTAGATCAGAGCTAGTTTATATGTTGTATTGTCCAACCACGTTGGAAATCAAAAGTGTTTATGGTTGTTCCGCTATACTCAAGGGCGAAGAAGTGACATTGTTTAAATACGGAGATTGTGGCACACATTTTCAGTCAGTCTCTCCTGCAAGGCATTCATAGTATTGCACTCATTTGTTCTCATGGAAAGTGACAGAAATAGTTGTGTCGAGAATGAAAAAGAGAGCTAGAGCGAGAACTTCAAACTCTGGCGCCTTTCTCACCTCCGCACAGTTGGCAAATCACTGCGTGAAGTTAGTGTGAATGTCAGATCATTGGTTTCGTAAAGTTACAGAAATGGTCATCATGGATTCAACAAATGAGATGTAACATATTATTTAGTGAGCTTTAGAGGTGCTGGTAGGCAAATTTTTTTTTACTTTTGCACAGAGCTAGGCTTGCTGTTTCCCCCTGCTTCCAGTCTTTATGCTAAACTATGTTAACTGTCTCTGGGCTTAACACACATGATATGTGGTACCAACTTTCTCATCTAAAGCAAATAAACAGTATTTCCCAATGTCCCAATGTTCCTTGAATCCTCCAACTGTAATGTGAAAATTAAACTCAGCCTAAATATACCTAAATTGTAAAATAACCTGTATCCTTAAATAACACCCTGCTGTGAATTAAAAGAATATGGTGTTGTGATGTCACAGAAAAAGGAAATCAACAATCCTAGTTTGTGCATGAACTGTGCCTCTGATCATCATGAATGAAGCAGGAGACCTGACAACCTGTCTCATCAGATGAAGGGTTTGTTGTATTTTAATGTATGAAATGTGCTACACAAATTAAGTTAGTCTGAATAATTGAATCATCTCTTATTCAAAACACTGATCAAGATTAAAACCTTTCTGAAGCAGCAGCAGTGTTGTCAGCGCTTTAATGATGCCCTCAAGGACACCATCAGGTCCAAGCTGCTGTGTGAACAGCTTATTTTTTTTATTATTTTCTTGATAGGCCTCTTTGATGACCTTCTTCCTTGACCGTTAATCTGCACCTCTCCTTTTTTCCCATAACTGCTGCACCTCCAGTTGCTAAGCTGCTGTTTCAGGTTGAGCTGCTTTAACACCCGGCTGTTGATCATATTCGGTTTAATTACCTCTGCGTGTACCGGAGGAGCATTAGAAATCATGACCTGATGCATATTCAATAAATTGACTGAAACAGCAAATGGAACGGCTACCCTATGATGCGTATTCATCTGTACACTGAGGATTTATGCAAGAATGACCTTCAGATGTCATCTTTCCCACTTGCATCCAAAATAAAATAGAAATCCTTTTGATATTGGGAAGGCTTATGCATGCTGAAGACTGGTTCATATCTTCATATATGTTTTCTTGTAACTGCATGATATTAGAGATGAATAAAAAATCATCGATGAATAATTCAAGCTGGAGCTATATAGCTCTACTATGTGTAATACTGTGTATAACCCCAGTGGAGTCATGGAGAGTCTTTTTCATGCATCTTTCTGCTTTTAAGCAGCACTGAAATGTCATATATCCTACAGTAATGCAAAGCAGGAAGCAAAGTCTGAAATTAAACATGACATAATATATAGACCACCAGCTGAGATGATGAGATATGTCTTCCACCATCTGCACCAGTGGACGGAAATAGTTACAGATCATGAGGGAAATAAATGTCTCTGAGCTGTTGTTTTCTGAATGTACAGTAGTCTGTATTTCTTTTTAATGTGAAATGCAGGAAGCCTGCCTGAAAGAAAAATGACAATATAGTCTACCTCACATGACACAAATCCAGAGTTTATGTTTCTAATATTGTTGCAATTTTTCCATGGTCCTCTCAGCTTGTCATGATAAGGTGCACATTTGTTACCTATGGCAAGTAGACGTGTTTTTATTGTTTGTTTGTTTTTTTTTTATTATTATCAAGAGAAGATAAATGAAAGTTGTGTCCTGACCTGCAAAGAGAAGTAGCTGCTGGGGCCCCTGCATGTTTTCTTTATTTACTCATCAATGATGTTTACCAGCGGCTAAGAGATTGAAGTTGCAACATCAGGGACTGGCTTTTATTACCCGGGGGTCCTTTGTATTCCTGGCTGTCCACTGTGAAAAGGCTTTCTATTGATTGTCTCAGACCTGGGAAGGGGATTTGGAAACATGCACAGGCACTGAAAAGCCACGGCTGTGTTGGCAATCTCTGCGGAGTGCATCAACCTCTTTCAGCTGGGTGTTAACAATGGAGGAAATGACTTAAATGATCTTTCGGTTTGTTCCTCCTTTATTCTTGTTTTGTCATTGCTCTTCTTTGTGTACCTGGCTTTGTCCCCTGCAGCTGTGCGTGCTGTGTGTGTATACCATACACTGTAAGTACGTGCATGTATATGTGCATACGGCGATGTGTATTTGCACACATGCACAAGTGCTCCTGCGTGCTTATACACTTCACTCGGGTGAACTGTGCGTGCATTTATTGGCTTGTGCTGCATTACGGAGAATTAACTGACTGAATAACTTAAGCTCTCGCTGTGCTAATTAACAGCTTGCACTCACAGTGATGGCGCTGCCATGGCAAGAGTAATTAATTTTTGAATGGACGCTTTTTGGACACAAGGATGTTCTGAGGACTACCAATGTCAAAACATCCTGTGTAGTTTGTGTAAGGTATCATTCTTAAAAGGTGATTAATTAATGTTGAGCAGAACACAAATTTATTTCCAGCTCAGTCAATACCACTGCAGGCTGAGTGTTTACTGTCCTTTTCTCAGTGAGAGACTGTATTTGCTAATGACTGATAAACAGATCCCCCTGTTTCAAAGGCTGAAAATCTAAAGGCCTGTAAAAGATATTCCCCCTAGTCCCATAGGGTAGTTAATTAATTCAGAGGCCATATCATATTCCTGTGTAATATGGTGAGCAGGCAAGACGTTGCCAACAAGTCATCCTTGTCAGCAGCCCTATTATCACTCAATAATGAAGTTAGACGACCCGTGTGATGCCGACCGAATGGCCTCTCTCTCTCGCAGAATACAAACTCAAAAAATCTGTATGCTACTGAGCATTACATGTGTATGTGCTTGTGATGAGGTCTGTGCGTCTTTTCTGTGTTTTTGTGTGCATGCGGGGGAATCTCATGAAACGCCTGACCCAGAAAGCAGTACAAGGAATGTGAGGCATTACCCTGTCGAGCTCTCCACCCCACCATTCATTTCCATCAAGAGCTATAATAATGCTTGTACTCGGGGCTGAAATTGCTTTCTGCCTTTCAGGTCAGTACAACCGGACTGCAGGATGGGGAAGGGTGTTGTTTCTGTGTAAGTGTTTTCTGTTTCTTTTTTCTTTTTTTGGTCTGTAAAAGGGTGGTAGTTAGTAGCTGGGGATTGTGGTCAGCCACCATGCTATGGTCATATTAGCGAAGTGATTTATATGTGCAGAAATCCTGGGCAGTCCTCGTAATAGAGGTTTACGACAGCATGATAGAGTGGCCTCCTGGTGGACTGCATTTCCACATTTCTCCTCTTTCGCATTTCTCCCTCTTTTTCTCTGATGCTCTCCTGTTGCCACGCACAAAGCATTGAATTTATTAGCGCTGTGATGTGATGAATAATGCACTCTGTCATATTTTTTCACGGGGTGCTTTTCACTCTGAGCAATAGCATGACATAGCCAAATATTTATCTCTCTTTCTGTCTGAGTAGCCAAACAGTTGTGTTTAGATATGGGAGTGAGACAAATGAAGCCTTTGCTCCCATCAATGACAGCAGGGCTACAGTGAATAACAAGAACCCATACAGTTTATATGACAGCACATTAATTTTAAAAATACCAAATGTTTGGTGTTTTTAAAAAGAAAAGACATTCACCCTGGCTAATCTGCATGCAAATCTGCACGTGATTGGTTCCGAGGTAATTGGTAGCTTTCATTTGACAGCGCGCTGATTGACCCGCCTTGACATTTTCAACGATGTCTCACTGGCTTGTCAGCCGCTCAGGGTTCTGCTTGAGAAATCACAACCAATCATGCCAAATTATGCAAAGGGCTCTTAGAAATGTGAAGAGCTGAAACTGTAAGGGAGGCAGCTCGGGATCAGTTGAGTCCCAATTATTGAAACTTTGAAATATTCCTCCTCTGAGTCTACATTTGAGGCATGACTACATTGATTTTCCAAAAGAGCTCAGTGATGGAAGCAGTACACTTGCAGTGCGCGCTCACACCCTTAGCGCTTTTTGATCACAGCTAAGGGGGCGAGTGTTAAAACGGGTGATTAAGCAGAAGCTGATTGTCCTCTCGTTTTTGAAATATGTACAGAGGGGCTATGCTGTATCAGCTCCTATAACAGCGTTGTCATCAACATCTATTTTATCATTAGGGCAAAACTGCCCTTACTCTGCACTTTACTCGTCATCTTCAAACCAGCAGATATGAGCACAGGCCAGATCTCACAGACCAAATGGTTCTGATTAAAAAGAATAGTTTGACATTTCAGGAAATATGCCTGCTCACTTTCTTGCTGAGAATTAGATGAGAAAATCGACGCGTCATATCTGGTTTGTTAGATTAAATAGTGTGACACATAGCCACCATCTCACTTTTTGGACAAATGTGACATTAATAAAATAGGAGGTGAATGGATAATTGGAGGTTGGGTAGCCGGCAGGTGGGCTGTGGATGAACGGGGATAAACGTCAACTCCTCAAAGCACACCTGCCCAGATGTTTTGAGTTGGCTGATTAGACCTCCACTCAGGTTGAGATTTAGTGCTGCTGTGAAGGAAATTATATGACATCACCACACTATATGTACCAATTAAAATGTCATGGGTCTGACTTATAAGTCATAAAGAAATATGAGGAGGATTGATCATAGCCTGTAAAGTGTTTATGAGAATAATGCTGCAATTCATAGTCTGTTAGTGTAATATTGTTCAAAATAGGGTGACATTTTCACACACAAGATGCATCAAGATAATATTGTTTCTATTGGCTGAGCTCACACTTAAACGGTAGTCATTCTCGAATACGTCAGTCACACAGACTTGAATTCAGGCGAATGAAAGATGAGAAATCCACAGATAATTGTGTGACTTCACCTTGACACCTTGAAACTAACAGCAGAGTGAGGTAGTCTGTACTGTACGTGCCCACACAGTCTTTAGAAGAGGTCTAATCAGGGAAGATAAAACACCTGTTTGGATGGACCGTGACTGTATAGAGCTTTTAAAAGAAAAATCCACCTAAAAGCTTGGTCATGGTTTCCTCTGTTTCATTGTCATCTAACGCTACGTTTCTCTTTTTTTCTGCACATTACTGGCATTTCCTGTTGTTCCAGACTCCGTCATTCCTCACCTGCCTACCAACTGCTCTCAGTGTGTTTCCGGCCCATACTCATCTCCTGATCTGTCACCTACCCGTACACCTGCTCCCCATTAGTCATCAGCAGCCCCAGAACATATACTCCCCAAGCCATGGCTTGCTTGCTCAGAACACGTGTCTTGTTTCTGTTTTAAATCATGGTCAATTGAGGCTTCTTTCAAATGAGAAATTTGTATTTCTTCCTTTTTAACAATGAGTTTTTCACCCACTGTGATTGTTGAGGAGTCAGAGAAAGTAGATCGTCTACAAAACTGTGATTAAATTGTTTGGCACCAAGGCTAAAACCTAATGTTTACCACTGACATTTTAGATGTTTGAAAAAATTTCCACTGTTAAACCTTTGTTGTGGCTGCTCTGTAATTACTTTCACTTGAGGTTGTGTTGTCTACATTCGGCCAGTCAATGAGAAACTTACCCAGCAACAAATCAGGCTCATGAATCCAATAGAGTACATTGCCAATAGTTGTTTTCTCAGTGTTAAAATACTTTAGGATGGATTTTTTTCCCCCCTTAACTTAATTCTTAACTGCAGAGAGTGGAGTTGCTTGGTGACCAATGTGTTTCACTCATATCTATCTGCAAAAAAAAAAAAAGAATAGACACATCTTATTTATTATAAGATCCTAATAATTGTTGACTCCTGACTCCTAACTCTCTTTTTATGACAGTGGAAGTTTCCGTGAGCAGTGCAAAGCCCTCCGCTGCAGAGGCACCAGAGTTAGAGCTGTCCTGGGCCACAGGGAGCGGATTGCCTATTTGTTGCATCAGTGGTTTAGCCGTCGCAGAGGCGAGTAGGGGGAGCGGATGTGGGGCCCTCGAGGAAGCCACAGTCTCCAAACTTTTTGGCAACAATTATTGGATTTTTTACAAAGTGGCTGTGTGGACATGAGACATGTAGATAAACAGACAGCATGACAACAATCATGTGCATTTATGGGGGGAAAAAAACAATCACAAATTCAAGTGGATCGTTTAGCGGTTTGTAATTCTATTTTCTTTTTATCTCTGCAAGTAGCTGCAGAAAGAGCTTTTTTTGGAAGCAGTATAAATCCAACGGACCCAAGATATTGATTAAAATTCTATGTGAATCCAGAAAACTGATGAGCTGCTAATGCCTGATGAGCTCTGGCCGCAGGTACAGGCAACTCACCTCTCTGGATAGCAGCCAGCTTTCACCCAGGCTGCAACCACAGAAAATCTAATACAGATGACTTCATCATTTTTGCCTAGTGACCTTTCTGGCATCCTTTCCTATTCCACTCCTCCCTCTCCCTCCTCTTCCACACAAACACACACACACACACACACTCCTCCTATACAACCTTCCCACACTCTGCTGTAGCTCTTTAAATGCTGCCAGTGTCTCCCTTGTTGTATTTCTCTCCTTGCCTCCCCTTCCACCACACCTCCTCTTGTCCTGCCTGCCTCGCCCCCTCCCCATCATCCCCTCCCAAGGGCATTATTCATAGAGAGGTTGAACACAGCTTCAAGGTTAAGTTGACAGTGCGTGTGCTCCGAAAACTCTGCTGAGTTGCGCCCGGTGTCGCCTCTGTCGCTGCACTCGTTTGGCAGCTGCACTGATCACATCTCATCCCAAAACCAATGGGTCCTTGGCCGCCGCTGCCACCGCCGCTGCAGGCGAGCGTGAGCACAGGCAATCAATAGGTTTCAATATGGCTCTGCTGGCGACTGTGAATGAAACTCAATTTTATTTTGCAAGATTGTGCATTTATTAGATGAACAGATATTGATGGCAGTATTGGCAGGCTGCTCGTCTCCACTACACGCACACGCAGAGGCCAGATTTCGTTTAACAGCAAAAGCTGTAATTCAACTGCAGAGGGATCAGTGTTTTTATAAGGACATTACCACCATCCTGTATCCAGCCAGGTAAAGAGAAGGCTGTTTCCTCTTAGTTTGATTATTGCTGGCTCGCACACGCTCCGTCTGACATCTTGCCCCTTTCCATCAGTCATGCATTATCTTGATCTATGTGGCCCTCATCTCCATTTTTTTTTTACCTTTTTAACCTTTATTAAATTACCCTGTGGTCATGGAAGTTGTCTGAGGCCACGCTGTCCATTGCTATGATCAATCAAGAGTCACGCAATAAATGTCAGGGTCTGGGATTTTTTGGGGAGGGGGGGAGTCAGACCCTTGTAAGTGTGTGTGTGTGTACTGCACAGCTAGGAGTTAATGCAATTACCGAGGATCAGGTGTTTTTTCACTCTCCACTATTTGATTAGGACCGTTTGGCGGGCTGAGTAATCAAACCACACACACACACACACACACACACACACACACATACTAAACATAGATATACACCAGGTGAGTAATCAGTACTAGTTTAGTAGAAGCCTCTTTATATCCACTCTATCCCTCTTGCCCTTTTCCTACAAACACACACAAACACACACATAGATGAATACATAACTCGTCTTCTCTTCTTGCCTTCCCCAGAAACACACTCATGCACAATAGTTTACATTTTCCCAGTGCAGTTTCTCCTTGTCCTCCTTTGCTCACCTCTTCTTCTCCCCTCAATTTGTACATATACACACACACACACACACACACACACTCACTCTCTCCTCTGCAGCCCCGGGGATGAGGTCGGGTGGTTTCAAGGTGTTTGGGAGAAAATCATTCATGTTTACTGGCCCCACTGCACCGGGTCTAAGGCTTTACTTACAGGTCCTGAGGCTGATGTCCACTTCAGGGAGGTGGATGTGGAGAGATTTAGTGGGATCATTAGAACTAGAGGAAAAGCCTCTGACAAGAGGGGGACATGAATTACTAAAGAAACAGGTTACTTATGGAGCAAAACATGCGCACAAAGACAAACACTGCTCCTTCTGCACCTGGCTAAATCATAGTGATTGTTAAATTAGACACACTATGCTTTCCTTCTGCACAACAGCATGCTGGGAAGTGAACACATTACCTGCTCCAGTTATATTTGATCTTCACTGCAGGTTACTTTTTAATATCGCATTTTCAAAGCAGAATTGCATCTGAGAGGTATACCTACAGCATGAGGATGGACTGAAATGTAATGAAAATGCACTGCTGTGCAATTCTACCTGAGCAGAAATGTTGCCAACTCGTTTTTTTTTTTGATGTGTAAATTTCTCCTCGAGAGCTCAACTGTTATCCAACAGCCATCTGTCTTCGGCTGAGATATGCGCGGATCAATTTTACCGAGGCTCACATTCGGTGCTGAGGACAACCTTGAGACCAACACGCCTGGCGATGGGATGCTCTAAGGAAGGCTATGTAGTCAGCTGAGGACACAAAGACTGAGTTATTGCTTTCATATGTAGGAGGAGGAAGAGGAGGAGGAGGAGGAGGAAGTGAAGGTAGAAATGAGTTACAGACTGGAACTCTCCTCCTGTCCCTGCTCATTTTCATCTCCAAATTACCCAGCCTGGCCTCGGCATGCAATAACTGTAAATCACAGCATGAGGAGAAATGATTTTGCTATTTCCAAAGGGCAAGGAAGCCATGGTGGTGAATAACAAGATATGGGATCAAAGTGAACCAAAAGACTAATTAGAAAGCATCAATAATGAGTTGTGGGGATCTCAGGTTCACGGCCACCCATCCAGAGGTTAATAGATGAAGGGGAAACTCGTCCCACTGACATCACATCCCATTGACACTAACGCTCATCGCCTCTGAATATGCAATGAGACCTCTTATTCATAAGCTCTCTTTGACAAAATGGAAACAGATGATACATTTACAAGCTCCATCATGCTGCGGAGTGGACAGGCTTCTTTACAGCTGTCTCGAGGAGGGGCTTTTGATGCCGAGAGTTGTTTTCTTAAGACATCAAACCCGATTTCCCTTGTCAAGAGCTGTTGTCATAGCGACTCATTGACTGGAGAGAGAGGAGCGCTCGCTCTCATTGGATGTGGTTAACATCTCATGACTGAGTGAATGAGGCACTGTGACAGTGGAGACTTATGATTCGGTTCATTATACTCCATGACCGACATTTCCTGGCACCTGGAAATAGCACATCAGCTGAGTTTTCTGACTGAAGCACCTTCTCCTGAGTTCTTGAGGGAAAAACGCCTCATCAAACCGATTTTCATAATGTGATTATCCTTGTTGTTTTATGCATTAGACACCAGATATGCTCCTCGGTTTGTGTATTAGTCTGGGAAATGCAAATCAATTGGATGAGCAATTGAGTAAACTTTGTTTCAACCCTTTTTTTCTCTCTGTATACGATACATACAAAGTCCTAGACTATGGATTAGAATAGTTTAGAAGTCATTTCTGACTTAAGGAGGGATAAAGATAGATCAATGTGCTCCAGTATCATACCAAGTTTAACATCATCTCTAGTCAATTACATCAATACAACATCTTAAAGATTCTGTGGACTTCCAACACACCAAATTTCTCTTATTTACCAATCACACAGCCCCTTACTAACCTCTGTGACTGGTGTTCTATAAAGTTGACCCATATCTGTAAAAGGAAACACTGAAGTCGTCCAAAACACTATTCACATTCTACAAAAGTGTTTAAAGTGAGACTGTAAGTTCTTTGCTGAGCAGCTTTAGAAAAATTAGGCCTTAGTGGCCAAAACTAAATTATGGGTCAGTTTGGTGTATTATTGTCATTGCTTAGAAATCTAACTTTTGTTTTTATGTGAAAGGAAAGTACTTTTTGTACATATTAAAGTTGCATACAGTAGTTTCGCTTTAAAGAAAACAAACTTCCTCATTTTAGCAGCATGTCTTGTGCATTTACTGCCAAATTATTAATTAAATAACTCTTCATATTTCCTGTTATAACAATCAGTAAACAGTTCTGAAAGCTGGCGCCGGAAGTTGAGTGACAGGGTTGGAGTAAAAGCAATTTTTACATGGACAGAAGGTTGATTGAGGTCATACAGGGCTTACTAAATGCTCCTCTATGTAGTTCATAAATATTGCAGGTATAAAAAGCAGCACGCAGAAACTTAGAGTCACTTACAATGATGCTATGGGGATGTTACTGTGTACCAAGATGTTATAAAGGAAGCATGTACCTGCATATCTAATAAGGAATCTTATGTATACTGCACATGTGTGATATGTGCAGATAAGATATTTGAAACGGTACAGTATGTGTCACTGCAAATTGTACTATGTTCTATATGCATTATATTATATATATCATGATAATTATATGTGATACTTACTGTATGTGTATGCATGCATGTATTTGTGTCTTTGTAATTTGTTATGAGGGCTGTTTTTTATATCTTAATTCTATCTTTCAAAACCATGAACCCTAGTTTCCAATAATAAAAAAATAAGTTAAAAGATAATTATACAATAAGTGGTATTTGAGTTCCACTGTAATAGACTGGATGTATTTGTGCAAAGTCACTGCTTTTCTGATGCCTACATAACATGAAACTGTATGTATGATAGGAAAAAAGGGACTTGACCTGACTTAAAACTCATCTCATTCCAAGCATTCTTCATACAGTAGCTCATTCAGAGCTTTAGCATCAACCAAGTTACCGCTGCACAGTTACCATGGTAACTCAGCACAGAGGGGTGAACAAAGGTTTGTATTTTTGCATAACTTCTCAGAGGATCTCATTTCAAATTGTTCAGCACAATATTTATGTTAGCCTCGGTGTGAGACTAACGAAGGTAAGAAACACAACACCGAACAACATTTCCAGACAGAATAAACGTTCTAAAATTCTTAATGTTATGTTTCCAACCTGTTTATATAAAGTCCCCTGTAATGCACTTATATGTTGTAATGCAATTAGTATTACAAAATCTGTTTTTTGTTTGATTAGCACAGTCATTAGACATCATCATATGAGTTATAGATGTAGTTAGTGTTTAAAAGACTGATGTTCAACTTGTTTAAGTGACATTGATACCACTGCTTATTAGTGTAATACATCTGGTTTAAAGTGTCCCATGAATTTCCTCTGTATCATTGTCTAATTACTTGTGATAATGACTGTTGGCCCTGTTTTCTACAGCAGATGTGAGCTGCTGTCTATTAGCATAGTTTATTTCCCTTTCCGGCTGCTTTTGAAGCTCAAGGTATTGTCAACCATAAAGTATTTGTCACTGGAAATTAAGTCTGTGAACGAACTGTTCTAAATTAAAGCAGAAAGCAGATCACTGAGGTTATTATTTCTGTCTCTGTATGTATATTTTTAATTTGTTGCTGGGTTTGTTTAGGTTTGTTTGCGTAAGCAACTGATTCAGCTATTTCCCCAGCAGCAAATTGTATTCTTGGAAAAAAAAAAATCTTTTACTTTGCATCTTTAAGACTGACACAGTGCTGAGCCTGGTACATATTATTTGCTGAGTGTCATATCATGAAAACATTAGATCTGTCCTCCCTATTTCTACAAATAAGTGGTGAAACTAATGCATAATATTGCATTATGTCAAATTGTATGTTTTTTCTGTATTTTTCTTATTAACAACAAATTTCATGGGCAGAGCCAAACCAACAATGAACTCATCCTACTTACTAATATTGTGTGTGTATCCAAAGCCTGATATAATGTATCTTATTCCTCTGTGCCACAGACCTCTGTTGTTGTCCAAAAACTATTTAAAACACATCAGTAAGCCATACCGCTACACTGGGTGACATGTTCCTTCACCATGAAAATTACAGTAATGTTAGTTTGTTTAGAAACTGCTCCAAAGCGTCCACATGTACAGTCTCCGGAGAGTAGTTCTGTGTAAGGAATGAGCAGGAACACAGTTTCGTGTACAGTGCTTTGCTAGCTTGTTGTGCTATCACAACCTCTTGACTTTGAGATACTTTCAATGTAGTACAAAGAACTTCAGTACAGAGTCAAGAGGTCGTGATATGTAGCACAACAAGCTAGCTACTGTAAATGTGAGTGATGTTATTAGTCTTTGGAGCTGTTTCTAAAATAATTAGCATAACCGTAATCTTTGTGGTGAAAGAACATGTCACCCAGTGTAACAGTGTGGCTCATTAATGTGTTTTTAATAGATTTTGGACCACAACAGACGTCTAAGGCATAAAGGAAGAGGATCAGGTTTTTGATACACACACAATACTTATAAGTAGGATCAGTTTGTTGTTGGTTTAACTCCGCATGTGAGATTTGACAAAGAAAAAGAAAGAAAATATTGATTTATAGGAGCTTTAACATTACTGAACCATTTTACCTTCTGTGTCTCATTTTTCAGCAGTAGACTTTTGGACAAATCTTTTTCCCTCTCATGAATTTATGTATAATAATTTCCTCACCATACCCTGATTTAATTTCTATCAGCATGTATTTCTTCAACCGTGGTTTGGTTTTGTGATGATCCCCACTTCCCTCCACCTCTCCTCCCACCTCCATATCTGTTATTGTGTGTACTGGAGAGTTTCATTTGTTGTATTTTCGCTGTCCTAAAGTTGATTGAGTGTGCCTTGTGTTGTCTGCCGCACTCACTGTATTACCGTTCGTACCTTTTCTCTCCTTCACTTTCTAGAAGTAAACAGCACTGATCTGATTATTTTCTCTTTCTGAGTTGATTCTTTTTCTTAGTGTGAATGACAACAAACTTTTTAATTCTATGCTCTGCTTCAGACACTAATTCATCTTGTGCTTCCTGGATTCTCTTCAGCACTATTCCAGAGTTCAATTTCATTTTTCTTACAACACTGCCTGAAAAATTGGCACTGACTTTTTAAATTTACTCTTTGGTATATTTTGAACAGAGATCCCTATCCCCTTCCCTATTCTGCCTCCTCATCATTTTCTACTCAAGTAACTCATGGTGAAAAATACTACATAACTGTACCTTTTGACATGGTCTCATCTCTTGTCCTGATGAATCAATACAGTGACATTGTGGGTAGGCTGCCTCAATGCACAACTGCAACTTATCCAGTAAAATAAATCTGAAATCAATCTGGCAGTTTCAAGCCTTCTTCAAGCTTTTGTGTCTTGCCATCTTTTTTCTTTTTTCTTTTTTTTTTTGCTGCTGTTCTCTACATCTCAGTGTCTGCGGAAGAACAGCAGAGTAATGAGGAGGAATTCGACCGTGAAATAAATAAGTGGACTCCATCATCCTCTTTGATGTATTGCATGAGGATAACAAAACCCAGCGAGCGAGATGACATCATTGACATCAAGCTGGGCAAAGAGCGATACCAAAGATATCTATCCAGGAAGTTACTAAACCAATGTAGATTGTATTAATGATGAGTCTGTGAGGCAGGACAAAGAAAGCTAAAATAGAAAACCCATCAGGAATAAATTGGAAAATTGGCTCAGATAAAGCTGTGTTCATGTCGTGCTGGAAAAACAGAGTAATCTCATCACAGTTGTGGATTATTGCTTTAGCAGAGCTGTTGTGTTTTTACCACTTTAACTACACAATGACAACGTCAGTTGTCCAAATCTCGAAAAGACTGATTCCTTGTTTGCAAAGAAAACGCCATGTCCCTGCTTCTGCTATGAAGTGGAGCCTTACCACAGAGACTAACTGAAAGTATTTGAACAAAAAAAAAAAAACACTTTTCAAATTTGAGATAGGAAATGTACAAAAAGTCAAAGTCAAAAAGTCAAAAATAGATGGAATGATGGCTAAGTGAAGAAAACCAACCAGCCATTGCTCTCTGAAGAGATCTCCAGCAGTTCTCTGACTAAAAACGACAAAGCAGTGCTCAGAAGGCCAGGAACACTTACACACATCTTCATGACAACTCTTGTCCGGACATCCTTCCATCATTTCAAAAGCCTGCTACTAATAGTCCTACAGAGAATTTTCACAGAAAAACACGAGTGAGACAAGTGGCAAAGAAAGCAAACCAAGGACATATGTCTGTAGCTTGTAGCAAGTTCTCTTAACACTTATCTTTTAAATGAGGAATAGCAAACAGACTTGAGTTAATAGAAACGTTTTAGGCCACTGAATATCATAAACAGAGGAATATGTACAGAACTGAAGACTACACACTAATGCCTGCTGCTCATTTTAGTCCATCATTCAGCTGCTCAGAGAGCAAATGCCCAAAAACAATATGTTTATGTTCCAGAGACAAAGCTGTCTAGGGGACTGGAATGAATTAGTAGTGACTTGCCATACAAGATGAGTAGCACCTAGTTACGTTAAAGACACTGCTGCAATGACAGGACATTACTCACCTGTTTGTTGGTTTCCCAGGAGCGTTGGCATTGTGATAAATAGTCAGAGAGATGCTAGACACAGTGTTAAAAAATACCTTTATTATGTATTTGGAGGAGAAACAGTGGAATGACGCTTGTAAGTAAATTATCATCATAACAGAATAACTGATAGGAATAATATCCTTTTCGTTTCTTGAATCACATTTCTTATGGGGCATGTTTTCACAGTGCACAAGCAAAGGGTTGTGTTTCCACAGAGTGTGAACTGATGACTGTGGAGCTGGAAAGTCTGATATGAGGTTATCTGGTCCATCTGCCGGCAGAGCGTTGTGCCTCAAGCTGTAAATCTACATGCACGTGAAAAGCAAGATAACAAGGATACTAAAGAGAGAAAAAAACCTCTAACATGGTGAATGTAGGTTTTCAGATTGTTTTTGTTTAGGGAACAGGGAAAAATTCCACATGTATACAATACCATGTATAAACATTATGATGGTTTGATATCACTGAAAAAGACCACATATGACAAAATTGTTCACATAGTACACATTATAAGGGAGTCTTTAAAATTGCACTGCAAGTCTATCATGTTCTGTATTTCCTAATGTAATGAGAAATATAATGAGAAACTAGATTGAACATATGATTGGTGGTGTTCAAAGTAGCTCATATAAGGTTATCCCCATTTATGTTGTTTCTGTCAAATCCACTCGACTGTCATATGTGAGGTGCAGCAATGTTTGTTGGATCATAGTTCATATTGATTGTTGCTGATGCCGGAATTGCCTTCTAATCAGATGTGTGCTGTGCCTGCGTGACTGTGAGAGACACGAACGGAGAGGGAGAGAGAGAGAGATGTGTGTTTGTGTATTGACTCAGCTTATGAGGGCATATGATGACAACAATGATATTCAGTAGGTGTAAATATGCAGAATAATACAAGGCCTGTTTGGCTCACGAGTTTGCAGTGTCTAATCTAATTTGCAATGTTTTACTCTCCGCATGTAAACATCCTTCACTTGTCCTCACTGTGTCCTTGTCCTCAGAAGAAAGTCAGTTTCCTCTAATAGAGCATCTTTTATAAAACTGTGGATAATATTCGGATTCACCATTCTCTCTGGAAATGAATGTATATGATGATAGTAAAATTTATGGATGGAATTCTACAGGATCACAAAGCAGTGTAGGAATAGGTGTTAAAAGTCAGACACAGTTAGACTTTAATGCATTTTTACTTTTGTATAACAAAGGAGATCATGAATGTTATGCACCATGGATGCCAATTATGAGCATTGGCTGTTGGAGCTTGTTCTCGTGAAATTGTTGTATGTTTCAAAGTTTAAAGGAATACTTTAACATTTTGGGATATATACCTATTCACTGTCTTGCCAAGAGTTAAATGACAAGATTGACAGCACTCTCAGTAGTATCAATCTTCTCATCTAACTCTCAGGCAGGGAAGCGAATACACGTATTTCCCAAAATGTCAAACTGTTCCTTCGGGTGGAATAATATAATCTTAACCAAAAACAAACTCGCTAAAAGTTATCCTTGAGCTAACTTTCTCAAGAAATGAAAAAATGAAAATGGAGGATGGAGCTTGTGTCATTTTCTCATTTAAGCCTTGGGTGGTTGATCTTAATGGTCACATAATTTCTGTCCACAGCATCAGTCTTGTTTGACCTTCACTTTGAGACTGTGTCGAGTTGTCGGCTTTCAGGCTTTCACACAGATGCTGGAGGAGCAGCTCTGGTCTTGGAATGAACCCCTTTAGGAACATCTTACCACAGGACTTGCTGTTCATCCAGGACCAAATTTTGTGTTTTGGACAGTTTCTGCTTTTGGCAATAAGCAAGACTTTCAGAAAAACAACCAGATTAGTTTTATTTTTTGGCTTTTGGGACTACAAGTTAAAAAGAATGACAATTTAAGAGAACAAAAATACTGGATAATTCATTTTCAATCACTTGTTAATCACTTTTATCAGCCAGTGACTTGATCAGGGAGAAAGTGTCTGGGGATTTTAAGTGCCTCTGTGGTTCTAATGAGGAAATTACTTTGTGAACGGGGACAGTGACCTCCTGCACACAACAACACTGTGAGACAGCCAAGAGACATGTTGCTTGGGACTGCCGAAAATGGAAGGTGACAGACAGAGAAACTACGTTTACCCAGAATAGGCGCTGTCATTGACCTCTCTGCCTCTGTGAAACCCCTTTAACTATATCACATAGCAAGAGTCAACAGTTGTGTTTGGTCTTGCAACACAGAGCTGAATAACACCAGTGTCATGAGCTGTGATCGAGCGTCCAAATCATTCTTTCTTAGGCACAAAATGTTCTCTTAGCTTATGAAACAGCAGCCCATATTTTGACTGCATCACCACTAAGATAACTAAGATCACTAAGATAACTTACATTTGATCCTGCTGAAGACATAAATCTTTTAAACTGGTCACGAATATATACATTAATTTAAAAAGAAGGTTAAATATTTTTCTAAAATAGCCTGGTAGTTTATTAAACTACTGTTACTATTAATGTTACTTAAAGGGGACGTAACGCTCAGTTCAGCCTCTGTCTGAAACAGGCCGTTTTAGCGCCTGTCTCTTTAGCCGCCCTCCCAATTAACCCTCTCTGTTCTGATGGGCCAGCTTGGGAGGCTACGTAAACAAACAGTAGTTCAGTCAGTCAGCTCACGTGGAGTAGATTATTATTTAAATGTAGAATATATACAGCATTAGTGTTTGGCTCTGACCTAGGGGAAGATGGACTCAGAGCATAAAGGTGGATGCTGGGGTGGAGGTGGTGCTTTTGAAACGCTATATGAACGGCAGCAGCAACAAATGGCAGCAAGCAAGCATATGAGCAATGTGGCAGCAGGTATGCAACAAAGTGTGAGCAGAGCACTGACAGCTTAAATACACCACCATGATTATAAGGGTGCGTTGGATATATGTTACAGTGAGGGGAGTATGGCATGTGAGTAGCAGGCATCGCTAGCAGGCATAGCTTCATTAGTTGGCTTTCGCTTCTTTTCTCGTTCTTACGTACTCAAAATGTCAACTTCTCAGATACAACCATACATGTTCCAGCCCGAATCCTATCCGACATATGCAGGTGGACAACATAAACAGCCCATGGAACAACCTTAACCAATCTGATGTCATCAGGAGGAAGAAGTAGAGGTAACATTGCAAGCGAAGCTTTCAGAGCAGGCAGAAGCCCGACTTTTGACTTGCAGGGGAGCATTTTTATATACATTCACCTCAAGTTTTATAACTTTGACCATGTTTAACACAAAAATCCGACATCATAACAGTATAAAAACAACAGAATAACAAAAAGCATGATATGTCACCTTTAATAACGCATTTTTGGAGGACTATTTTAAGCTGAAGATAAATACACATTTGGTGCTCTAGTGAGTATTTACAGCAGCATGTGGGATTGACTCAAATAAACTAGAGTGCCCATGTGTCCATGATCGTTGTACCCAGTGCAACAGGGTGACTCACTCATTTGAACTTTATTTGAACCATTGTTTTTTGAACAACAATGGAGCTCTATGGCACAGAGAAATAAGCTGTATCAGGACACAGCACTTGATTATAGGATTAACTCGCTGGTTCTGGATTTGTTGACAGTAAGGAAATTATAGAATATCACCAGACTTATCTGTTTAATATTCATGCATACTGAAAAAAAACTAATTGTTCCATGGGTTTAGCTGTAGTACATTCAAAATATCCATGCTCCCTGACGTGTCTTGATGTGTCCCTGCAAGCCAAATTTGCACTTGAAGTGTCTTTTCGCAATGCAATCAACGCAATCAATTCAGGTCACACATGCTGGCAAACATTCATGCACACACACTTACACACTTCTAAAAGCTGAGGAAAGGATGTATAATAAATCAGGTACAAAACACACTCAGGTGATTAACATGTTTGTCTGGTGTTTCATTTCTTACCTCTCATTCTGACAGGTGTCCTGGATGACAGGTCTATTTTTGTTTCATTTTCTAAACATATGTGTAGGATTTGTGGGGGCATTGCATTTGTAAAACGTTACTCATACAACATAAGAGTGAATAGCTTTTTCATGAAAGAGCTTCATTGAGACTTCTCAGAAAAGTAGATCTACAGACACTGGCAATACTTACAGTGAAAAGTGAAATGTTTCCTATTATTAAACCCCAGCTTCCTGTCACCGGAGGAGTGAACAAGGAGGTGCAATAAACACGCGAGGGGTGACAGCACTGATGGAAAGGAAAACAGCTGCCTATAAATAACATCTACGCATTCGCCGGCCCCTGTAAAAAATGATGATGGAATACATTTGAACCCTGAATGCCTAGTAAAATGAGTGACAGATATATGATGTACAGCTAACTGACAATAATTGGCCTCTTCTTAGCTTGTGCTCCCCCTAGTTTGTGTTTTACTGGAGAAAGTGATAAAGATAAGGTTGCCTGTTGGAGAGGGAGAGAATGATGGTCAATTGGCTGGTACGAACATCACACAGCTGCACTCGCTTAGTGTTTTGTATTGGCATAGTAGGCAGTAAACCTGTAAGCATGGTTTTGATGGCTTGCAGGTGAAAAGACGCCTCGTCATCCAGGTTTAAACTGAAGAATTTCTTGAATTAAACCTGCTGTATGTTCATAGTTAGGAAATGTTGCTCACAGTTAAATGTAGTCTAGCCTGTATTTTCTTTTCACCTACAAATGAAAGCAAAACTGTATTTACAGGCAACACCTCAAAATTGTTAGTTTTGCTCTTGGGGGAGGTCACAAAATAAATCTTGGAGCATAATGTTAAAGACAAAGAGAACAGGAATAAAAAGCGTATTTCTGCTACACACATTTTAATTTTTTTTCCTGACCTTTCCCTTTTTTTTCTTTATGCTATATGGTTTTAAATAGCCTAGCCATCTCTCCCTGTTTCCAGTCTTTATGCTAAGCTTCTAGCTTTATATTTAACTTACATACATTACAATGGTATTGTTCTTCTCATCTAACTCCAGGCAAGAAAACGAGTAAATGTATTACTCAAAAATGTCTTAACTATTCCTTTAATTAGTGACAGCAAACAACCAAAAAGGTTGGGAATCACGGCTAAAGATCATCTATATACAGTTACCTTCCAGTAATCCTTTTTAAGGATGTCACCTGTCATTTTTCACAATATGTACTCTTATCTCTTCATGTTTTTCCAGAGGCAGGACATGCAAACCACTATAGAATCTCTGTCAATGGGTAAGTGACTGTGTGTGTGTGTGTGTGGCTGCAGGGGAGTAGTCAGCCTTGCACTGAGTGACCTTGTTTAATTCAGCACATACATTGCAGGGCTCTCACACACACATGCACAGCCGCACACGGCCAGAGGCGTGAGGCACGCAAAAAACACACGGTCATGCACACACATGCTCACGGTCATGCACGCATTTCGCACACGCGTGGACGTGCAAACTCGCTCACCCTGAGGCCGAGGACATATTTTGTCATTGGTGTGCTTTATCAACGAATATCAACCACAGACAAGGAAAGTGTGTGTGTGTGTGTGTGTGTGTGTGTGTGTGTGTATGTGTGTGTGTTGCTTATGCTGACATGTCTGCAGAGGATTTTTATTCTGTCCCATGATTACGTCCTTGTGCTGCATATATATTACCACCACATACAGCATATATCACTCCTCATGCATGTGCTCTTCACCTCATCCAGGCAAGGACTAGAGGGGATTGATATATCGCTCTGATCATTTCTTACTGGAATCATCATTCATATGATAATGTGGATAGATCTGCACTAGGAAAACTGTTTCTCTTTTTTTTTTAACCTTACACTACCTTTCCTGCTTCCATAAAAGCAATAAAAGGGGGGAAAAAACAGTAGTGTGAAGCTGAGCTAATTAAATTGGATGAGCAGTGTGTGGCGATAATGGGAGTAATGAGAGATCCAGCGGTTGGTACAGGAGGAGATGGGAAAAACATCTTGAAAAGCTGCCTTTATGGAACCAGCCAATCCAACTGGAGAGTTCCTACGGTGATGAGCAGAGGCGACCAATCAACTCGCTCATTCTGAGCCTTGGCAACAACCTCCCCGGCAAAGCGAAACAGTAGTGTGATGTGTGAGTGTGTGTGTGTGTGTGTGTGTGTGGATGTGGGGTGGGGGGGTTGTCTTTGCATCTCTGTGTGTGTGTGTATGTGTGTGTGTGTGAAGTGTGTATTTGTGCAATCCTTGCTCCAGAGTGAGCGTGCGGCTCATAACGTCTCCTGTAAAATCCGTCTGGCTCCTCTGTATTCAGGTCTCGTGTGAGAGCTGGCGTGTCACACAGACTGCCATGTCTGTTCTGATCTACTGTGTACATTGAACACTCAGGCTGAGCTGCTTCCATCCCATGACTGACAGATTAATTGATGACCTCATGAATTCATTATTACGATCTCCTATAAACACACGAGGCACATGCGGACCTAATACACGCACAGGTGTGTGCCTGCATAAATAGCATAGAGCGGAAAATTCGCCCAAGTTGGGTCAGGCAGAAATTGATTGTAGAACAGCTGATGTTCAGATAGAGATCCCCTCTGGCAAAAGTGAAACCAATATAAATCCAGCATATGCCTGATGGGAACTTTTGGTTTTCTGAGTAGACCAAGATCAGTGTCAGACAGATTATCGGATCCAGGCGGCAGAGACATTTGTCTGTCTCTTGGATCATTTAACTCCAGTCTTGGCTTGGCCCAAAAAAACAGTGAAAATGTACTTTGTTGACTCAATACATTGAAGGATACAGCATAAGCACTGATGACCATGTTCAAAGTACATAGATAAGCTGTGAGATGAGTACTGCGGGCCACAACACAGTGCTCCTAGAAAAATCAGCATAGATACCCCAATCCATTTCAAACCTGAGTGAGCAGCTGTTGAGGGATCAAACAAACAGCTCCTGTTGCAGCTGAGTTAGCATTCACAGTTCATATCATCTCCACCACTTCACAAGTCATGTGTTTGACCCCTAACTCACCTGACATTAACCTGCACTCTAAGTTTCAGATCATATTTAAAGTACACAGAGCAAAGCACATAAAAATGCCCCTTAAATAATCCAAACTAAAATCTAATAAGTATTCCTTTGGCCATTTTCGCTCTAATTTGACAATGGACAGTAGATAGCTGACTTGTCTGGACATTGCAACATTGCACATACACAATTGAAATACATGTAAATTCATCTATGACATAAAGACACCATATGGACCTTCTGTCATCCCCTTCTCTCTTCTTCTTCTACTACTACTTCTTCTTCTTAAAGGAATGGTCCAACATTTTTAGGAAATACACTCAATCACTTTCTTGCCTTGAATGAGATGAGAAAATTGATACCACTCTCAGACAGAAGAGTGGTATCGATCTTCTCATCAAACTCTCAGCAAGAAAACAAATAAGCATATTCCCTGAAAGTATTCTTTTACAGTAATTCTCTAATGTGCGGTATTATCCACCAATGCAAAGGCCAATCAGTTTTAAAATGACAGAAATGTACTCCAGGTTTTACTCATTTTAAAGCTGTATAGGCCTATAGAACATAGTTTGGGTATAAGCAGCTGATAGTGGGAGCTGACAGGGATGGGGAACCCTGCTATCGCTTCCCTCCTGTCAATGAAGTGCTGCCTGCGATTCAGGCTGTGAGTCAGTGCTTTAAAAGAGGAGATAAAGCCTCGGCCTCCCACATGTGTAGACTTAGCTTGAGTTGCCAAGCTTTACAAATTGTGTTACAAATTTGGGGGAATAATCAAATGATTAGAGAAAAAGGTCACTGGTTGGATTTCTAAGGGCTAGAAATGTATGCTGTCGAAAAGTCCTTTTTGTATGCATGTGCTGCATTTATGTGTGTGTGTGTGTGTTTGTGTATGTGTGCGACTGATGCTGCTGCACACCGAGACAGGTGTCGTCCCCTTAACTATGGCCTCTTGCCTCCTCTCTGTGGCATCATCCGGCGAACAGTTGTCAGCCCTGACGGGGGTCTACGCTTGTCGCTGGCCCACATCACAGAGAGAGGGAGAGGAGAGAGAGAGAGAGAGAGAGAGAGAGAGAGGAGGGGTGGGGGGGGTTGTGGAGAGGGAGGAGTGGGAGGAAAGTGAGACAGTGTTTGTCTGCGCACGTGCACTTGTTCATACGTGTGTTTTTTTGTGTGAGTGTGTTTGAGCGTACAGTAGCTATGAGTCACACAGTGTGGGGGCTACAATGCATCTGCGCCCAGCACGACAAACGTGTACCGCTTGACTCTATTTCAAGTCTACAACCACATTCCATATGGTGTCAGATTAGCACACTATGATTAACTGTAGGGCCTGCTCTATTTTGCTGAGAGATGAATGAGATGTGTGGAATTCAGTGAGCGGATGTTTTATTGTCACTGTTTTGAGACCTGTGCTTCAGGGTCAGGGTTGTCCATTCAAACCAGTACAGAGTATAAACAGAGCTGTTTCTTTTTTATAGGAAATGAGCAAGAATCCTCCATTATGATCAAGTGGGAGTGACTGGAAAATGAACCTTTGTTGGAGGCTTTCTTTTTCTGTACGATTCAATGAAATCCTCCCTGTTTTAACCTCCGAATTCATTCCATATATCCTCTGTTATGCTCTGTTGCAAGTGCAGAGGTGATCACTGTCAATTTAAAGTGTTGCTATAGTAGACAGCTTAATGGTGAACAGCTGCCACCACCTGGTGAAGTTTAAAATTACACTCGCCTTGACATCATCATTACTCTGACAGCGTGTGCGTTTCAATGATGTCAGAAGCAATGTAAGCAAAATGAACACAGAGCATAATTGCATTAGATGATTCGTAGCTTGTTTTCACTGCTCTCCTGCTCTAGAAAGCTGCAATATGAATAAACTTAACTTCCTTCAGCTAAAACCAGTTTTTCTGCAGGAGCAGTAAAAGAGTATCATTAACCTCTTTTTAACAGTAAAAAGTAAAAACTCTCTGCAACAATTGCCACATATTTCATGCTATTAAACAACTGATATTACATGATTGCATGATTTAAGTTTTGTCTGGCAAAATTATGCTTTTATGTAGACCGGGTACTGTATGAGTTTCCATTTATTTATTTACTGTATTTCTAATCTATAAAACCAGGAACGTGCTGTTTATTTCCCCAACTTATGCTGAGTGTGCATTCCGCTTTCAAGGAGATTGTAAATTACACATGAGAGAGACCCAGAAGAGGTTGAGTAATCATTCTATCAAATAGTCATTATATCTATTTTGTATGCAGCCAATCACTCACAACAGAGTAAACACAATTTGTAATCCTCCGCGAAACATTTCATCTTGTTAACACTGAAGCTCTGGTGTGCTCTGAAATATCCTCGTGCCACAATGTTAACCTTTTAAGAAAAAGTGGTAAACACAGATTAACACAGTGCAAGTACATAGTTTGCTTACATAAACAACTTTGCAGTTGGATCCTCTTCAAGAGCTATTGTATATTTTTTGTAGGGTATTACAAATGTTGAAACAAAGACATTCTATCAAATTCATTCCTTGTGTGCACTTTTTGGACCCAATAATTGATCAATCAATTAATTAATCAATTTTCTTTATATTTATAGCAAACAACTATGTAACTACCTGATTTTTTTTGTATTTACATTTTCTGCAACATAGATAACAAGTTACGTGTTACATGTTGCACCTCTGTATTCATTTACTTCGAGTCAAGACCTTTGACCCAGACTGCAGCACTGTCTGATCTTCTTTCTGCATCACAACACACATTTCCATCTTTAATGTATTTTAAGCTTAAATGACTGCTATTAATACCTCTAACCATGACTGGAAACAGTTGGTCTCCTTAAAATTAGACTTATGGTCACCAGAAGTACAGACACCAGGCAAACCAACACCGATACACTTGTAGAACAAAACAAAAGTGAGGCTTCAGGCCATGACTGTGAGTCTATAGAACCTGAATCATTATGCATTAAACATGGATTGCAGTATGTGCATTGGTTGTAAGAAACAGGCCCAATATAAACTCACTATATGACCAATGATTTATGGCTCAATATGCTGCACTTGGGAAAAACAGCTAATATCTCTCTCCTGGGAGTCTGCCAATTTTCTCTATGTCTCACTTCATAAGTTGACACATCAACATTTCTCACTTTCTATTTACATTCCTCTCACTTAACTTTTGTGCAGACGTGTACGTTCCTACTGAACATACAAGTGATTTATTCTCACGGTGCTTTTGTGATGGGTGCGCAATATCTTAAATAATGGAAAACCATCCATCCTCTGTCTCTATGGTGATGTTGCAGCTCAATATGCCTCATCAACACAAAGGCTGAGTTAAATAAAACACATCTAGGTAGTCAATACAAGCACATACACTGAGTTGTCTCCAGGGTCGTCATGTTCCTGTTGTTGCAATGATCTCCCTCAGAATGTGTATATGTGTGTGTATGTTTGTTCTCTCCAGAGACCAACCAGACAAGCGGGTGAGCAAGAGATGCTGATTTATTTTTCTTCTGGAGTTAAAGTCATGTCAGCGCTTCATAACCCTAATCCGAACCACAAGTATTGACTGAAAACAACAAAAGAAGAAAGCAAGTTTCGACAATCTATATTTAAAGCACAAATCGTTCTGAGGAATTTTCTGCTCTCAGTTTGTGGCACATCAATGCCCCAGAAGGTGACAGCGAATGAGATAAATCATCCTCTTGATATATGTATGCAGCATAATTGCAGTCATCAGAGGCAACAGTCATTTTATCCGTCACAACAACAAGCCCCATGGCATCTCGGGATGGAGAACATACAGCACTCATTCGGTGACAAAGTGCCGCTAATCTCTCCATCCATTTTTCATTGTGATAGCTACTGTACACGCCTTGCTCCAGGGTGCGACTGAGGCCAGGAAAAGGAGATGTTGGAGAGAAGAGGAGGAGGAAGGGAAGAGAGAGAGAGAGAAGTATATGTGGGTGGCACACCAGTGTCAACATCAGACATTTACAAAGAATTAGGCTGATCTATAATGTGTGCCACAGTAACAGCTGCTGAGATGCCAGAAGCACACAAGTGGAATAAATACATTAAACTGGTTAGCTATTGAAAAGCATCCATCTGGAGTGTGTGTGTTTGTGTAGACTGACTTGATCTGTGAGTGTGTGTGTGTGTGTGTGTGTGTGTGTGTGTGTGTGCGCGCGTGACTGCCACACATGCTCAATGCTTTGGCTTCAGGCCCTTTTTGCCGCCAATGTGTGGTACGATGAATGGAAAACTACACTCAACAAGGGATGCCTAACCAGCCATGGCAACGACTGGCTCACAGTGTCTTCGTATGGCAGCTAATCACAGACGATCATCAATCGCCTTGAAAAGATCAATTGGCTGAAACAGAATACTCGTTTCCATAAGTATCATATCAAACAGTCAATTGCAACAATCGGTTGAGATGCGCAACAGCAGAGTCTGCATTTTCTTTCCCTTTAAAGCTGCCTTTGAGTTCATTGTTTTTGCTCATACACCCACCAGTCAAATCCCACCCACGACTGACATATTCTGTTCTGTTTTGCTCCACGTCTCGTCTTTTCAAGCACCACGGCGCTTTCCACAGCTTATTCTCAACTTGTACAACAGAGAAGGAATCGCTTAACCAGAAAGTCAATGGAACAGTGAGAGCGTTCAGTCTTGTACATCGTGCTGAGGGCATAACGACACACAAATGAAACTAATTATTGATTAAATTCGAGATACCTTATCACATCTCTTATTCATTTGAACCTCATTTATTCCTTCTTAATTGCGTTGTGATGATTTTTCTTTTTTTGCATACAACAGGCTGGGATGAAATGTGAATAATAACAATGGTCCATTAGCATTCTCAGCATTCTTTTTCTACCTTGCTGACTGTAGCGAGATAAAGAGGATCTAATCAAATGATAATGTTTATTTACAGAAAAGTCCTATATACTGGGAGTTATTTGTTTTCAATCTGGAAAATCTACACTGAAACTAATACGATTTTTGATTAGAAGTGTTAAACTCTTAAGTAAACACTGAAGAATTGAAAGGAGTTACTGATAGTGGCAAACCCACCGAGAATTATCACCTAACTCTGCCATTACCATCAGTTGAGCTTTTTTTTTTAACGTCTTTCAGCTCATTGTTGTGGCTTCAAGGCCCACAAACTACTGTTTTGGTTCACTCTCACGACTCTCATCAGCAAAGGAAGGAATGAAATAAAAGGTGTTAAGTGTATTTTGCTTGTATGTCTTCACATTCTTGGCCAATAAAACTGATTCTGATAGAACACAAAGTTGTAGCCGTGACAGTAGACAAAGCTTCAGATATGGATGTTGCTGCAAAGTAGCTACAAATTCTAAAATGTGGATGCTTCACACACATCTTCAATCCAGCAGCACAGAAGATCTATACAATCACCACAGTTTCAAGGTGGAGACCCAAGATTAGTGTCACCAATACAGTATCCAAATGTGAAATATGGTCGCAGTTCACTTCTGTCCTTGAGTTACGGTGTTGAATAATGGCCAGAAAAGTGTTTTTGCAGAACGTTATGATATCACAGGGAAGTTGACCTTTGACTTTTTTGATATAAAATGTCATCATTTTACCATATTAGACATATGTGTGAAACTTTGTCATAATTAGCGTATGAATTCTTGAGTTAAGGCCAAAAATGTGTTTTGTCAGGTCACAGTGACCTTGACCTTTGGCCACCATATTGGACTGGCATTCACCACGTGACCAGAAACGCATCTGCAAGTGAACGCTAATGTTACTCTGTGTCTGCTGGATGTATAAATAAGCAACTATTTACTAACATGTTCACCATATCAACCTAAAAGATGGTAACATGTCATCAGATTGTTGTTTCTGCTTCCCCCATGTGGCCAAAACAATCAGTTACTTTTTTAGTTGTTTTTTGGGGTTTGTTTTTTTTAGCACTTTATGATCATAATTCACCATCAAGTAGGTTCTGGGTCAATGTCTAGCACTTCAAATTCAACCAAAATGTTGTTAAAATGTTCATTTTATAGTCCAAATTCCAAAAAAATGGTATTCTGTCATGCTTTAAATATACCCTCCCAAAGCATTTAACTAATACATATTCAAGGGATGAAGGAACTATTATGTAATTGGTAACTGTCAATGCAGTTTAAGTTTTAATAATCTCCCCCCTTAACAGAAAGATGGACATCCTCACAGCCCACAAGTGTGAAGCAAACCAGTGTCAGGAAGTTGCAGACATGTCACAAGCAACTTCCTGTTTTATCACAAAGGGCATTGGCTTCCTCTGACTAAGAGAAAGAAATGGGAAATGACACTGAAACACAGTCTCTGTATCTCTTTCAGATTTGTTGAGGTTTGATGAGGAGGGAGGGCTGGGAGGTGATGCAGATTACCCTGTGTCAGAATGTGTGTCAACACAGTTAAAAGGTTTAACAGGAAATTAAACACACAGTGAAGAGGAAAGTAGAATAACAAGTAGGGTGGATGAGTTTAAAGAGGGTAATTAAATGGAGATTTTGATTTGCAAGCTTAAGATGCTCAGGCAAAATTCCAATTCACCAAATCTGGAAATAAGTGCTTTTTTGACAACATGCACAAATTTGGGTATGTTCATACAGGACAAATGCTGGGGGAAAAAAGACTTGCACCTAAATTGTGGGCATCAGACTAAACATAACAAAATAGACGCCATATAGGCCAGAATTTATTTACAGTGCTAGAAAAGGCATTTAGAAGAGTATCATTTATGTAGAGGAAACATTTAATTGTCTTTCTCACAAGGTTTTAGCGAGACATTAGCAGACATATTTCGTTTCTGGATAATATGCCCCAAAGGAAACCTATTAAGAACAATAAGACACTCAGATTGCCCCTATGGGAACTCCTGTAGTTGAGGAGCCTGCAAGAAAGAGGCTCATCCTCCCAAAACTCTTAACAACATATGTTCATTTCTGTTTGCTGTACAGATGCTTCATCAGATCTATTTATTTAAAGTACTTGGGTAAAAAGGACAAAGCAAAAGGCTTATGGACACAAGAAACTCTTCAGTACATTAACAGGACCATCCTGTGGTGGAAAGCAATCAGACAGGCCATGAAAGATGTTTCAGCTCGATGTTGCTGCTTTCCCCTGAAGGTAATATTATTGCACCAGAGGTATGAGGCTGCTGAATGTGTGAATCGATTGCAGGCTGCTTGTGTGTACTCCAAACTCCAGGCCAACATTATTGATGGGACTATTTGTAGCTTTGCGACGTTTACCTTTATCATGTGACACTCATCGCTGTTATGGACTATTTTTATTGCTCTATAACAGAACCCCTTCAAGCGGGGCCTGGGGGAGTAAATATGTTGTGTACGATGTATGTTAGGCCTCCATTATTTCCTCTGCCACCTGAATCGTTCCACTACTTGTATCAATAAACCAAGAGGTTCCATCACAGAGCCTCAGATCTATGAAGGAAGGTAGCAGGCAGTGTACTGCTCACTCACCCTCACCATAATGGCACTGTCACCTTGGCTGCAAGATCCTTCACTTTGATATGTTGAAGTAGCAATGAATACTATTTGTACTGCCCCCTCTGCTCAAAACGACCTTCATATATATCTACCAGGAGTTTAAAGAGGGACCGAGATTTCTGGTTTTTAAAACTCACTTGCTAACCCAAACAAAAACTCCTCTTCCAGTGAAATTTCTCTGTGAACTCTATTTCTTGTCTAATAAAATATGAGCAAAAAAATGACAGATCCATTTGTTACAGCTTTTCAGTGTTTATTTCACCATCCTCACCCTTAAGATTATATACCAGATACTAAAATAAAACACAATATTCAACAAGGTTGTACAGAAATAACCTGCTTGGGGTTAACTAGGTAGTGCAACTTAATACATATCCATGGAAGGGTTAGGTCAATAACATATGTCTTTGACGTCACTATGAACTAAAGAGAAATACATGGTGCAAGACAAATGCTGGAAAGGAATTATATAACTTAGTACAAAGATCCCAAAGAAAAAGAAAAAAAAAAAAAGGCCACATACTGAATATTAACAGGAAGACAAAACAAATATACACTCTACAGTATATACAACACCACTGTTTGTGTGGATACATTAAAGTTACCCAAAACCTATTGTTTGATATCAAAACACTCATCTCCTGTAGATTTGACCAGAAGCTATAAAAAAATATTGTGTAATAAATGTTCTGTCCTTTTCAAAGCACAACATCTATGATACAGCCACATTTAAAGTCTACAGGGGCTGACTGTTTGATACTCAAAAGATAGATGTTTGGAGAGGATCACGTGAACACACATTGTGACAATTCATTTAAAAAGCAGGGGAGCCTTATAAATAACTTATTAGAGTCCAAAAATTAAGAAAAAAAAAAAAGAAAAAAAAAAAAAAAAGACAAAATTAGAATTCACCAACATCCACCCTCTTGTCCCTGAACTTGCTTCTGGCCTTGGTCCGAGCCTTGAACGCGGCAGAGTTGTGGAGATGCTGGAAAAGAGAGGGCAGGGGTGTTAATACAAAGTGGAGAAAAAAAAAAGCTACAAGGATTTGTGTTTTAAAATGGGAAAAACAAAACATACCCTTTCAAAGCGAGAGATTTTCATGGCCTTCATTGTGGCTGAATCAACCAACATAGGTGGTCCCAGTTCAAACACATCTCTGATGAATTCATTTGCCTGGTTGGAGAAAAGTTAAAAACAAAAATAATTGAAAACACAGTTCTACTAATCATTAGCATAATATAAATGTCAGCATAGGACAAATCTGAACAGAAACTAGTTTATTTAGGATACTGTTTGCAGTGTTGTGTGGTCTGAAATATGTTCCATTGTCTCATCTTCACTTGTGAAATTGTTGCATGTTTTCCACAAGCGTGGGCTGTCGGCCAGATTGCAGACTAACTGTCCAACCAGCTGCCTTTAATGGGTCTCTTTCTCCCCCCTCAAATGTGCAACATTATCCTAAATCAAGTTAATTAGCCTCATCTTCCTGCATCAGGCAGACAGTTACTATATTTTGTATCACTGCTGTGTCAGTGCAGGAAAAATGACCTCTTGTTATTTATCATCCCGTCAAACAGAGCCTCATGAGAACAAAAACTGTAGTGCAATTAAATTAAAATGTCACTATCAGGTATTAGTTTCTGTTATAGGCGATGTCAACTCACATTATGCATTTAAATTTTGTATTTACATTTATGACAACATTCCACAGATACTTTACATCTCATTAAAAAGATACCTGTAGGTGGTAGTTCATCCCAGAGCCCACAAACTCTCTGAAAGCATCGTATGTCCTCTTTCTAACCCAGCTGTCGATGGTCATGCGCTCCGTCCCAAAGCGAATGGTCTCGGACTGGAAGTCGCCCTCCTGGAAGAATATATAGGAGGGTGGTGAGAAAGATAACCATGGACACAGACAGATTCTTACACTGATGTGAAACACCAAGGTGGCGCTGCCCTGCTGGTGACATGGAGGAGGGCTCTTGCTGCACATTGTTTGTTTGTGTCGTCTCTGTTTGTCATCGGTTGGCGCACTGAGCACTACATTCACTGAGTGTGGGTGTTAGTCTGGACTGTAAGTAAACAGCAGGGAAGATTATGGGAACGCCCACACCCCTCACTCCAACACATTTTTGAGCAGTCCACTATTCGGCAGGCTAACAGGATTTTATCCAACTTTTTCCAACTCTGAGTGTGTGCTGCTGAAATCTGGAAGGAGCTACAGGATCCCTTTGTTTAAGAATAACTGTTATAAACGTTCATCAGGACAGACAATAGCAGGGGCAGAGGCAGGCTCCATCAATTGCTTGTGTGCTTGTAAGCATGTAAAGTAAGATGTGTTGTTGCTTGTAATTTATGTAATAAGATGTGTATGTTCTGAGAAGTATGCCTTCAAATCGTTAACTTTTAACAGTGTGAATGGTTTTGTGACTAATTTGCTCAGCTGTTTTATCCCAGGCCAATGTCTGCACATTAAATAGGAACTATTTAATGTGTTTTATTGTAATGTCTGGTTTGATGCAGCAGTTTCCTTTATCCAAGACTATTTTTCCTATGAGAGATAATAAAGTAACCTTGACCTTATTCACAGCCTTAATCCTCCTCAAAAAAAGCAAAGTGTGCCCTCTCAAAGTTGTCCTCCGCTAAAAACGCTGCATCTCTAGTCTGTCACTCCAATCCACTCTATATAATAAGCAGGAAGTTAAAAGCCCGAATTTCAAATTATAAAACTGTCAAAACACAGAATACTCACCTCGACAGCCTTGAGCACGTCCCTGAATACCGACCGCTGCTTCTTCTTGTCCATTTTGGCTCTGTGCTTGTTGCAGTCTGTGGCCAATGCATTCAATTTATCGCACAGTTCATCCCAGTCATCAAACTCAAAGTCCTGAAGGGACACAAGGTAAAGAAATGCTGCACTCATGACCAATGAAAACAATTCAGCCAGACATGCATTTAATTTAACACAATTTAAAGACAAAATAAAATTAAAAAAAAGACTAAAATTACAGTCCGTTTGTATCCAGCAGTAATGTCTTCCAACAGTTGATAGTACAGGAATGACAAGTGATGGGACATTAAACATGTGAAAATTGAACAGCATGGATGTGAACTTACAGAGTCCATGTCTCTGGCCAGCTCAAAGAGCAGGGCGATGGTCTCCCCTGCAGCGATTCTCATATTGACATCCTCACTTTCCAACAACCTTGGCAGTTTGGGCAGGTGTCTGAATAACAAAATAAATGCATCTAAATTTTTTAAAAATATGTTCTTCTATTTTCTAATGCTTATCTAGATCTGAAGAGCAGTAAAATGACATGACTACAAAAAAAATTTAATAAATCATGTTTGGCTCTCTCTGCGGTATGTAGTTGAGGTGAACTTGACTTTATGTTTTATCATTTGTGACAGTTGGTCTTACTTGCGCAGGATGTCTTTGAGTTGGCTGGCAGTGCAGATAGTGAGCAGCAATGCCCAGGACAGCAGAGCGTTGGTGTGGAGCTGGCTTGTCTGGAGACTGATCGAAGGACAGGTACCATCTACCCTCGCGTAGGACCTGGTGAACAGGTTCTCAAAGCACTCCATGGTGGAATGCACGTCCTAGAGCAGGAAGCAGCAGAGGATCTTATCAGGAATGGAGTTTGTCATGCAAAAATCAAAAACTACTAGGAATGTTTTTTTTAAAAACAACAACAACAACAACAACAACAACAAAAAACTCATCACAATTAACATGTTTCTGCCTTCATGATTAACTCCAGGGGGGATGACTGGATGAGGCACAATGTCACAACCAATAATTACTACAAATATACAACTGAAACAGGTTGTAAAGGAGACGTCACTGCAGTTTGCCCTCAATCCCAGAAGTGTCAAACCACAGAAAAGACAATGAAAGTGATCAAAACTTACCAAAATGTCATCTTCTGCAACCAAAGTACAAAGGCCCAGACTTGTTGCCACCTATTACAAGAACAAAGAGACTCCTTTCAGCTGGCTTTTCACAGCATAGAGGTTTCAGAAAAATCAACCGCATTCTTCCACGGTAATAGAAAGAGTAATAAAAATCAGGTACTCACAGCCTGTCTGGCCTGAATGTTGGCTGATCCATCTGCCAGGATGTTTTTGAAGATGGGTTTAAGGGTCTTAAACACCTCCTCGCTCTCGATGCCCGAGCCCAGCTGGATACACAGCAGGCAGGCTAAAGATGCCGCTGCTCGCTGCTCCTCGCCTTTGCCTGACAGTTACAAAAAGCTGATGTTAAGAACTAGACCTATCATTCAGAAAATACCTTTAAAATAATAAATAAACAACAAGACAGTTGAAATAACTGCAATAATGTTTTAGGTACCTTTCTTGAGACAGCGTTCGATGCTGTCTGTGATGGTCATCCTTCTCTCTGAGATGAACTCGTACAGGATCCGTGTGGCCATTGCCGTTTTAAGCCCGTCCAGTGCCCCCTGTCTGGTCTTAGCACTGTGGAAACAAACGTTCATTATTCCTATTGCACAAATTATTAAATCGGAAGGATGCATGACAGTGAAATGTCAGAATATATTATTTCCACCTCACATTTTAAAAATTTCATGTTAAAAGTTTCAATAAATATAATTCAGTGAGCTTATATTTTATTAGTAATACATTTTCACTCACAAAATCAAAACTAAGTGACTTAACACCATTCTATTTTACATACATGAATTGATGTGTGACTGCCATCTGAAAGTTGAACTGCGTCATCCATTTTTGCCAAATGGTCAAAAATCTAACAGTTTATAATGTTCACTGTTATGTTGAGGAGATGTGTTGCAGCTATAAGCTTGAGTTTAACTTTAAAAAAAAAAAAAACTGGCCTTTTTGGGGATGAAGTCTATTTTTAACTTGACTGGGCTGCACACCCCAGTGATACCTTTCTCCTGTGACTGACAGCAGCACTCTAAACTCCAGCTACCCATCCCAGAAATAAGCCCTTCAAACTATATTAGTCACACCTACTTTGAAACATCTGCTGCTGGAGACTCTGAGTCAATATTTCTAGTGTATTATTCTACACTGTGCATGTATTTCTGTTAAATTATTTTGACTGTTTAACAATAGTGAAAAACAGACCATTTCATCCTTGGCAGTCAAACGATTTCTGAATAGTTCTGCATGCACTCTGCATGCCAAGATCAGATAACATGTGTATGTAGACTGTTTTGAATTTATCAAGCAAGACTTTATACCTCTTATCCACCGTGCTGTCTATGAACCCCTTCAGCTTATACTGGAAATCCTCCTGGGCTGTGTCCTCACTGGCTTCTCCACCTGGCAACACCACAACATGTGTTAAGTGGACAATAAAATTTTCAGAGGATTTGATTCAAATAATGATAGAAACACTTATTTTATTTTAGTAGTTTTACTCAATTGTTTGCCCAGTGAGAAGCTTCACTGCAGAATTTAAACCATCTTGTGCATTCCCCATTTGATGAAAAGTGAACACAAATTGCAAACACTGGCCCATGCAGACACACCCCATGACAGCATAGCCAAACATGTGTATTCACAATTTCAAACAAAGGCTGAAGCATACACATAACAAAGTGTACAAAACACAGACACACACACACACACGTACCATCATCTGCTACACTGGTGGCGTCACTGAAGCTGCTGCAATGGCTGAGGGTCTCAACGGAGGCGTCCTCATCACTGAAAGGCTGCACATTTCCATGCTGCCCCCCTGGAAAAAAACAAAAAAAGACAGATTAACATAAGCAGAAAAAATATAATCCAGCCTAATCAAATCAAAATGCATTAGTACAGTGCAGCAGGTCTGCCTATTATGTAATCCCGGCGCCACACAGGTACTGTAGCAAATACTGCAGTTATCTAATCTGCCCCATGTCCTTTGCACGCTTTATCCTGCTGGTGCTTTCATTATCTCATGAGAAAATGCACCATGTTGTCAGGGTCAAGGGCAACCCACGCTTCTGTCGGCTGTGTAAACACAACATGATGTTCAGGTTGGGGAGACATGGGTCAACAAATGCAAACTTCTATAACATGACGGACAATCTGCCACAGCAATTACTGCCTTAGCTGCAAAACTAGATTTCAGAAAAAGATGAGTGCAGTTTTGGTACATAGTACAGAATGAGTCTCAGCATAATATCTTAAAATGTTTTCATGATAACAAGGAAGACTGTGGGGGTGTTGTAAAAATTCATGGCTAAATTAGTGTGAAAATCTATGCTGTGCTCATTTTCCAATACTAAAAAGCTCCTATTTTGTTAGTTATAAGAAACTTTAATGAAAAACACATAATCTGCAGCCAGATTCCCAACCACAGTCTCTGCCCTGGCCTGAATTCACCTCTGGAGGATGTGATGTTGGTAAACATGTCACTGTACAATCACGTTTTATTGCGGTTACAATCAAGAATTATTGTACCTACATGTGTAAAGCCACCATAAAAACTACAAAAAGTACTGTCAGCTGATTGTAAAGGCCGTTTTAACCACCTATTACAGTCTATTATGTGCGTGTGTGTGTTTGTGTGCGTGTGATGTTGACGTGGACTCGACAGCTGATTTCGGAGAACTGGGCTCCGCCTCCTCTTTTACACCCCGCTCTGTGGAGTCCAAAATGTCCGGCTTCTGTCGTTCAAAAATAACAACCAATATAATAAGCATGTCTTATGTGCCAGTTCCACGTCAGCCAACGTTAGTCAAAATTAATACTTTGGCCGCAAAGTCGGCTAAACACCTTCTGAGGCCAAACCGACGTTCTGTAGAACGTGAAACCCCAAATAATTATTACTTTCGTAAAGCAGTTATCATGGTAAAAGCCGTCAAATTATCAAATAAGTAACGTTATGTTTATTTAGATAAGCTTTTGTCTACCTAGCAACCAAAGCCGTGTCTTACTAGTGGAGAAATGACATTAGCTTACGTTAGCTTGGAAAGTAACGTACCATGCTTCGACCATATAGCTAATAATTCGTGTGAAAATGTTAATTTAACAGCATTAAACAGGTTTTTAATAATTATAAAGCAAAAACATATTGTTGTATGGTGGTATATTTGATGAGCAGCAGCGATGCTTTGTGTTTTTACGGGTAGTTAGCTTTGTGTTTTGACGCAGGCCAGCCTCTTAACGTTTGTAGTCCTGACTGTAAACACGTTCAACTCCACTCAATGGACTCACAACACGAAAAGAACTACAACTACCGTCAGCTACGAGGAAGTCGAGTGAAGCAAGGCCCAAGCATCGCGGCCGCTAGCTCACTTAACTTACCTCTGCTGTTCTTCTTCTTGGCCCTTGGCATTTTCGTGCAGTTAAAAGTCAAATTTGATCAAAAATCAGCCAATACACGACCAGCTTTTATTGTATTGTCTCGTAAAATGAAAATATTCCCGTGGCACAGTGGATAAAAAGGAATTGAAAGCGATCTTGGAGATAGACTGTCGGCCGAGACGATACATTTTCCCTCTTAAACCAGGGCTGCGTAGACAAGTGTGGCACCGCAGTATTTATACCGGCAGACATGTCACGAGGAATTTTCCCGGCATCGCTGGCCAATCCGGGAAAAAGAACAAGCGTCGCGTGTGTTCGCGCGTGACGCAGTGAGGAGAAACGTGGGAACTGTATAACATGAGTCTTTGGGTATTTTGGTCAAATGCGTATCTCTCAGTGGTCATCTTCAGTTTATTTTTTATTGATATGCTATAACCTTCATATCTCTGAGGACAAAGACACAATTGATATTTACCATATTATCTTAATAAGCAACGATATTTCAAAAAGTGTATCAAACAGGTGTTTTTACAAAAACTTGAAAAACGCTTAAATACACTTATACAACATAATTTAACTTTTAAATTAATAGTTTAGGGAGTATTAGGGAACGGACGCTATTGACCTGGTTGGAGGTATCATGCCATGGAAACAGTATATATGCCTCTGTGACGCATTAAGATGGAGCATCTATTATGTAGAGAGGATGCAATTATAGGGCTCTCTGCTGCAATGGATAGCCGACTGTGATAGTTTCTGTGATGCTATTGTAATTATTGACTTCGATGATGCCATTAACATTGTATTTATATCTTTGATGTAATACTTTGATTATATGCATCTGCATACAATCAGTTATATGTCTTGATAGGTAGTGTGATCTTTGGGCTCTTATGATCATTTTATCATCTGCGATGCAATAGATACTGTGGATACTAAAATTTATTGGTATCTGTGATGCAGTTATATACTGTATATAATGCATCAGAAATTATAAGCCTTTGTATTGCAAAAATACATTTTATAGTCTCTCTCAGATAAAATCCATAATGTGGGTTTACTTACCATGTAGAACATTTGCACTTTTCTTTCACATTAATTCAGTCATGTAAGTTGTAACCATACTAGGGTAGTCAAAATAAGAGAATCACCTCACAAAACAACAGATACACACAGTAAACATTAATTTGGTGTATGTTTTAGACTGTCATAGGTGCTCTTAAAGTGCATTTAAAGCCTATTTCTTTCCATGTCTTTCAGTTTTTGTTCATTATTTTTGAGACTTAACCCCACAACTGAATCTCAATCACGAGTTGCACAAATGTAGCACATTAAGATGAACATCTGTTAGCAATATACAGGGGATGAACACAGTGTAGTTCAATGTACAAACACCTCAGTACTCATGCTCTGTGATCCTTGTGCTAATAACAATGTGTTTTGGCTCAGTCTGTTCCTCCTAGAGGAGAGTAATCAATAGGAATTGCCCATAAACAATACAAGGTGAAAGTCGTCCGTTTACAGTTATTTCTTCATGTTGAATGCAACCTGTAACATTTGTTCATCAATGCAAGAGTGTGACTGAGTAATTGAGTCATTCAAATATCTTTCTTTCAGAAGTGTAAAGAGATGTTTTTACAAACAGAGCACTGCTTTACTATTTTAGCTTCCTTTTCAGTGGTTAAGTAGTATAGATTTTCCCCAGATTAACATTGTGAGAGAGAGAATCAATACCAGCAAGTAGACTGCAGTTTCACACACCTACCAGTTGCAATAAACAGCAGATCTCAGGATAATGCATAGTATCAACTGTCTGCACTCTACAAAGGTACAAATTTTTGATCAATTGGATTCCCATAGTCTAAAATTAAAATGATAATTAGGCAAGATTAGAATTACCTGAATGATTCAATCTACTGTAAGGTGTTACTATTCTGTCCATTCAGCCAATTAAATCTTGTTTTCTTGCTTTCGCCCTCTACAGGAGTCAAATACAGGACAGATAGATGTCTTGGTGAGCAACAATTCAGTTTGTCAGTATGTGGGTCTTGTCTCAACCCAAATCCTGAGGTCAGTGACCACTGTCTCCACTAGATTGCCCTTCTGCCCAAGATCTGAATGAACATTTATAAGTTCTTGGCCTTAGCCAGACCTGAGATTGAATCCTTCAAGTTAATTATCTATTCTGGCTTCTATTATTTCAGTCACTCCGGTTTTTTCTTGACAGGACAGAAATAGTATTCTCTCTTACACAAGTGGAAAATAGCACAGATGCAGTCTCCTTGCTGCCATTCCCACGGCCCAACTGTCAACAGGGGCATAGTGCATTCAAGAAGCTTGCAGAATTCAAAGCTTTCATTTTTCATGCACCTCGTGTTCGACTGTTGGGAGGCTTCCAGAGCTGCTTCCCAAACACATACACACACCTACACACTGATCATTATCTTCAGTTTTTGCCTTTTTAAATCTATTTAATTACTAAAGCTGCTTTCTATCATGTAGTTGTCAGTTTAGATTGCATTTTCTTTGATCCACAGGCACTATCAAGACGTGGGTGGACTCACAAACATATTTAGCACTTTTTAATACAAATCATCACAATTAACCGTTATTCAGTAGCTAGTAACATCAGATGTAAACATAAAAGTTCTAGACCAACAACGAAATACCACGCACAAAAATAGAATTAAACCAAACTCAAATAAAAAATGTAAGTAGTTTCTGTTTAATCACTTCACCAGGCAGTGGCCAATAGCAGCAGGATTAAAGCAGCAGACACATGGACCAGAGCAGTTTACATTTTACTAAACAAAGCACAGACAGTGCTTTACTTAGCCTGCCACAAGATCCTTCATTATGGGTTCAGTTTTAGATATGTGTGTTTCAAGAAATGCCAGAAGTTTCAAAAAGCTGAGGACTACAGAGTTCAGTTATTGCAGAGGTCAGAGTGTTTGCACAAAAATGCATGCACAGTAATTTTTTTAAATCAGAGCACTGTTGAGTATCATCCTCCTTTGCAGACTAACCAACTCTAAAATTGAATACACAAGCAATAGGGTTTGTGTAATGACATGTGGTCTTACTTTCCGTTTATGGAGTGATGTGCAGCCTTAAATATTTAAGGTGACAAACACTTTTTACCCTCAAGACGGCCCAACAGATGACAGCACTCATTGCCAGGAGAGGCTGTATGTAGCCCATTCTGTTTGCAGCATCAAGCTGAGATCAAGATGGTGGGTTTTTGTTTTGCCTCTGTGTGTAAAGATATGCTCCCTGATTTGCTTCCTGCTTTCTTACACCGAGAACACTTTGCTGCTTGCTCTCACGTCTGCTTGCATTCTTCTGCTGATATTTTGGGGGGTTTTTTCTGCAAGAAATTACGAGCAGCAGCTCCTTGATACTTATAAATCACTGGGACTGTAATTTTTTGTAGATATAGTGGGCTATTGCCACATTTCAACATTTTTATGACCTCCTCAGTACTACATGAGTGAGACCTACCAACAGCATAAGTCTGTACTGCAGTGACTGGAAACAGGAGGGCTGTGTACCAGGTAATAAATCTACAAGTGGTAGTCCTCGCTGGAACTCTCTTGGTGCAAAACCTAAGAGTAAATCATTTCCCTGGGAAATGGGAGGGCGAGTAACAGACAGAGCCCAGCACCCTGAGATTTGTGATGTGACTGGCTGGCCTGCATTATCATCCATTCCAGGCAGAGCGCCTCTTCAACCCCTGTTCTTAGTAGGACACAGCTGTGGACAGCTGCGAAAGGGAGAACTAGCAACAAACCTTCCAAACAACCACATGTGCAATTGGGGAACAGATTTGATCCACTGTTGCTGGACCCTGGATCTCTATCTGATGACCTGGATAACCTCTCGTCTTCACACAGCAGGGTAAAGACTGAGAGTAAATCAGAAAGTAAAAGGCTACAGGGAAAGCTAATGCCTGGGCCTCAAACTCTGATTGTGGGTGACTTTGTTGTAAAAGATGTAAGAGGCATGAGCAGGAAGAACACCGAAATACCCTGTTTCCCCAGGGATATGGTCTCTAACATGACAGAAAGGATCCTGCATATCGTGGCTGCACATCTAACTGTGAAAACCATCATTGTGCACATAGGAACCAATAATGTTGTCAAACAACAATCTGAAGTACTGAATCAAGACTTTATTGATCTGCTCACCTCAGCTCCTTGAATGCTGAGGTGCTCATCAGTGGCCCTCTACCAGAGGAGGAGTTGAGAGATTCAGTAGATTGTTGGTACTGAACACATGGCTTTCAACTGCATGTACCATCCATCCATTGCACTTTATTGGCAATTTCAACTTTTTCTGAGACTGCACACATCTTTTTAAGGCAGATAGACTTTGCCTTAACAAGTCAGGAGTAAAATTTTTTAATCTCTAATCTACTTTACATCCTGCGTCACCAATCTGCTCCCTCTGCTAAGGACAAGAGATAAGAAGAATCAAAACAAGAAGAAGACATAACACAACACAGCAGAAACCTTGAAAGAGAGCCACCTCAGCCCCTGCCTAAAGAGCTTCAAACATGAGCGTTATCAGAGCCAAGAGGAAGAATCTCCACCCTCCTCACCAAAAACCACCTGTGAGGATTCACCTTCTTCACCCCCCTCCCCTCAAACCCCATCCAGGTCACCCTACTCTCCAGCCACCTTCCTCCACCCTGTTGGAGTTCATTGACCAGATGAAAGAGCTGGTCACTGCTTGGACCAAACTTACCCCCATCCTACTCCCATTTTCTCTCCCCTAAATCTCCCTCAGCGTCCACCTCCACCATTGGCTTTGTCCTCAGCCAGTTTTGACACAGTTGTCACAGTTATGACATAGCCATTTTGTTTAATGCTTTCCTCCAATTCAAGCAGATATCTTATAGAAAATATGTTTCTTTTGAATATGTGGCTCTTAAGTTGATTTCCTCCTCTCATGCTTTATTCCTAAATATCTACAGGCCACCTAAATACTGTGCAACCTTTTTTGATGACTTTTCCGAACTGCTGTCTATAATCTGTATTGACTTTGACTGTGTAGTTATTGTTGGTGATTTTAACATCCATGTTGACAACCCCCAGGACAGAGTGACTGAAGAACTGTGTTGTGTTCTTGATAACTATGGACTGACTCAGCATGTGGTGGAGCCCACACACAACAACAGGCACACTCTGGACTTAATCATCTCCAAGGGTCTGAACATTTCCAAGGTTGTGGTGCCTGATGTTTCTCTCTCTGATCATTCTTGTGTTTTCTTTGAGAGTAATATCTCAGTGCACACAAGTGTTCAAATAGAGGTAATCACAAAACGGTATATCACTGAAAACACCAGTGAAATATTTAGTTAGGCTTTCTCTTCCACACCCGCCTTCTCTTAGGTCTCAGTCAATGAGCTTGTAGATAATTTAATTATTATTGAATATTAATCATTATTATTGATGCTATTGCACCCACTAAGGTGAAGGTGGTCTCTGGTAAGAAAAGATCTCCATGGAGAAATGCCACGCTGGTCAGAATAGAAAAAAGAGAGTGCCAAAAAGCTGAACGCAGGTGGCAAAAAATAAATCTCCACATTCATTATGACATCTGTAAAGAGAGACTTCACATTTATAATTTGGAACTGAGAAATGCAAGGCGGTCCTTCCTCTCTGACATCATCGCCAAAAACAATAATAATGCACATGCCTTGTTTTCTGCTGTCGACAGGCTAACAAACCCTCCTGTAGTTTCTGAACTTCTATCCACCAAGGCGTGCAATGAATTTGCCTCCTTCTTCACTGAAAAAATTCAGAAAATTAGATAAGCAGTCAGTGCCTCCATGTCAGTTACAGGATCTGTGTTGTCGCTGTATCCACTTAAAATCAATTCAAATACCCATCACACAATTTTATTCGATCAACCATAAAAACTCAGAGGACATTATACAAATCTGAAATCCTCCTCCTGCTACCTCAATATTCTGCCAACAGGTTTTTTCAAAAATGTTTCAGATTGCATGGTCTCAGATCTCAACACGTCTCTTCTCTCAGATGTCTTCCCACAGGCCCTGTAAACTGAAATCAAGCCACATTTAAGGAACAGTTATAGGCCCATATCAAACCTCCCATTTTAAGTAAAATAATTGAGAAAGCTGTTTTCAACAGCTGAACAACTTCTTGGCAGTAAACAACTGTTTTGATGTGCACCGAGACTGATCTTGTTAAGGTCTTCATAGACAGCCACTTAAACACAAACAGTGGCAGAATTTCAGTCTTGGTATTTTTGGGTCTGCTGCATTCAACACGATCAATCACAACATATTACTAGACCGACTGGAAAACTGGGTGGGACTTTCTGGCACAGTACTAAACTAGCATGAATCCTACTTAAAGAACAGGGACTACTTTGTGTCTATAAGTAATTACACATCTGAATGGACAAAAATGACATGTGGAGTTCCCCAAGGCTCCATATTTGGGCCTCTTCTGTTCAACATCTACATGCTTCGACTGGCTCAGATTATGGAAAACAACAAAATATGTTACCATAATTATGCAGGTGACACACAAATTTACATAACCATATCACCAGGGGATTATGGTCCAATACAAGTGCTGAGTAAGTGCATGGAACAAATCACTGATTGGATGTGCCAGAATTTTCTTCAGTTAAATAAAGACAAAACTGAAGTAATTGTTTTTGGAGGCAAGGAAGAACGATAAAAAGTCAGCGCTCAGCTTCAATCAGTAATGTTAAAAACCACAAACCAAGCCAGAAATTTTGGTGTAGTCATGGTCTCAGACCTGAATTTCAACAGCCACATTAAGACAATTACAAAGTCAGCCTGCTGTCACCTGAAGAATATATCAAGGATTAAAGGACTTATGTCTCAGCAAGATTTGTAAAAACTTGTCCATGCATTTATCTTCAGTAGACTACTCAACTATTCAAATACTGTAGCAGTGTCTTTACAGGTCTGCCTAAAAAATCAATCAGACAGCTGCAGCTGATTCAGAACACTGCTCAAATCCTCACTAAGACCAAGAAAGTGGATCATATTACTCCAGTTCTCAGATCTTTACACCAGTTGGCCAGTTGGCCCTAAACCATTCAGTGTTTTATAAACTGTTGGTTTATAAAGCACTGAATGGTTTAGGGCCAAATACATTTCTGATCTGCTGCAACATTATGAAACATCCAGACCTTTCAGGATGTCTGAGACAGCTCTGCTTTCTGTCCCCGGAGTCTAAACTAAACATGGAGAAGCAGCGTTCAGTTTTTATGCTTCACATATCTGGAACAAACTCCCAGAAAACTGCAGGTCTGCTGCAAGTCTCAGTTCTTTTAAATCAAGGCTGAAGACTTTTCTGTTTGCCACTGCCTTTTATTAAATCAAATTTGAGGCTTTTGATTAATTTCATTTATATTTTCTATTCCTTTAGCTCTTTAATCACTATTTTTTAATTGTATTTAAATGTCCTTTTATAATATGTTTCTTTTGCACTTTGTCTTAATTCCTTTAATATTTTATGTAAAGCATTTTGAATTGCCTTGTTGTTGAAATGTGTTATACAAATAAACTTTGCTTGCCTTGCCTTGATGATTATTTTTTTTAGGCTCAATAGGGCCCCCAAATCCCCAATCTTCCTCACAACTAACTGTTGATGTTTTGAGGCTCAGCTGTGATCTGTTTTAATGTAAACTAATTTAATGATTAAAATTAAACAGTTATCCAGCTTGCTTGACCTTGCTCGAATAAAACAGACCGTAACATCAAACCTATTTGCCTGATGAGGATTCAGCTTCCAGACTTTGCAACTGTCTTTGGCACTAGGGGGAGCCATTCTGTTTGAAATTCAAAGGACACACTGCTCTCACTGCAATATAGCAAGTGAAATTCCCAGAGATGTTTTTTTGATGCATAATTTATTGAGTCAGTGAACTGTGCTCACTGCTGAGCTGTGTCTTGCTTTAAACGTTTAATGGACTGGAGCGTGCGATGCAAATATCAACTAACCAGAGCAGTTAGATGGCTGTAAAAGCAGCATTTCAAAATGTATTCTGTTGAGATACTGAAGTAATGAAAAAAACAGATGTTATTTTTTCTTATGTAGTGGGAGCTGGTTTAGGCAAGCCTCAGCAGAGTATAGAGGGAGAGAGAGAGAGAGAGAGCTAGAAATCACCTGCCAGTAAACCAGTGTAAGAATAAGGAAAAACAGAGCAGCCCAGTCTAACCTCACTCAGCATGCCTGGCACGTTGCATCAAATGGGCACAAGCCCTGACCAACCTAATGCCACAGGAATACAGATCATTACCAAAATAACAGATAGTGGGGTGGGGGGGGGGGGGGGGGGGGGGGGGGAGCGAGAGAGAGCTGACAGCAGATAATAGAAAATGTCTGAATATTAATTTCATGTGCAATGCTACTGTTTCTAAATAATTCATAAATGACATGGCCTGGAGCAATGTGGTGAGGCTGCATGGGTTAAGGCTGTTAGGGAGTGAGCGGGGGTTAGGAAATGATCTGTGGTCTGTAGGTGGAACATCAAAAACACTGCAAAGGTGATCTTTTAAAACTTTGAAATTTAGCAGTGTGCATTCTCTTCCTTTACTTGTCATTTCTGGTAGACAAGACCCCAGATACCTCTAGGTGAAGAGGCTCTTACTTGTTCTATTTCCTGACATCTAACTGTAAGCATTTCACCCGAGCCAGGTATCAACCAAGCATCTGTTTTTAAGTCATTTGTAGTTTGGGCTTAGGTGTGTGCAGCTGTTTGACACTTACTCACTCTCTTGCCAGGAGTTAGATAAGAAGATTGATACCACTTTCAAACCTGTACCCTAAATATGAAGCTACAGCCAGGACACTGTTAGCTTAGCTTAGCAGAAAGACTGGGAACAAGGGGAAGCAGCTAGCCTAGCTGAGCTAAGATAATGCCTCTCCCACAGTACATTTCCCAAAATGTCAAAGCTATTCCTTTAATTTGGATATAATGTCTAAATTCCCATATCATGCATCATATTCTTTCATTTTTTTTCTTTGATTCAGTTGCCTCTACTCAGGGCTATATTTGGCTATCATGAAAAAGTTAAAATTTAAAAACATATTTTTTGCATCCTTCCCATTCCATTTCCAGTTATGTTTCCCTACAGGGATCATTGCATATTTAACTTACCATTGCTGTCTCACTGTATCCATGTATGAATACCACTCTAAATAAACTTGACTTAATGTGACCAATTTACTAAAAAATCAAACTGTATCATTTGGCATGCGCTCCACTTGCCTTGGATGCCAACTGCCATAATTTGAATTATCATTATTTATCAAATATCCAGCCCTGTTCAGCAATAAAAACAACTGCTGGCTGATGGAGGCAGGGTGCTCAAATTAGAGCATCCAGCTCCTAATTACAGACTGTTAGTCATTGGCTGAATCCCATATTCTTTCCCCTCATTTTCTTGTTTTGAGAGGGGTTTAGCATTCTATCAGTCACATTACTATGACAGCAAGGCTACGCTTTTGTCATTGTAATTACCTCTCCATCCGCGTACACATTTGTCTTACTGGCTTACATTTTACAACTTCAATCTCAATCCATTAACCTTTTTAAGATGGCTCCAGAGAGAGAGAGAGAGGGAGGGAGGCAGAGAGAGGCCTTTGTTCTGAAGCTGTAGTGTGCCGCGCCCTTACCAAGAACCCTAACATAGATTTTAATTGATCAAAGACAGTAAAAAAAAAAAAAGAGTAGAGAGAGAGTTGGGGGAAGGTCGGTCAAAAAGACCTGTATGCTCCAACTCTGCTCTGCCTTTTCATCTCAACTTCAAACCTAATCACACTCACAGAGCAGAAAGTCACTGTGTCACAACTTCTCTTTGAATAGCTATTTGCAAATTAGTTTGCTAGTCACTCATCCAATGAAACATTGAGGATATGTATCAATTTTTAAAAGCTAGCCACCTTTCAGTGGCTTGTGCTGGGTGTGCTGCAATAATAAGTTGCTCCTGTTTACTCTGGTAAATGTTATTTTAAGGTTACCTTGTTTCTCGCACAAAAGGTGTGATCATCAATTTACTACAGAATCTGAAGAATAATCTGCAATGAAAGCATTTTGCACTCCAGGTATAGACTTATCGGAGTCCTGGGGAAAATCCATTAAAGCCCCACAAGTGCACATACACACACACACACACACACACACACACACACACACACACACACACACACACACACACACACACACACACACACACACACACACATACAAAGCTGATAAGGTAATGTCATCGTCATCTGGCCATCTGATTAAGTAGATTAAAAACACATTTAGTGACTGGTTGTGGCTCTGATGGCTTTGCGTAGGGGTTAAACGACACCCTTACACACTCTGTTCTGCTATGCTCATTACCTGCTGCCTTCTCTGGAGATTGCCACCATTTTCCACCTGCAGCTGTGGTACAATATACTGTATTGTACCCATGAGATTAAACCAGCCAGCATTTTGGTCTAAAGCCTGATTTACCAGCAAAGGTATGAAAATACACATACATGCTCTACAAATAGATTTTTTAATTGTTGCTTTTGCTTATTTAGCCTAGTCGAAGAAAACAAACAGCCCATTGGATGTGATTCCCATTTTGCAGGTTTTCACAGACAGATAGACCAAGAGCCTTGGGCTTTGAATCAATGGAGGGCTGAGCTGTACCAGACAGCTTGCTCAATTCCATTTCCTCAGAAAAGCCCCTTTCCTATTATGGGAATTTCCTCTATTTTCTCCCTTCCTCCACAGTGGGAGAGATTGTGGAAAGGGTTGGCAGGAAAGTACTTGAATGTAAGTGCAGACATCCTATCAAAAGGTTCATGCAGGAGGCAGCCAGTCAGCACAGCCACCCCGAGAAGCTAACCAACTGAGCCGTTTGAAGTCCCAGGACTGCTCTGTGGTGAGATTTTCAATATTAGACTAATTTTAAATAAAAGCCCTCTTCCCCAGTCACCTTAAGGTTCAAATCTGACAGAGTCAGATTCAAATCTGAGTTATTATTATTGTGCATATTATGTCTTACATCAGTTTTCACTTCAGTTTTCAGCCTCACAGTTCAGTGCGAAGAGATATGAATAAAAATCAAATAACACATAATGGCATTAACAAAATAAGACATCCTCTTAAAGAAAATGCCGTTTGGTAATCATGGATTCTTCTGGAGTCTGTGTGTGTGTCTGGGAAGGCAGAAGACAATGGAATCCTATTTAAAAGAGGACATTATGCCTAAAGGCTATTAAAAACAGGCAGACAATCTGTTGGGGAATCTCTAGTGGTTTGCATTACACCTCAGAGTTGTAGCCTTCTTTTTCCCCCTATATACACATCTGCCCCATCCATCACTCTCCTCAAACTCCCCCTCTGAATCCTCTCTATTTTAACCCATTTGCAAGCAAAATTAAAATCAATATGCAGACGTCAGATGTATGAGAAGTTTGATCCTTGCAACAAGTTTCTCCATGTGTCACAGAAATGCAAAAAACTCTACTTTTAAGCCTTACTCAGTGCTTCAATGAGGTAAAATGATGTTTCTTAAAAGGTGGCCTGTACATAACGTATTAATATGTTACAGGTTGCTTCAAGTTGCTATAAAACGTAACATAACACAAGCTTAGCCTGTACGAATCTCTCTGGAGACAGGGGTTGTTGAGTGAATTCATGTCCGTTCAGGGCTATGAGGGCTTCCTCTGTCTTCTACACCACGCAGTGTCTATGCACCTGCATTCAACATACAGAGGATGACTAGTGTGAATTCATTTTCAAGCCTATAATTACTCATTCTAAAGGAGGGACAGTGAATGGATTGTTCAATCACGGAGCCCTTACAACCCAGTCTCAGAGTAAAGCACAGTCATCAGGCTGTAATCACAGCATACTATAGCAACTCTGAGATATATGAATCAAATCACAGACGTGGCAGTTCCGTTGGAGATGGGCAAGTATGTATGATATAAAGCTAAGCTGACATGAGCTAAAAAGAAATTGCATGTTTTGTACCCTTTGGGACACTACATTTCTCTAAAAATATGTGCATATATGTGTGCTTGCAGTGTTGAGGTATATCAGCATGATCCCATTTAAATATACTTGTGTTGTCTAGAGTATCTAGAGTAAGTCTAACTTTAACTGTCAGTGTAACTCAGTAAGCTCAGTCTGAATGCCACTTCACCTCTGATGATTCAATTGTTCTACATTCATCAGGAAAGAAAATCTATATTTGTTGAAGTCATGTCTGTCTGACTAAAAGTGACCAGACGTTGGATGGGGACTCAGTGCTTCCAGCAAATTCTGCACATTCCACAGACGATATAGTGCATCTGATTTGCTCAGTCTATTTAGTGTTTTTCCTGTTCAGCATCACCAATCTACTTGTCGCAAATCATCCAGCTTCACTGCACCTGAATCAGTCACCAGGGAGAGCAAACAGTGTCAACAAAAAGTTTGGCAGAGACAATAAAATATGGCTCGAAAGAGACGAGACTTCAAAGAGGACACAAACTCAGACGAAGCCTCAATATGAGTCCAAGTTCCTTTGGCCGTCTGTCCAGGAAGTTAGTTTGGAAAGTCCACACAAAGTCATCTGGTTTCCAGTGAAGTTTCTGTTCTCTTTTCATGCTTCTCCTTTTGGCAGCGTCATTAGCTTAGGTAAACACAGATAACAGAACGGAGCAACCTCATCTACGTCTGTGGCAAGACACTTGCAGGAGAGAACGGGTGATTAAAAGGACTGGGATGTGTGCGTGTGTGTATGGGTGCATTTGTGTGCCACAAAAGGTTGCAGGGACACAGGCAGGAAGACGTTCTTGGAGTTGCCTGGCAACCCTCTAGCCGTGAAGAGGGGGAAATTTGGTTCTGGTTATGATGCCTTATATAACTGCAGGAATCAGTTTGAGGAGAGAGAATGAACAAATCCATTCCCACAACTTCTCTTTATAGTTCATAGGAAATAAAATTGAAAGAAAGAAAGAAATTGAAAGAAAGAAATGTATTTAAGAGGCATTAAGACAAACTCACCACTCTCTTGAATTAACAACACAGTCTCAAACTGTAACATATTCACTCAATAGACACATAGATTTAGCTTTATACTGCATCTTTCCACAGTTGGTTGTATAGATTCACACTCCTATATAATCAACCTATCTGTCATCCATGGTGTTTTTTTCTTTTCTGTAGGTCAGCACCGACTGTGCGCTCCAGGGTGGCATGCAGTGAAGCCATGAGTACCTCCGGTGAACCTGCGGTGAGGCTCGATGGGGGGATTCTTCTCTCCTCCGCCCGCCTGCCTGCAGAGCCCGGAGCCCGGGATAAACACAGCCCATGGGTACCATGAGCTGGATTTGCCTGCAGCTGTGTGGAAGATTACATCACTGGGGTAGAACGGCAAGAAAAGAAGGGTGGAAATGAGGATAAAGAGCAGCGAATCAGGAGAGAAAAGGAAATAGCAGAGTAGAAATGGGGAGAGATGGTGGGCAGCAACTGGGAGACGATTATGATTCCCAGGTTGCATCTCTCACTGTGCTTGCTCGCAATTCACTCACTCACTCACTCACTCACACCTTAACCACAGCAGATGGATTTGTGGTGCACAATCCACGTGGCTTTTTCCATTAAACCAAATAACATATTTATGAGGCAAGGGGTGAGTGAATAATACAAACAGCTATTGATAATGTATGTTGCACTATGTGTCTGTTCTCCCTGCAAGATCAGAAAATGAAAACTGAGCTCGCCGGGGTTGTGTGGACATTCATCATTCAGAAATCCAGCATAAAGAAGAGATAGATGTCAATTTCTCCTTTGAGTATAGCCTCAATGTAACAAGGAAATATAGCCACAAGTTCAGGCACATTCTCTCATGTGACGTCATTCTTAAAGCCACACTTATCACTGTTTATATGAGCAATGGATCAAGTGACTATGCGTAATGTAAAAATGGGAAGTGGTCGCTCATAATGACAAATTCACAAAGAGCTGCAACGCAACTCTCCCCTTTATTGCTGTTTTCAGCAATAAAGCTCAGATAAACTCAACCCAATCAGGACCAGCAGGAGACAGAAAGAGTTAGCAACTAGCTGGTGAACTTAGAGGAGCATTAAGCAGATAAAGAGCCAGGAGTTGGTGAGACCTAAACAGAGCCACTGTAAAAGAAGAGAGAGAAGAGTGAATTAAGGACTTAGTCATCAAGTGGAAACAAACCAACTCCAAATGAATGTTAATGTCGCTCTAAGTCTGCACATTCCACCTTTTATTATCATATTAGGTAGGTTACAATATGTGTTTACAGCTTCTTCTGCTTCCCCCAAAGAAAATAGGTAATACTGCTTAAGTTAGTAGGTGAGGCAGGTTGGAGGTAAGATGGTATTTTTTAAAGTAAATTACAAAACATCAATAATTCCAGTAATGCATGGATATAGCCAAAATGAAAAAGGGTCAGTTAATCAAAAGTGTGTATAGTTGTTTCGAACAGCTACACTCGAAGGAGAGCTAGAGAGACAAGTTTCTCACCTCCGCACAGCTGTCCAATCTCTGCATGAAGTGGGTGGGGATGTTGGATTGTCATTTGTGATAGTTACAGCAATGGCCCTACACAACCTTCCCAAATCTGACTTCAGAAAGGTACGGGAGGGGAGGGAGGGAGGGGGTTTCAAAAGCTTTTCAACCAAACAACATGCACTCCTGACAGAGTACCAGTAAGTGGAAATTTCCTTTAACACTTCTACAGCTACAATGTGTGGAAGAAGCATCATGAAATTTAGATTTGCCTCATTCAGCCAGTGCAATATATACATACAAACTGATGGATTGAATCTGAGCAGAACATCTCAATATTACCATTGTGCTGATGGATGACATGAAAACAGCAGGACCTCGCGCAGTGCAGAGGTAGAAGTGCAAACACACAAAAGATACTAGACTGTGCATGTATTATACATGTCACTCTGCACATGTTCATTCAGTATTCAGTCAGTATGTGCATCCAGGCATCTTGATGGCATACTAATTTCCTACATTGACACAGCCCTTGCTGTGCACTCTGTCTGAGCTCCAACATTATTGCCAGGGGCCACAAACAAAGATAAGTAAATCTGTGCTTCCTGGCATCCTGGCAACCCACCCCTGAGCTCTCTATGGATTGGGTGAACAGATAAATAGCAACAGTATGAGGGGAGGGTAGGAGAAATGAAAGGCGGTAGGGTCGGGTAATTATTTGAAGGTGAAGGAGTGATGCGGTGAATACACAAATAAGTGATAGCGCAAAAAAAAGTAGAAATAGTCATAGCAGGAAGCATTCGGAGGTCAAGTGAGCAAAGAAACGGAGAGATACAGATAATGATACAGACAGAGAAATATAGTAATGGCTGTGGGCAGTATTTAAATGAGTCTGCGCGGCGGTCCAGTGCACAGATTGACTGTGAATTATTACCACTGTGTGCTCACTGGAGCTGCTTGCCTGCTAGGCCAGTGGGCACTCGGTAATTTAGAGAGACAGAAACAAAGGAAGGAGGGCAAAGAATAAGACAACCCTGGAAGACAGGCGTATACTATGTTCAATTACATTTTAACTGTTTTCTTAAAGGTAATGAATTATTATATCTATATCTAGTTACTCTGTTCACCAGTGTGGACAGTCTCTAGTCAGTTTAAGTTAAGTTTATGTAATAATTCAGCCAAATATCACACAGTGTCTCAATCGGTTTTACAGGCTCACTTGCAGTTTCCTGAAGCAGTCAAAATTTTTGAAGTTGACAATAAAAAAACTCCCCCAAAAACTTATACATAAGGAAAAAAGTGTCCTTGAGAGAGGATATTAATGAAATTTTGAAACAACATTTTATATCTAAACGTATGATTATCCTGCATACTTTTTTCTTTTTTTGCAGTGTTGCTTTCTACCTCTCCTTGCCTCAATATTTTCCTCCTCTCTCTTCTCTCTGTTTGGTTTCCTAACCCAGAGAGAGAGAGAGTGAGATAGTCTTGAGTGTGTGTGTGTGTGTAGTTGTGAGTGAGTGTGTGTGTGTGTGGGAAAAGAGCTTAGATCTCTAGCAGAGCAGATCAGTAAGGCCGTGGGCAGATGCAGGGACCGGGCCCTTGAGTCCCAAAATCATCGCCAATACTGCTGCCCTCAGCTACACTCTCACACACATATAAATATGCACCTTGGAGAAACAGCACAAATATTTCTTTGGTGTGTGTGTGTGTCTGTTTTTATATCTGCAAAGTGTGACTCTCTAGATTATGTCAATATACATGCGCATTTATTTTATATTCAGCCACATTCACAAGCTATACTACTGTATGAACAACTGGTGACTGTTGCTGGTGCTGACTGGCAGAAACCTTGTGACTCCTGCTGAAAAAATAGCAGTGTTGCCTGTGCTGTTTGTTTGTATTGGTGGGGACAATCAAAATGTTAATCCCATATCTATATTGATAGATTGAAAATACTCTCCACATGCAGATAAATGATATGTGAGGGATTCAGTTCAGTTGTTTAGTGTATTCTTTTTGCAAAGGGTGCATTTTACATCTAATATCTTAAAGTACCAGATTGGTCATTTGCTCATCATCTTCTGCATTTTGAGTTTTTCTTTCTGTTCATTTGAGTTATTTTTAAATGCATTCTGTTCCTCTAATTACATTTTCTCACCATTAATCCTATTATCTTAGATTAAAACTTCTCTTTTCTTTCATCACGTGCTAAAACTGCACTTCTGCATTTTATCACTGTGCAAATAAACGCACTGCAGATAGAGTTAGTTAAATCATTTATGATGTAAGTATTTGTTTGTTAGTTGTAATGCTTCTCAATTTCAAGTCAGTATCAGGTCAGACAGTAAAAATCCTCCAAGGAGCACACAGCTCATGTTCCTGTTTTGTTTGGTCTGCAGGCTCCTGCTCATAGTGTGTTTGGGCTGAATAATAGGAGCTTTTATTTTTGGTGGGGAGTAAACAGCTGGCTGAGGAAGCTTTGTCTTTTCCCACCTGGATACTTTGTTGGCTGTCTGGCTGATATCAGCTAAAGGAAACTCCATAAAACAGTCCTGGCACTGAATCAGCATGGCTTCTCCGCTTAGTTACTGCATGTGTGCATCTGATTTTTTTTTTTCTTGTCTGTGTCTGGGTGTGCAATCTGTTTCTGCCTTATCTACAGTATGTTTAAATCTGCACTGTTGCCTCTGTGTCTCGCTCTCACACTATCTGTCTCTACCCATGAGTGTGTTTTCCTTCCTCCACTTATTGATGACTGATTTCTGCACTAACACAATGTTCAGGAGAGTGTTACTTCCTGCTGAGGCAGCTGGGTGTTTGTTTGCACGTGTGTGTTTTACCCTATATGCACACTCATATGTGTTTGCCTGTGTGTGGACATCACTGCTTGTAGCTTGTTGACCCTATTCTGTACCAATCTTTCTAATGAGCTGTCTTCTTGCACTAAAATGGTGCCCTTGGTTTACAATAATGGCTGGAAATTAGGATTTTATTCTTTTCTGCCCTAAAAGATGGTTTAAACTTTGAGCTGTAGCTATCATTTAATATTTACTGTCCACACTCTGTATATGTGTAAACCTACATTTAATGATGTGTTTTGGTATTTGACACTGGGATTTGACTAGGATTACTGATATCTAAATGTTAGCATTTTGTTTTCACTGTTAAAATATATCATTTGCAGAAAAATGACAACCATGAACCCAGTCCATCCCCCAATCTGCCTCATGTATAATAAAGCTCTAACTCTCTCTGGAGAATTGCCAGAGAATTCATAATTTTCCAGCTTTCTCCTCCTCCAAGGTGCTTTTACCACAAATCCACCCTGGTAATGTATGCAGCCACAGCTAAGATCAAAGATACATAGATGATATTTTGGTGTGTGCATTCGTACATGTATGTGAGCTGCTAACAGGCATGTATCTTCAAAAAGCACCATGACTAGGCCCGAGGCAAGAGGGCAAGGAATACGGGTCTTGATGTCAGATGCCTCCGTGCGCCGCCTTTCATATGCGGTCGCATTATACGGCTACAGCATGAAGGTGAATCACCAAATGTGATGCCTCAAAGCCTTGCCAGTTTGTGACCACTGACCTTAAGTAAATACAACTCTGCAGAGAATGTTGCAAGTCCTGCTAACATACAGTAACAGAGCCTCAGGGCTAAAAATAGGTAGAATGCATTGCTTCATCACGTAGTGCAAATGTGAGAAATACGCTTATTAACTTTCTTGCTGAGAGTTAGCTGACAAGATCGATCCTGTTATGTCTGTAGGATAATTATAGCCAGCAGCCGGTTAGCTTATCTTAGCGTAAACTGGAAACAGGGAAACAGCTAGATTGACCATGTTTCATACAAATATAGTGGTATCAATCTTCTCATCTAATTCTTGGCAAGAAAAGCTAATAAGTGCATTTCCCAAAACGTCAACTGTTCCTTAACACATTGTATTTATTTATTTGTAATGGACCATGTACAATATTAAACATGAATGTTTCCATTTGATGCACCAGCTAGCTTAAATTTTCATCTGCAGTCCCTTGGCAGGTCACAATTAAAACACATGCACACTAAACAAAATACCTTTCAAACAGGACACATAATAGAAAGTTACACGAAGTAGTACATCACACACACACACCCACAATGTCGGCTACTAGTGTATGCTTGACGAATTGAAAGCAAAGGTGCAGTGTATGCAATATATCACCCACTGACTATGTAGAAAGGTTTAAATGTATTTATAGAAAGGCAAAAAAAAAAAAAAAAAAAAAACACCAAACTGTTGCACTATCTTCTTCCTCACTGTATTATCACAGCTGATAGTTTAATAACAGAGTCATATTACGGTGCATTGTACCATTCCCTGGCACTGCACTCATTTTATTGATTTGGTCTTCATTTTAGAGTGCTACATGTCATGTATTGTTAATAATAAAGCGGGCTGAGCATTCGGTGAAAAATTGCAGCAATCATGGCGGGGTGCTGTTCAGAAATAGAACAGACTGATGTAAGAAACCAAGCCAAAGGGCTTTTTAAAGGTTATGTCATTGTTTGTGTCAGCTGGAGGAGAAAAGAATATCTGCTGGGACTCAGCCCTGTCTGTCAGGGTGGAGATGAAGGAGGGAGATAGAGAGACATAAAGAAAGGGAGGCAAATGTGTTTGAGTGAAATAAGAACATTTAATAAAGGCAATGATAGCAAGAATAAAGACCTTTGACTGATGCTTTTTTATCTCCTGGACTGTCATCCACAGTCAATTTGCCCAGGTGAAGTTGTGTAATTTTTATTTAAGTGTATAAAGGGCTTCAATTTCAATCCAGGGTGCCAAAAAATAAGTGTTTTTTATTAAACACCTAAGCACAGAAATAAATTGAAGCCCTGCTCACTCAACAACACTGTGGTCAGGTATGTTGGACGGAATACTTTCACTTTCCCCTCCGAGGGATGTGCGATGGTGAGAGCAGAGGGATGATTGGCCCGTCTGTATTAAACATACACTACCTGCGGTGATAAATCCTGATCATGGGAACACAGCCGCTGTTTCTTTCCCACTGTATATTTCTCCTGTCTGTCACTCACTCAACCTCTCATACATCCATTCATTCATCCAGCCAGAAATGGTCAATACAGTATACGCTTGCCTTGTAGCTGCAGCTGCATCTAAAATATGAACTGTAAAAGGCCACAGTACATTCTCCGGTTACAGAAAACACACCTGACAGTTGAGGTTTAAGGACAGCAAATCAAACCATGAGGGCAGACAAGCCGGACACAGAAACACAGGCAGGCCTGATATCCAGCTGCCCTGACATTTGGAAGAGGAGGCTTTTTGATGTGGGAAGCAGAATGGATCTGTGTTTGTTTTCCTGTCTCTCTGTTGCTGCAAATCTGCCCATAGCTTTTTTCTTTCTTTCTCTTTTTCTTTCTCTCTCCGCCTCTCACTGCATGTCTGTCTTTATTTCTTTCAGTTTCATTATTTCACTCCTTCCTCTCTTGTGCCTTCTCTTTGTTTCATCTTACATTTTTTATGTTTCAGCATGCTTGAAATGAAAGTGTGTGTGTATATGTGTGAATGCCAGCTGCTTCTACACCGATATCTCTGCATTGCACTGCTGTCTGGGGTGCGTGGAGCAGCAATTCACAGACTCCCCCCCCCCCCCTCACCTCACTGTCAGAAGGTTATCGGAGTAAAGCCTGGTGTGTCTCCCACTGAGCCAGGAGACACAGACCTTTTCTCCACCAGCTTTCATCTTTGCCTTAATGTAACTCCGGTGAAAGCACATACACACACAGAAACACGCACATTATTTATTCGCCAAGGTTTTCCACCATGTCACATAAATTTTCTATCCCATGACTTGTAAACCGATTTCCTTACCCATCAAATTGAATCATTTTTGTGTTCTTTCAAGAACATCTGATGCACAAGGACACACACGTGTAGCAAATTTTCCACCATTAATGAATGTTGATTATTCAGTGACAATTATAAAGTTTCTTTTGGTAGGCTGGTGGAATTAATCTCAGTACAGATGGAACAGCTGCAACAATACATCACATACGACACCAGTGCAAACATAAAGGACATAAATGCAACTTGTGCAAATGCACAAATGCAACTTTTCTGTATTCATAATCTGCACAGCTTTGGGGAAGAAGCTCCGGCGTCTGTCCTGCCTCCTAGTGACCTGTACCTTCTGCCAGAGAGGAGATGTTGAAAAAGATGGTGAGCTGGGTGGAGAGGCTCATCTGTGATCTTGACTGCTCATGAGATGGTACATTGTCTATATATGGAGTCCAATGTCTATCCATTTTCTTTATTGTGTGCTTAGATGTGTTTCCGTATTGCACAGTAATCGATAGTGACAGGATGTCTGTGTAAAATTGGACCAGTAGACATTTCCTGACTCTATGTTTTTTGAGTTGTCTCAGTCATTTGGTATTGACTGTTGATTGGAGTGTCGTTTGCTCACTGATAGAGCTGATACAGCTCTGCATTGAGTGCTCGGCAACCATCAAAAAGTGTTCACTCGACTCCGATGGTGCGGACTTAAACAGGCACTGACATACAGTACTGTAGTGCTGAATTTACACTCTTGGTTAAATTAGCATTGATTATTTCACCCTGTTAAGATGTACTATATTCAGGGCATTAAAAAGACACTGAAACATGTGTTTAATGCTGTGTAAAATATATGAATGCATGATTTCTATTCACATGTTGTCCCATATTTTATGCAGCACAAAGATAATGTGAATTTAAATGATATACAATATGTGAGACAGTATGCCTGATAGTGCTACCAAAGGCTGTAAATCTCAGCTGTTTCATATCCTGCTATGATTTGTAATTTTGTGGACTTATCTGTCCAGATCAGTCTTTCCTGCTTCTGGTTTTGCTGACATGCTGACAAAGCCAGACTATGCTCAGCCGCACTCACACACACACGCACACCCTCACATATACATAATAATGGTTGTTAGAATAATATGTATTTGTATAGGGTCTTTCAAACCCGTTTGAAGCACGCCTGTTAGTAAAAACAAAACTGATTCTACTTGCTGTAGAAGACTGTCAGACCTTCCCACTAACATAATGAGCTCACCATAATAATGACTTAAGATAATCATATAACGTCGGAAATCCCAGATCCTGATCATCACCAAAATTGAATTAACTAATCCGCTGACCTTGGGTTATCTGTCTGCCAAATTTCAGCTATAGGAAATTAAGAATATACATGAAAGGTTAGTAAGATTGTTTACTTAAAAAGTAATTGTAAAATTTTGAAAAAGGATTTAGCTGATGGATTTATCCAAAAAACAACCAAAGGTACAAATCACACATACATAAGCACATGCACACACGAACATGTACTCACATATCTTCTCATACACCACATGCTGTACATATTCACTGTGATCACATGGCTTAATCATGTCTATAATGTATAATGTAAAGTGATATGGAAATTCATATTGGCCTAATATGTCTCTCATTATCCTTACAGCCATGTTTTTTTCCAGAGATAGCCCAACTGCTGACTTTCAACTATATCTAAGCATTAGCAATTACAGTATGTTATCCCGGTGCATCAGGATGATAGCGCTGCATATCGTCACAGGTGTCACAGGCTGCAGTTAAATGTGTCAGCATGTTTTTATGTCATTAGTCCATGTAAACATACAGCCATGATAATCACACCCCTCATGACATTTTTATGCATCGAGGGCCTAATGTATCAGAAAAGCAGAAATTATCAGCTCACCCGCTAGTGAATCTTACACACCACCTCTTTATGTGGATTAGAAGATGTAGGCGGGGCGGTTACAGCACAGACTGCTCCTCACACCAACACCCACAGACCAACAGGCGGATGGAACAGCTAAACACTAACCAGAAAAGAGCAAACGGCACATAGAGCTGGTCCGGTTCTTGTCAGTCTGTGGTCGTGCAGATATGAGTAAGAAAGATGACTAAGCATAGAAACAAAAGACTGCATGTTTGTGCACTACTAAACATGGAATTCAACAAGTACATCAAAAAAGCAAAGTTGTATATTTTTGGTGTTCACTCTACTTTTAGCTGGGACATTTCTCTTTTATTTATTTTTTATTCACCCTTCATCTAGTTTTATGTTGGAATTTCTTTCATTTTAGGTTACATACCTGGACAATCAAGACAGAGATTCAATTGATGCTTTATTGTTCAAATATGTCTCACAATGTTACATGAGTGTATTTGGCGAACTTAACACCGTCACAGATAATGAGTTAGAGTAGGGTTTCTGGAGTGTAAACTTCCCTGAATGTAATAAAAGAACAAGACATACGTTTGCAGATTGCAAATACACAGTTTAAACCATTCCTTACACTTTTTACCATGTGTTTTTGGTTTTGGAAAGGCTAACTACAAATGACATGACCTTCGAAACTCTTAAGATACCAGTAAACGTAGAGAAAACCAAAACTTGACAAGCTGCTGTTACAGTAGCCAAGCTATGAATAAACATTCACTGTTCACAAGTTTAGCTAATTATACTTATTTTATTTAAAACAGAATATATGACTCGTTAAGACAGATTTGTGTGTGTGTGTGTGTGTGTGTGTGTGTGTGTGTGTGTGTGTGTGTGTGAATGCAGTCGGCTGATGAGATGAAACATGTATGTGGGTCGGTGGGTAGGTGCGGGGAGGGGACACATTGCCAAGGATTGCTTTCAACTTGCTAACACATACAGCCATTTATGACAGCCATCTGTCCAGCATGTATGTGTGTGTGTGTGTGTGTGTACATACACTCGCAGGCACAATTATGTTTTCGCTGGTGGGTGTTGGGGTCCAGGTGGCTGTATACTGTAATATTGCGCCCACAGTGTGCAACAGCACGAGGGAAGTGGGAGCCCAGAAGAGCATGTTAGTCATAAAGACACAGTCATAGAATCAATCTGGGGCATGTTAGCATGAACCAAAACTGTAACCTGAGAAAATTGTAGAAGTCTGGTTCTTCAGGTTCCACCTCATCTTAGTAATATGTTTACCTTACCATGTCCAATACAGTCCCACAGTATCACAGTATAGGCACTCTAAAATCATATTAACAGGCTTTAAATGACTATTCTAACTTTGTTATATATGTGATATTGTTAATGATAAATACAAGCTTTAACCACAAATTTCCTCTTCTGCTCATTTGTTCCTGTTCACTATAAACATCATAAAAAGAACAATACCAATGTTTTTTTATGTTACATGTTCCCAAAGCACACCATGTGTATTTCAAATTTATAAATGCCCCTATCCCACCTTCCAAGAATCTAATAGTTTCCATTAAAGGGCATGAAAATGAAGCCCTGCAACTGAAATGATTTTAAAAAATGAATGACAACTGGGTAAACTCTATCTGCTGATGAAGATCATGTGATATGAGTGAAAGTTCCAGAAAAGCTACTAAATGGACCGTACGGTGAGATTGCTTTCTCCGCTGATGTTTTCAAGTTAAATAATCTCTGAAGCTGAATTTTTAAGCCAACACGGAAGAGAAGTCCTTAAAGTGCTTAGAAAAAAATAACTTTGAACCTACAATTGCATGACAACTGGGTAAACTCCATCTGCTGACAAAGATCATGTTATATGATCAAAAGTTCCATAACAGCTACTTAATGGACTTTGTGGTGACATACATTTCTCAACAAAATAGATTGTCATTGCCATGCAACATGGACCATGTTTTTGCAACCTCTATTGTTAAGGTTTAGGTAACTAAAACTACCTTAAGGTTAGGGAAAGCAGTAGTCTTGGTTAAAAGAACCCAGTGTTGACTATACTGGCTGGAGATGCAATAAACAGTGGTCTCAACTGTCAAAGTTAGGGTTAGGGTTAGGGTTAGGGTTAGGATTAGGGTTAGGGTTAGGGTTGTTTATTGTCAACCCTCAGTCCAGTTGATGGAAAGGAATGAAGGAAGGTTGGGAAAACATCCAAGAATCTCAGTGTCAGTATGTTTCCAAAAGTAATGAGCAGTATTTTATAGCAAGGCTTAACATGAAAAAAACACTTGGAAAACATTTGGAAAGATAATCTTACATGAGCTCCTCTGCTCTTATTCACAGGAGCCATACACAGTGGGACTGTGCGGGATCTGTGCTTGTTAGTGTTTACCACAGAGCCCAAGATCATCATGGACAAGAAGACCACTCACAAGCACACAGTGGAACTGTCTGGATTCTTACCAGGGTGGCAAATGACCACATGATAATCCTTGAGGCAAAACAGATGAAAAAGGTGACTTCAGAGAGTAGAGTAGATAACAGATGAGGTTTGGTAAGGAAGACTGAGAAGCTTCTTTCAACTCCACTTGTTGATATCTTGAAACAAGATCATGGTTCAGATCCAAAGGTAATCTTTCTGCTTTGGGAATTCGTAGAGAACCAAAACACTCTGTCACCAAAGAAGCAAAAAAAAAATTTCATAGGCAAAAAGCAGCAGGAAACAAGCATTACCAGAATATAAAAAATAATTGGATCTTGCTCGTCTGCAGTGACTCATGAGCTTTTTGATAGTAAACGTTTTGAGTGTATCAGAGAAGCGGTTAAACTAGATAAGAGAGAACAGGGGATGGTGGGGGGTTGGGTTGGGGGGGGGGTTGACGCTGTACTTTTCAGTCTTTTGATTCTCATGGTGAACATTCGCAGGTGACAGGATTCATTCCCGTGCATCAAATCATATTTCATCCCCTGTAAGTGCAGTTTTGCATATCAAACCTTATGAAACATCATCCGCGGTGCATGTCGTGTTGATGCGAAGGAGGGAGATGGAGAAGGTCTATTTTTACATCTAGCCAAAACAAGTTTTGAAGTGAAGGCCCAGCGGAGAGGAGGAAGAGAAGTCGAGCTGATTCGCTGATCTGCAGATGCTGCTTTATCATTCATGTTCAGATGGAGATTATCATAAAAAAGTGTTCAAAAATAGAGAGATACATAACTTTTTATTGGTTTATTGGTCAGTTGAAGGTCTATTGTTGGGGGGGGTTGTAATGTAATGTATGTAAATGATACAGTATGTACCTCTTTTCATATCTGTGTGTGTCTGTTTTAAAACTTTTACCATTTTTTACTAATGTATCCACTTTATTTATAGTGCTTATTCTCATTTGTAGACTCTTATGGTTTCAGATCCACAAATGCCACAGGAGGAAATAGGTTTTACGTAGGTATGAACATCCAATAATGTGGGTGCACGTGTGTAAAGATTCACATGTTTGTGTGAATATGAATGACCTTTTATGGGCAGATTATATCCTAAGAGGGCATTACACATAATATATGGAAAGAGCAAATGGCTAATCCTTTTCTAAGCTATAGTAAATGTGCCAATACTGTAAATGTAATGTTCAGGAAAAGCTAAGTAATTAAGGCCCCCATTTCTACATGAAAATCCCTCATCAGAGGTATTGGGTTCAGAGATTCAGTTTTCATATGGTACAATGTACAGAGAGGGGTGTTTTTCTTGTAAGGCACAGCCTATTTTCATGGCTATATTTAGAGGCCTGTTCAGACTGGAGGTGAGGATATTGCCTGCTGTGTGTGAGCTGAGGGAGGCATATGTTTTTTCCCCCATCTGACCTACACTTCCTGGTGTGAATTAAATCAAAGCTGAGAAGTGCTGAGAAGAGCCGATGGGCAGTGGTCTCTTGAGATAATCCGGTGTCATTTTTGCTCCAAATGGCCAGCAGAGTAAATCAGCCTTGAATAGTCTCACTTTCTGACAAATAAACTGGTTCAACTTATGGAGTGGTTTGAAGGGGGTGGATGAGGTTGTTCCCATATTAAATTTGAAAGCTCTACTATGGCTTTAAAGCACATCATTGACAATGTCATCTCTCATCTCCTTTGTTAGATACAACTTGTTTATGTTCAAAAAGCAAAGAAATGGCTGATGCTAAAACAAAAGTGCAAGATATTACAATTCTCCTCTCTTCTCTTCTCTTCTCTTCTCTTCATCCAAGCCATTTTGATTTATGCCTCACAGATGTTCCATTTATTTGTGGCCATGAGCCAGAGATAAAAAGAGACTGGTGGTTGAGCGGCGGAAATGCTGAGCAATCTTTAGAGCCCATCTGGACAAGTGGCAATGGCCGATTCCATCTTCCCGCCATCAGCTTCAGTTCCAACTATGAATATTCCCTGCAGGGAACATATGGGTCCCCCCTGATGAAACTTGGAGCAAACATGAAGAAATGCACTGGGAATGGATACGGGGGGAAATGGGAGCGTGAGATGAGGAGATGAAGGGAAGGAGAAAGAAAAAAAATAATTTGAGCACCTGAGCAGAATGCCGGGTGACTCGACCTGCCCTCTGTCTACCATGATAATCCTTCCACAGTGTGGTCAGTGAACAGATATGCCACCTCTGATCCCTCTCCCCCCCCTGTTTTTCCATCTACAGCCCCCCAGCTGCCACTGCATCATTCTCTGTCAGCCTGTGGGCTTTCTGTGTCACATGGCTTCATGAGAGTACATTTGCCCTTATATTTTGTCCTTACAATATGAACACAGTTTTAGTATATTTTAGATGCAGACAACCAAGGGTTTACAACCATATAGCGGCTCCAATATGATAAACGTGAACCTACTGGTGGCGCTACAGGAAAGATCAGGGAATCATCAAAGTCATAAAGACGTCTGGTAACCATGGATATTTGTACCAAATTTCATAGCAACACATCCTGTAGTTATTGTAGTTATATTATTACTTCAGTCTGTACCAAACCAACACACCAACATCACTATCCTGAGAGCCATGCCACTAGTATGGCTAGAAAGCAGGCAATTATCCATCTTTTCAAAATATTACATTCAGCAAATGAACTCTTTCATTGTAACCTGAACTGAAAGAGCACAATGACAAAATTTTGGTAATTATGTTCCATTGACATTTAAAGCAAAGCAAGTTTATTTGTACAGCATAATGGAACAATACAGCAATTTAAAGGGCTCTAGATCAGACATAAAAAAAGACATAAGACAAGATATAAATAAATATAACTAAATAGAAGATTAAGATGAGCTAAAATTTAACAAAACAAATTAAACAGGAGCGTAAAAACAGTTGCAGTTCAAGATATGAATGAATAATTCTAGTTTTAATTTAATATAAGACCCTTTGCAGTGAGAAAAGTTTTAAATCTTGATTTTTTTTTCCAGATATATGGTGCATAGACATGGAATGCTGCTTCTCCATGTTTAGTTTTGTGAGAAGACCTGTCCTAAACCATTCAGTGCTTTAACAAACCAACTGTTGTATTTTAAAATCAATTCTTTGACAAACTGGTGCAAAGATCTGAGAATATTGTATTCAATTTTTATGGACTGTGGCACTCTTATCGACTTTGGCTGATTTTGTAATTGTCTTTGTGGAGGTTAAAATTTAGACCAGAGTCCATGATTATACCAAGATTTCTGGCTCGACTTGTTGTCTTTAATATGATCATGATTGAAGGTTCGGCTCCAAAAACACAGTGAAACAAAGGCTTGACAGTAAAACACAATGCCCTAGCAGTCCTGTCACATTTAGCTGTAAGCACTTGACAGCACTGTCTATCTTATCTGCCCTATTTCTGTTTTCTTGTTTACCTTCCCAAAACCCCCCCCCGTATCACAACCAAAACGTGACAGCAGCCGAAGTTCCTGCATTGATTCACTGATGTAGAACACAGTCTAGTTTCCACTTTCTAAAAGAGCTCACTGGCTCCAATCTTGTGTCCTCTCAGGGATGAATCCATGGGGTTTCTGTCTTACTTTGCTCCCCGGCTTATGATTTATTCATATGTAGAGTAGAACATTCCGACAATCCCCCACACCCCAGCCTATACCCACAACCCCCCACCTCTCCAATCAGAAATATCGAAGGAGGCCAAATGGGGATGAAGCAGAGCAACATGGAAATGCACTGTAAAATTAATCCAGCTCTATCTGCTAGTCCGCTTTTTAATTAGAAGTTTTATTCTGTTGCATTTTCTGCACATACAATATGTTTGTGTACAGTTCAGAGGAACAGGGCAGATAAGAAAATGGCACATAGGTACTTTAACCTACAAAGCCTCAGGTTGCTTGCTTTTTCATGGCACCTCCATTCATAATTCACCATATAAACTACAAAGGTGGATGGGTAAGTGGACATGCGAACTGGTGATGAGACAGAGGGGCACATTTGACACTTCAAAGCATTTTAATGCACCATTTGCAGCATGGGAAATGAACATGCATTAGAATGGAGTGCATGAGTGCAATTTATGTATTAGAGGGTGAAGACAGCCTGCTCATAAAAAATGTGTGACACATGCACACATACAGATGCAGACATGTATAAACTCACTCTCTCATACACACACACACACACACACACACACACACACACACACACACCAGAGAGCTGTGTGTTGAACTCTTTCATTTTGGCTGTGGAACTCCCTCCAGTTTTCTGCTACCTCCACACAGAGTCTCATGTATTTTTCATGGACTAGTTGTCCCAGTAGAAGGCCTGTGCGTCCACAAAGGGACATACACACTCTCCACTGTTACAAGGTCATGTTTACCCTGAAATTAGGGGTCTACACTACACCCCCTATGTAATTTAAATCTGTCTTTACATGTCTTTCTTTCTTTCTTATTGAAAAATATCATTCCTGACCACTACCAAGGTCAAAAACAAAAGAATACACTAAGGTGTCTTCAACAGTAAACATGTTATGGATAACGGGACCTTCACATCCACATTGACGTCACTACTAGTGCTACTACAAGCCCCAGAATGCGTTGCTCTCGTTTCTCGCTGCGCTGGCGATGCGCTGCATTCAAGTGTTCCTCGGGAATTCCTACATCCGACTTTGTGAATCTCAGTTCTAACTTTCACATTCAATTAGTCTATAGCTGTGATGATAGGGAATTAAAAACGTAGGCTGGAGGCTTTGGTTGATGCCCTGTATTAGGAGTAATGAAACAATTCGTAACTTTGCAGTGGCGTGGAAGACAGAAGAGGCCTAATGTAGGTTTTTGTCACATTATAACAGTAACTTGTGTTGTTTTACAACGAATTGTTGACCCTGGCCTGAAGACTTGTATGTTTGGTGGATTTAGCAACATGGTCCGATTTCCTCATAGGCAAGGTTAGACAATGTCAGCTAAAGTCAGTACATTCATAATGAAACACTACAGTTATGCGTTACACTTGCAAAGTCTTGTTTTCCCGAAATGTACTATTAGAAGAAGATGGGAATTCATTTTGTAAAAATGCTAGACAAGCTACCAAACTGGAGGCACTGACATTTTAAATATGCTAAAAGCCCTGATGTAGCTTTTTTTTTTTTTTTTTTAAGAAAGAATGTTAGCTAGTGGTGTTTTTTTCCCCTTAAACTTAGCCTGTAGGTTACTACCTTATCTTTTTTTTTATCTTTATCCTTTTTTAGCTTTAGCTAGTGACTAAGAAGAATTCATTAAGTTCTATGAATTTGGTGTGTGATAGCGTCTATTTCTCTTGACCTAAGCGAACATTTGGCTAGCTTAATGTGTGTTTTAATGGTAATGGGCACCCACTAGCACCAATACAAACAGCAATGACGGGCACGTTCAGCAAGCAAATATATGAACAGCTAACGTTACTGCTACAAAAATGTCAACAAGGAAAAACATTTGACTAAGCCTATGAACGCAGTAGGCTATTTTTGGTTGCTTAACACATTCACAAGACTTATTAGTATGCGTTTGTGCTAACATAACTGAGAACTAGATGTTAAATGAATAGCAAAAATAGTAAAAATGTATTTAAATACATCAATTTTAATATAACATGCTAGCACAGCTTTCATACTCTTTGCCCTTTTACGTCACGCAACTCAGAAATCATGGAAAATCCAATTTTAGTGGGCCATTTTCAGTGCGCTGACTTCCTAATAGTTTTATTTCCGACAGCACCAGAAAGCGTCACGTCTACACTACGAGCAGCAGTAGCAGCGGCGGCAGCAGCAGCGCTTTCTCTCTCTGAAACCTAAACAATGACTCCTGCTACAGACTGGAGGAAAGCACACCAATAGAATGCGTTACACAGAACCAAAAACCTGCATTTCGCTGCTATTCCGACCGCTCACTTAAATGTGCCGACCGTAAACATGTGGATACCTACAGAGCATGAAAAATACGGCGTCGGTAAGTTTATTGCCTTTATGTTTTTAAACTGCTGTCCTCTGCGTTCACTCGCATTCAGTTGTAGGGCATGTTGTGTGTAGAGAGGTGAACTGATTTTCACCAGTGCGAATGGTCAGCCTATAGTGAGTGAGTGATTTTTTTTTTTTTTTAAATTTAAATAAAAGGCAGCATCAGCTGTCTTTCAAACAGCCCATGATGAGAGCTTGGATTTCATCTGACTGCCACATTGCAAAGCATAGGGTTGTCGCTCTGACCCCCCATGGTTTGCCAAATGAAGAGCCACATTTTGATTTTTTCCCCCTCCACTCATGCTTTGCCCTATTTACCCCTTGCATTGCCAGGGAATAAACTAGTTTGCTATGTTAACTCCGAAGCGCTTTGTATTTGCTTTTGCTATATTGTGTCTGTTTGAATGAGGGGAGGGGGGGGTGAAACAGCTGCTTTACCACAGTCAGTTGCTTCTTCAATTTTGCTCAACCTGTGTCGTTTCCTCGAAAGAAAGACAAATCTGAGCAAAAGCAAAAGAATAAATCTTCTTTTAATCCTAGTGTATTTAGGTTTGAGATTACTGAGGACCTTGAGAGGTCCTGGAAATAAATGTGTGTATCCTACAGTGCATTGTTCCAGGCTGTGGGAGGCTGTGAATCAAACACTGAAGTGAGACAAACAAGGGACAACAACACAGCCAAATGTGGGGGGGAAAAAAACCTCCACACAGACTGTGTTCTGTTGGTGTGGTAGGAATTTCTTCTTTGCCTGTCTTTTACCCGCAAAAAAAAAAAAAAAAAAAAAAAAGGGGTTCTCATTGAGATGCGACTGCTGAGAGGCGGCTTAAATGTCTCATAATAATATTCCCTAGAGATACTGGTCTGCTCTGTGTGTGATGCTCTAGTCCCTACATGATCCCACAGCCTCAGTGGAAACGTGCCAGTAATCATTTTGTAATTTGTGCAAGGATGCCAGGAAAAAAAGTGGCCTGTTAAAAAATAAATAAATAAAAGATATTAAGCTGTGGATTAACAAACAAACCACTGTGCTGTTTCATATTTGCTGTAAATCCAATATCTTGTATGTAGCCTATCTGGTTGCATAATAATACTCCCAGGCTACCGCATGTAAATGTTGCTTACTGTCCAAAAAAAAAAAATGCACTAGGGGCCACCTTGCCACCTTGACCTGAAATCATCGAAGCACAGTGAACAAGGAACTAGCCTTTGGCCTCTCCATATCACGCTCTGCGGTCTGGTCACTTGACTGCCCTGCTAAATTTTTCCCCTGATATAGACTTGTTTCCCTTCTCTCTGCCCACAGTGCTAAAGATCTGACCTGAGTCACCATGCAATTACATTATATCATACTTAATCCTGCGCAGGACAGGTCTCTGGAGACCATAGCCTCCGTATTTTGATATGGCAGAATAGATTTATTCCATTTAGCTTCTTAAACCTGCTGCCAAAGTTCACTTGGCTGGATAAAAGGAGGACATTTATTTCCAACACTAAATACTTGCCATTGTCCTCAAACTAGAGGGGGGCCCTGTTAATTGGATTAAGGCTTTTATCCCTTTTTTTCTCCTCCTCAATAACAGCAATAAGACTGCTTTAATTGGCTGTGATTTATTTTTTAAGACATGTTTTGGCAGTGGTGTTTTTCTTTTGTGGTTCTTGATTCTTTTGAGGAAGGAACTAGGTTGCTTTCCTGTTGTGAAATTCGGGTTACGTGATACACATACGCACACACAAAGACATGACGAGAAGCTTATGGGTTGGCACAGGTCGGTTTTTTGTTATGATAACAACAACTTTAGCTTCAGCATGTTAAGTGGTTGGAGTTCAGTCAGGTTGATGTGCTTTCGGTCTCTGTTTTGTTTGTGCTGTTCATTTTCTATCAGTGTCTGGAGAGGCTGTCATTCATTTAGGTGGATCATTGTAGACTTCAGATAGACTATGTGCTTTAAAGGGTGTCCTTAAAAAATTTCATTCAACATATAATCCAGTTAAATCAAAGACATTTTCATATTGCCTAGACGTTTAGCAAGGTTATTGCAGTGTTATTACACAAGACAAGGCAGCTGTACTCCCAAGTTGTTGACTTATTTTGGAAGGGAAAGGGTAACCACATGTTTATCCTACTGGCAAAATAACCTCACACCAGTAATGATCCTGAAATGACCATTGATCCCCGTCTGGACACAGAAAATAACATGGAATCTCATCCTAAATTATTCATGCCAGCAGGAGCAGCTGTTGCCTTTTCACAAATATCCACAACTTCTACAGCAAAACAATACCTGAAATGCTATCGAGCTGAATAGCACCTCAGTAGAATTATCATAATTGATCCACATCTGTTTTTACTTCAATGTGCAGTCTCGGTTTGTCTTTGAAGAATATCCAGGCTGCGGTATTGCTGTGATATCTAAATATTGGTACAAGTAAGTCCCTACGTTAGCCATTTTAAATGTGATCTCCTCCAGGTGCTTTCAGCGAACATTTTATCCCCTTTTGACAGAGAGGGCTTGGAATTCCCTGGATCCACGCAGGAACATTTGATCTCCAACCAGTTCGAGATGAGATCAGAATGTCTCGCTGTCTAATTGGAAGGTTGCACCGTTTGATGTCGATCTGTCTTACTAGCGAAGCGGGGCCCAGGATGAAGCCACTGCCATTGATGAAATATGAATGGACCCTCGGCGAGTTGATATTAAGGCGCCCATTAGCCCACCAGTGGAGTGATTGCTAGTTTTTAACCCGAAGCAAGGCCGTTGGAAGATTGATGAGATGATGTTAATATCTGATTCCTAAATGGACTGGCTGGGATATGGAAACATTACATATACAGATGTTGGTCCCTAGAGTTAGAACAGAATTTGGCAAAAAATCTTTTAAATATGCTGCCTCTTCTGCCTGGAATAATGTACAGAAGAGCTGATTGCTATGGAGTAATTTAAGTCAATTTTAAAGGACCAAGAAAATAGTACTCTTGATCAATGGGATTGCATTAAAACTGGATTTTTTTGACCTTGTAATGCATAGTAACTGGATAATGTGTTCACTCGTTTGTAGTATGACAGTTGTATTTGTCTGTTTTTGTTTATTGTTGTAACGATGTTCATGCTGCTGTCTTTTTTATAAATATATATATATATTAGATTCAATCAAGAGGGAAGATCTTTCATATTCAAGTCATGTTTCTGGACTCAAAGATGATGAGATTAGGTAAAAGAAGATACAAGGAGGCATGAAGTTAGTTGAGATAACTGAGTCTGGGATGTAAGACGTACTTGAGGAAGTAGATAATGGATAATCTGTCGCAAATGTCACAGAAGACAAACACACTTTGACTCAGTCACATTGTGTCATATTTAGACTAGACGTAGCGTTAATGCTGTAGACAGACAGAGAGTGAGGCCTTTCTCCTCATTAAGGCCCTTTGATACAACCAATCAAGCATGTCATTGCTCATCATAATTTAGACACATAATTAAACCATTTTAACGAGCCGGTTTACATCCGGGTTGAATTCTGCACCGGTGGTTGATTGGAGGAGCTTGATTTAGTATTCAACCACGTTCCATTCACCAAGTGCTACGGAAAAGGAAACTAGCAGCATGAGATAAAGACAGAATGGCACGGTGGCCTGATTGAATGTTCCTGCCGGAGGAGTGGCTGCGACGGAGGGCCGATGTCGGGCCTGGGGCTTTCTTGCTCTCCATCGGCTGACATCGCCGGTTCCTCCCTGTGGGGATGTCGCTGTGTTTGATGGGGGGTGAAGGAGGGAGGAAGGGGGTGATGGGTTGTTGAGGGTGCTGGCGCGTGTCAGGGGATGGACTCATTGTCGGGGCAGCCGCCCTGCCCTGTTACCCCCAAACTCCCCCTCTACCCCCCACTCCACAGGGGATTAGCAGGTTGTTTTGGAGGGGGCCCTGAGGCCCATTCCACCATTATACCCATGATTCCCTAATGCAGCAAGCCCCAGGGCGATGTATGGGAAAAGGTGGGGGGAGGGGGGCGTGGTGAGGTGAAGCCTACCAGCTTGTAATTGCTTCCTCGCCCGCTGCCTCGTCTCCATCTGCAGAGATAGCACCCCTTCTCCTCTGTGTGTGCACACATAACTAGTCCAATGCAATCATTCAACATGGCAAGGCACTGTAGGAGGCTCCCCAGAGAACTGAACAGATGCAGAAAATAGAGAAAAAAATAGCACAAGAGAGCGTTAACTACCTAGCCCACTAAACACAGGCTGTTCCCCGGTGTGTGGTAGGGTTAAATAAATCTACATGGACATGTGACATACTATATGTCACATGTCCAGGCTCAGCGAGCGTTTTATTCATCGCTGATTCACTCTTGACAATAATAGGCACTGTAGCACAAATACGGCCCGAGACGTGAGGACAGAGTTGGAAAAATGCCACCGCTGGTTTGTTTGTGTTATTCAATTAAATCATGCTCTATTTATTACAGAGCCTTCAATTATAAAAGAAAACACCCGAACCACACAAACAGCCTGTTTGTTTCGATCTGACAATACAAGGTACAGGAAAAGGGAGACAACTGTGTGAGCTTGGTTGTGTTTTGTGGAAATTAAACTCTTTTCTTTTCACCTTCACACTGGGTGAATCCCATCGGAGTTGGTGACACATAGGAACCAATATGCGGCAATAGTCCACAACCATGTATAATGTTGAGACAGGCAGCTGGGGGTAGCTTTCCTGCATTTCCACTCCAGTGGTGTCCCAGTGTGCTTGCTGTAGAGAGATGATGTTTCTGCACGGAGATGGCTGAGTGATTTCCAGTTTACCAGAATGCATTTGGCTGTTATAATGGCCATTATTTCACATTTGCTTCACATGAATTACTGGTTTCATCTGCTTGTCCGTCTGTTAATTCCTCATACTGCTAATAGGCGTTCTTTTGCATATTAGTTTTAAAGTAAGAGGGCTAGTTTCCAGTGATTTAGTTTTTCTTTCTTTTTTAAATACTGAATGGACTTGGTGGCTAGCTTCCCCTGTTATGAAACAGCCTCTGCCTTTTTTTAGCAGGCCTGGTGTGGCGCAGTATGTTTATGGTCTCCCTGCCTCGATATCAATCTGTGATCCCTGCTCGAGAGAGGTTAATGGGATATGTCCTATTAGGAATTCAGCAGCTTAACTGATCAGTAGCGCCCCTGTAGTGGAGCCAACAGAAGTGTGTGTACGTACGTGTGTGTGTGTGTGTGTGTGTATGTGTGTGTTTTTGTCATCTGTGTGGGCCCAGGGAAAAAAAAATGACTGACATGCTATTTTCATAAACGAAGGGCGTCTGCCTCTGACAATCACTGTGATTGGCGGGCGAGAAGAGCTGTTTATGCGCCAAGAGACACTTGTTTTTTGTGCTCATTTACGCTAGAAAAATGATCGCCTGCACCGGTCCAGTGTCAGTTATCTGTGTCCCGTGGCTGTAATCCAGGCTCACATGTATTGACCATAAAGGAAGTGTACATTGATTTGTGGGAGCGGTTGTGTGGATGACCCAGTGCATCGTAATGACCTCAAGGCTTCCATTTTCCTATTAAGCTCACTTTAATAGTAGCTACTTCCCCTCAACCTCGAGTTACTAAAACCAATGTGCTTAATTCATTATTAACACGCTAATAAAAAGGAATAGTAATATTCTGTTCAGGTTAAATCTTATATCATTAATCTATTATTGATGGCTAATAAATTGTCACGGAAGGCTGTGAGGACATATGCATTATTTAAGAATGTGGAGAGCTAATGGTTGTGGTTGTCTCTGTCTTAAATGACCCTGTTAATTCTTGAATATAGAAGTGGCTTCTAACACTCTCTCATGCAGTCACAGTGGGGGATGTGTAACCAGAGGAGACTCGTACAGATCGCTTCGGTCCAGTTCTTTGTTTTAGCTCTGCAGTGTAATCTATTTCTCTGTGGGATGATTGACCCTCAGTTCAAATCTGCACTGGGGCAGTTTTTCCTCAGAGCATTGCTTCTCTTCCTCCTTCCATTATGGTCTTATGAAGGACATGTCCACAATAACTCGGGTAACTTTGGAAAATGTGTTTGTTCACACTGAAATGCCAAAAAAACAGAAAACGATCACATCTCTTCTTTTCTCTTGGCTAACGTCATGGTTTGACCTTTTTGACATGGTCAGTGACGTACTCAGCTGTACTCAGCTCAGTCTTATGCTAATTATGTGTATCAGCATACAGTAGCTGATCACATTACATGGATTAAATATATGTACGTGTTTCCATTAGTTATCAAACCTCAGTAGTTTTTGGGTGTAGCCCGGCCAATAATGGATTTTTGAGGCAGATTGCGATATCAGTATTTGAAAGTTTGAAAAACATATATATTCTCTTTTCTTTTTTTGGTAGATAAACACATAACATAAACAAACATTTTAAGGATTGCTTAAATCTGTTTTGAAAAAATTGTGTCCATCACATATGTGCTTAGCAGGACATTCTACAGTTGAAAACTAAACTTGTCAATGCCCTCTGATTGTTAAACGTATGCAATTTTGTTACATAACATCAGTATTTCTGTTCTGCATTTATCAAAACTTATCAGCTTATATACACTGATTTATCTGTGATGAGCTAATATCAGCCAATATATCAGCCTGGCCAATTTCAGTTGGCCTCTGTTTTTGTGTTCCAAAAATAAAAAGTACCAAAAGTTTGCATGGAATGTTTCATCAGGTCTTGTTTACATATTCTTTGATCAGATATTTCCTCATTTAAGTCGTAAGTAGTTGCTTGTTCTAAGATGACTTATCACTGCTGTGTTTGAGAAGTTAGAAACATGTTTTGGTATAGTCACCAAAGCCATCATCAAAACGTATTATTTACAAAATGTATTATATTGACACCAGTATTTAAAATTTACAAAACATACCCAGCCCTATATGTGTAGATTTATCTCATGACCATTATTGATGAGCATTTTCTAAAAGCGCTGATGCACCGTCCACACTTCAAAGAAAAAAACTGTATATATATACGCTTATCCACTTTTATATCCATTGCAGAGCATTTTCTAAAAGATTAGATTTTAGTAGTATAAATCACCAGCTTAGTGCGGATGGAAGGCGACAGCGGAGGACTAAAGATGCATTTGTGGACATGGCCTAAATGTATCTAAAGTGCCAAGATACTTTAAACAAAATAATACCTCGGAAAGTGCAGCTCAACTCTCTTCAGTTGAGGAGAGAAGCATCACAGTCCGGCTCGGGTCACTGAGTACACTGTCAGGAGTTAATCAGCGGGACGACGGTCAGGATTAATGTCAGCGAGAGAGACGGAGACAGAGGAAGAGGTTGAAAGGTCTTCAGACAGAAAGCTTGTGGACGCCATTGCCCGACCTTGACTGGGCGTTCACTCGTAGCACCTTCAACACCTCTCTGGCATCAGCTGTACCCTCTTTCCTCTGCTTTTGTCTTAATTGGATAGAAACGCTTCTGTATTACCGTTGTATCGAATTGGTTTCCTTTTGCTTCCTGTTTCCTCTCTTTGTATCCTCTTCTCTCTCTCTCCCCCTGCACTCTCCCGCTCATCCCCGCAGAGTGAACTGTTTCCAGTGACAGCAGGTCACACCACGCCTTGACCCTTATCTCACTTTCTGCTTCTTTTTTCTCATCTATCGCTCATTCATCCCTTTTCTGTCTGGCTTTTTTTTCCCCCTATTCCTTTATTTCTGCAGCCCACTTCCCTCTATCTGTGCCTCAGTCTATTTCACCTTTATTTTTTTTCCACATGTGTCTCTTTCTCTTTTGTTTCCCCCCCTCCCGCCTCTGGATCCATACTTACCTGTCCCAGATATCCCCATATACTGTGTGTGTTTGCCTCTCGTGCGTGTATTCAAGCACACATGCATATTTGCGGCTTTGCTTTGTATTTAATAGTGCATATGTGCATTGGTATGCTTGTGTGTTTGTGTGCCTGGATGTGTGTCTGCAGCTGCCTCAGTGGACTGGAAGTCTGAAGATGATAAAGCACTACAGATGCCCCATAGGCTTTAGAGTGGGGCTATAACCACAAAAGATGCAATCTTTTGGCTGTGCAACTATCTCCGCTTCCCATTGAGTTTTATTGAACACATTTCCTTTTCAGCAGAAGCATATCATTCCAAAATGAGATTTGAAAACACTGAAAACTGCAGTTTTGGAATTATTGCCAGTGTGCAATCACAAAGTTGTTGCTCTTTGATAGTAAGCAGATGTAGTCACCGGGTGCAAAATACAAGCATTTTAGAGTCTGGATTCTTGCAATTTTAAAGATATCAAGTAGATTTGACCCTATATTTGAAATGATACTACAACTCTATACACACAGCAGCAGCTATCAGAACCAATTGATACCTAGATGCAGAGAAATCATTTTATTTTGTGTTTGTTCACATTCAGGAACAGTGTCATATGTCTATTGCGTAAAGGTGTACGGTATGTAGCAGGCAGACAGATGGTATGTTCACACTGTCCTGGGTTTGGTTTTTGTGCCATTAAGCCTGTTTGCTTTATGTCCTTGGTACCAGTTTTATCAGTGTTTTCTTTCTCTTGTCTCTATTCATTTGTCTCCCTTTTTTTTTTATTACCCCTACTTATGTGCTGTGTACACATATTGGAATCACAGCAGGTTTTAGTGATGATCACTTCAGAAATGACCGTGAATATCTCCGTGGCAAATAGAGATGCTTGCACACATTCAGCACAGGTATGCCATATTAGTAGTGTATATTGACTGTGCGCTCAAGAGCTGTGGCAGTGACATTGATCGGTTTAGTTCCCTCTCTGCCCTCTCTGAGATTGAACTGTTTTCCTGTCTCTATCACTCTCTCCGTCTCTGTAAAGATCACACTGGGAGGATCAGCTGCTGCCTGGCTGATTTCTGGGCAGCAGCCTCTCCGACCTTGGCTGCTGTTTGCTGTCTTATTACCTGCTCACTGTGTGTGTGTGTGTGTGTATGTGTGCACTGCGGCTGCAGTGTATATAAGGACTCCACATTTGCTCTTTGTCCTCTTTGAGGTGTGTGCATGTGTGCGGGAGCGATCAGTTTCCTGCTCTTGCTGTGCTGTCAAGTCGATGGCCTGGCTCTCCTCTGCATGTCAACCTGCTGCATGCGTGGTGGCTGGCTCACAGCCCGTCCTCTCCTCACCTCTCCTCTGTCAGCTCCCCTCACTTCCTCTCTACCCGCGTGCAGAAAAGCCAGTTTAATGTCAGATTGACTTTCAAAAGGGCTTTTCATTGCAGCCCACCGCCGCTCGCTTGCTCGCTTTCGTCACGGCTCCCTTTTTTTTTTTTCAGTCAATTTGAAGAGACTGAAGTGTTCAGGCCGATTGCAATTGATTTTTGGCAAGCAAGACTGCTCAGTTGATTGAAATAGCTTTCCTCTACTGAAGAAGGCGGTAAAGGATGTATAGTTTTCGGCGTGTGATCGCATGCATGTGATTTTTCTTCATTTAGATTTATGGGGCAAAAGCACCGAGGAGTTACAACTTTGCAATGAGATTAACTCCAATCTCAGTGACAAAGCCCCAAAATATGATTACTTCGAAAATGAATGGTTCTCCCCAGCTGAACGATTCTTCTGAATTCCTAAATTAATTGTGTGAGTGTTGTAGAGTGTTATTGCCTCAGAGAGTCTGTTTAATTCATCAGGTTGACTAAACTTCCAACTGCGACCCAGTTCACTTCTTACGTCTCCTCTTTTCAACCCAGCCTCTCTTGGGGGACTGCTCCTATTTGGAATGTTTATCCAGTTAAGAGGAAAGCCTTCAAACCACGCAGACAGAGAAACAGATTTCTTAGTTAAATACTTGCCTTGAATTAATAAGCCCCCAAACATCTGAGCCGCCAGAACATTTGACGTTTTGTTTGTCTGAGGGGAGAAGACCGAGTATCTTCCCGCTTCCTGCCTCTCATAGATGATTGAATGAGGCCTTTTCAGCATTCCTCCAGCAACACCAAAGGTTGGCATCGCAGTGCATTGTGGGGTTGATTTGCTTTGTTTGTTCCTTTTTTTGAGGTTGCACAGAAGTCTCCTTCTGTTGATTGAGTCGGCTAGGTTTTTACTTGTCTTGTCATTTAAGAGCAAAGAGATGGAGTCGACATAAGTCTTCATATTTCTAATGTCTGTATGTGTTCATGAGTGTATTTTTTTTCTATAATTTACATGTAGTTACCCAGTGTGACAAGTAAACATTATCAAGTTTGACATTTTGGGAAATACTAGTATTCACATTCTTGCTGAGAGTTATACAAGAAGATTGATACCACTTTTATTTCTGTATATTAAAAGATGAAGCTACAGCCAGCAGCTGATTAGCTTAGCTTAGCATAAAGATCGGAAGTAGGGGAAAACAGCTCGCTTAGCTCTGTCCAAAGGTAAAAATATCAACCCACCGCCACCTAAGCATAGGTATTTACACATTATCTTGTTTGTTTAATCTATATAAAAAGACAGAATGAGCCAGGCTATGTGTTTCCCCCTACTTCCAGTCTTCATGCTAAGCTAAGCTAATCTGCTGCTGGCTGTAGTCAGACTTTAGTGTAATGACATGAGAGTGGTCTCAATCTCCTTATCTAACTCTCAGCAGGAGAGAGAATGATTATATTCCCCAAAATATTGCACTATTCCTTTATGAGAACCTCAATCATATGTTATTCAAAGAGATGTTTTGACCAGCTCTCAGATAGCAACAAAGCCAGGCATCAGAGTCACTCCAGACACTGGTATCAGTTTCTTTTCCTCCAGCCAGGCATTACCAAAAAAGACAACAACCAACCACTGTGGGGTTGGCTTTAAGTGCCTGTTTTCCACAAGCCTAACCTCTCTAAGCATCCACCTGGTGTATTTTTTATTTTCCTCCCTCAACCAGTCTCACCCTCAGGGGAGGAGTGAAGACCTAAAAGCGGAAAGTGGCGCCGTTAAAAGCGGTTGTAATGGATCCCCTTTGTGTGGGCGAGAGGGGAAATGCGAAGGAAAAACCCCCCACTGTGGGAGCCTTTGTGCGGGGAGTAAAAGCACTCGGCCTGGGTGAGGATGGCGGATGGACACCTCGGGCAGTCGGTTCAGTGCAGCAGAAGAGATGACAGGAAACAAAATGTATTGTTTGTATGTATGTTGGCTATGTACACAACATGAGCACAAACCATGATCCCATAGCAGCTTTCCTCTCACTGGATGGCTCTCATACCTTGTGAGGCCCCTGGCTATTCTTGCTAACAAGCAATTTGTGTTGAGAGCTGGCCTCAGATAATGTATACAGACGCTGGCATGGAAATAGTACAGGAGCTTGGGTGCCAGTTAGCATGTGTCCACGTTTCACTGGCATTTATTGCAAAAGATCCTTTTTGACTACAGATGGTTTTGTTGGTTAAGTGACAGAATGCGGTGAGATTGTGGTGGTTTCTGTTTCATTCCCAAGGGCATCTGAATTTAAAAATAGCTTTCAACTCAACAAGAAGTATTTTCCCTTAGAGTAATCTTTGTTGTTAATGGATCAATAATGGAAATCTCTTTTTGGATCACGTATCTCCCTACCTATTTATCTACTGCCTAATGACCTGTCACTGCTTCCATTTTGACCTTGAAGGTCATCACAAAGCCCAGTATCATCTTTCAGTCTTTGAGCACTTTGGGCTTTTTGAAGGAAGATGCTTTCATGTTGTTCCATTAGTTTAACTTGAAAGAGGAGCGAGAGAGATATCTTAACATCAGTGATTTATGTCTCACGTCTTTGAAACATGAATCCTATCCTATCGTCGTCGTTCACGCGGCACCTTGAGAGCTCGCTGGTACGCGGCTACAGCAGCGAAACGAGGCGTATTTGTTTTCCATCACCCTCAAAAATAAATTTAATTGGAGTAGCGGAATAGCAAAACACATTCTTCACAGCCAGGATACATGCGAGTGGCTTGCATGCCTGAGCAGATGCCCGAGTTGAGGCAGAACCATGCGTTGTCTTCCTCTCTGTCCTTCTCTTTAGACCAGCCTGGGCCTTTTGCTCTGCGCCGTGCTGACATAATGACTATGGGGATGCTAAAAATACTGATGCACAAATGGAGCATGCTGCACTACACACGCTTCTGACATATGTTTTAGCATGGCTGCTGATGTCTTGGTTTGTGATATCCATCAAATGTGCGGCAGTTTCTTTTGAGCAGGCTTATGGTCAGTGGACAGTTACTTGGACTACACATATTAATGATTCCTAATTCATTCAAAGTTCACTTCTGAACCAGCACTTACTACATTATTATATCTACAGGTGCAGTGATGCAGTCAGTTGGACATAGCTTAACATTCTGCGACTGCATCCCCTCCAGCTTGTGTTGAGTTCAAAGGTTAGTGCGGTAATGGCAGCGATTGAACGGGCTTGGAACCAGGCCATTGATTTGTAGGGGAATGTTTCCAGGCATCATCAGTGGTGATGCGTCACCCGTAAGCTCCCCCCGGACCCTCATCTGGACTGCAGCCTTAATCCTCTTTACACAGGCTGTCCTAATGCACCAGTAACTTTACCACCACCACCCAGGAATACAGACAGCGTGACAGTGGCTGGCTGTGACTGGGCATGTTTGGCTTATAGCTGTGATACACAAACATGCAGGAATACAAATTTGTTGACTTTTAGGACAAATAACTTTGTGAAACTCTTCAAAGTGTTGTTTTAAATAAAAGACCATGCTACAGTAGTTTTATTTTCTTGATAATTTGACAGTTGTATTAAAAGTCATAACATTATCTCATTGCCAATTACACATTGGTCCATTCAATCAATTTGTGATGTCACCGATGTGTTACTGTCAGATGTTGTAGATCATTGTGTGTTGGGTTTGGAGCGAGGGCTTTGTGATAATTCAGTATTACCATATATCAATTTTATTGACTTTTCATCATATGATATTATTCTGTTGCAATATTCTTAAAACTTAAACACATGTATGTAGACTTTTGTCTGATGTAATACATAACATTGTAATGCAGTTCATTGCATCAAACATCAATGCTAAAATTTAGCGTAATATGATATATTTGTATACAAATAATCACATTCATATTGTGATATTGAGTCATATTTAGTGCATAATAGGGTTGCAACTAGCAGTTATTAAAGTTTTTGATTGATCTGCTGTTTATTTTCTATGTGAATTGTTTTATCTACAAGATGTCACAGTGAAAAATGCCCATGACAGTTTCCTAGAGTCCAAGGTGATGTATTCATATTACTTTTTTTATCCAACCATAGATGCAAAACCCGAAGACAGTCAGATTACCACCATATTAAAAAAAAAAAGAAAAAAAAAAAAGCAAATCCTCACATTGGAGGAGCTGGAAGCTGAGAATGTTTGTCATTTTTGCTTGAGAAATGAAATGAGTAATTGTTCCTAATTAATTTTCTGTTGATACCAACTAATCGTTTCAGCTCTAGAAGCACAACATATTGAAATTTTGTCAGATTGTCAGACAATTTATGTTATACTGTAGGTTTATCTACTTGTAGTACAGAGAGAACACGCTTTCTACTAACTCCCTGATAGTGTTGCTGATGCACTGGTGCATCCTTAACATATGTGCTGACTGACCCAAACATTGTCTGCCAGGCATTTTTTGCTGGACCGCAGGGACCAGCCCCATAAACACGAATGTCCCTGAGTCACCGAGTCATTCACTGACTCACTGACTGAGTAATGAAGTTACATCATTGGTCGGCTAAAGCTTGGGACAGTCAAGTATCCCAGAATGCATTTTGCACCAACCGGCAGTAATGGCGGAGATTTAGAGCCAGGCTAAAAGCTGTTGTAATTTAATTTTCGCTGGAGGACATAGCAAGTGTAAACAAGTATGCAAGTCCAAACTTGGTGTATTTGGAATTGGTACAAGGTACTAGGCCCTTTGTCAAACTGGCTTCAGTCAAATCGCCCAGCACACTTTCTGGGGGCTTGGTCGCCACGTGTCTCCACATCCTGTATCCATTGTTTCAAATTAAATGCCCTGTAGCATTTCATAGTCCAGCCATATACTAGGTTTGGACCTAGTCTTGTTACAGAGTACCATGCAAAAGGAAAAGCGGACAACAGAATATGAATCAAGAGAGGAATGAAAAGGAAAAGAGAGGAGGAGATAGGTGAGATGGAGGCAGAGAGAATCAGACAGTCACAGAAAATGCGATGGTTGATGGGCTGTCCATTGATGGTCCACATGGAGTTCCTCCTCAGAGCTGAGCTGCCAAGGCTGGCAGAGCACCGTCCCAGCGTGTCTCTATCTGCCCGTTTGTGTTTCAGGAACTCTTTCTGTAGCTCATTAGAATCTTTATGCTTTCTTTCCCCCCCTGAGGGAGCGCCAGGCGTTGAACGGGCACACAAATGAGGCTACCTTTCTACTTTGTATAACGGTGTTCACTCGCAACTGTGGGAGGAGAAAAACAAAGATGAAATTAATCACTCTAGCCTCGTCCCTCCCCCTTCCTCTCATCTACTCCCTCTTCTTTCCCCCCTTCAAGTTCAGAGCTCCTGCAGACTTTTTTAACTAGTTTTATTTAATTACAGACAGCTTTAGAGGGTGCACACAACTGCCGTTGACCTAAATCAGGAAACTGGGGCGTTTTGTTTTTTTTTTTCCTTGCCCCCTCCAACTTTCTTACTCTACTGTATTGATTTTGTCTGTGTGGACCTGAGCACAAGCAAATTAGCTGAGCGCAGCCATCAGTTTGACACTGTGGCTCTCTGAGTCTGTCTCTCCGCCTGCCGCTCTGTCTTTCCCGCTGCATCTGAATAAGCCTAGTTTAGCCGGCGTGTAGTCGCCCACAGCTCCTTCTCCTTCCAATTTAATCTGGGGGATGTGTAGGGGACTTGGGAATCTCATCCATTTGGGGTCCCTGACAGGACGAGAGCCATTATAAAACAAATTGGAGAGCAGCCTCTTTGTTCACACTGATGTAGTCTCAGTAATGGACAAGATTAAGGCAAAGTGTGAAGCAGCTCCTCGAGCTAAGGCAAAATTCAAAGCAGGCACCGGGGATTTTCTTGTGTGACAGTCAAGTATCGGTTAATTATTTTTATGGCGTGAGATGGCTTGAGTGGCTGCTCTCTCTCCGTCTCTCTCTCCCTCTGTGTATCTCTCTCAGTGTGGCTCTTGGCTGTGTGATTTCCTACGTGGTTTGCTTTGACAAACAGAGCTCCGGGTTTGATTCCTGGAAGAAGCCGTTCCAAACCACGGTGGTTCTCTTTCTTTTTCTCTCCCTACTGTATGCCCAAAGTTCTCCCGATCCCAGGAATAATCCTCCTTGATCCACCAATGGCATGCAGCGCACAGGAAAATAGCCCCCGACGACAGCTGAACCCCTTAGCCCTGCAGGAATGTCCGACCACGTGCACACACACACACAGGCAATACATTTGGCAGTGTACCGCCGAACAGAGAGGTTCATTCTAGAGGTTGTTCTTCAGGAATCAGTTGCAACCAGCCACCCGCCCTTGTTTACATTTGCGATCTCGCTCTCGTATGTCGACTGCGGATGAACATGAAAGCAAATCTGGGTAACAAGTCACCGCCTTTTTTTTTTTTTTTTTTGTACTTGTGAGGCCCACATTTCCTGACATGCAAATGACTGAAGCACTTAGAAGGAAGGAAACCAATTTCCTAAAGAAACCCATTAGACATGATAACAACTGATTGCTGTGATATAATTTTTATACAACCTGTTTGTACGTGGGAAGAACATGTCTAGTTGTTTGAAAGTTGTCACTGTAGGTTCCTGTAAATCAGCATTTCATGTATGTATGTACACTTATGTCAAAACTTTCTTTCTGAATCTGACTTGCATATTTCTGTGTGTGTGTGTGTGTGTGTGTATGTGTGTATTGATGTCAAGTTATAGCAGATGTTTGTAGGACTGGCAGCCTAGTAAGCCACAGAATCCAGCCCTCATTTTTCAGTTTTTAGTGTGTGAAGCTGTTTTTATAGGAAAGAATGAGAATCAGTGCCAATATAGACACACACACACACACTCATTCATTCTCCATATCTTGTGGCTCATGGAAAGCGGAATGCATATCACATGAAAACATTTTATTTTTAATCTGAGGTCCCGGGCTCGATGACAGATTCCGTACTTGTCATATATCTTGGTTCAGTCACCCATCACCGCTGTCGCTGTCTCGTCATTGTTAGCTCAGCTCTATTGTAGTCTCTGCTCTTTCTTCTGTAGCGGTGGAAGGATTTGCGGCAGAACTTTTGCTATTGCTCAGAATTTCCTGATACCCAGTGGTACACTTTGGACTTGTAAATACCACTGTTGAATGCCTCTTTTGTTTTAAGATGCTCAGGAAAAGAAACTCTATTGTTGTATAAGAGTGTTGCAGATTGCAATAGAAATCAAATTGGAAGCTATGGACTTGAAAAGCAATACTCTTTATCTTTTAGTAGTAAAAATACTTCATTCAAAGCCAGAAATAGACGAGTAAGTATTACTGATGTTCATGAGTGCTGATTTTTCTGTTGGAGACAATCATGGCTTCTCTGAACACATGACAATGTCCATATATATATATATGAGTATACAAGACATAAAACATTAGAGCTGCAATGGTTAATTGATTAGTTGATTGACAGAAAATGAATCAGCATCTTCACATTTGAGCATCTTCTCAAATGTGGTGATGTTATGCTTTTCTTTGTCATACATGATGGTAAACTGAATATCTTTGGACTGTTGTTCAGGCAAAGTAAGACATTTAAAGATTTAACCTTGGACTCTGGGAAATTATATCAGATATTTTCACTATTTTCAGACAGAAAATGACAAAAAATAATCAGCAGATGAATCGATAATGAAAATAATTGCTTTTTGCAGCCGTGTAAAAGAGAGAAAAGCGGCAGATCCTGGCACAGGAGAAGGTGGAGCTAGTGAATGTTTGGCATATTAGGTTTACTGTCTATTGTAAAATAAATGGACTTTTGCAGATCATTTCTATTGTGACATGGTATATTTTCAAAGCTGGTCTTAAAAGAAGTAAATACATGGCCACAAGCACACACTGTTGAGTGTCCGATCTGTCTGTTTATCATTAAGCAATCCATCCATCAGGTATCTGTCCGGTCTAGTGGCCTGTATTTCCTTCATTTCACTCTAGCCTCCATGTGATTTGCTGAACTTAACGCTTCACAGGGTTCCCTTTAAGTTGTTAGCTTAGCTCCTCTTTTGCCCATGTTAAGGGAAGCTGCCATATTCAAAGCTGCAGATTGGTTCCCTTTGTGAAGCAGTGACCGGCTAGCTGGCTGGCTGGCTTAGCTGATAATAAGGTATGCTTCAGTGGCTTGTATTTGTGTAGCACCTGCCATCTGTGTGTCCTTGAGTGGAACCTCTGTGTGTGTGTGTGTGTGTGTGTGTGTGTGTGTGTGTGTCTGAGTTACTGCACGCTGCCACTTCCTGTGAAGTCAAGTGTCTTCGATTGCCCTGGCTGTGCTCGGAGGCTATAGCCGTCTGTCAACGCGTGTGCGCACTTATTAACTCGGAACACTGTATTCAGGCGTGTCATGTTCGCGTGACCATGCATGTTTTGGTCCTTCCTGTGTCTCGACTTCACGCGGTGATTCCGAGTACACATCTAACACCCGAACCTGCGCCCGGCGGACCTCCAGCTCAGCGCAGACCACCGACACTGTGGTCTTTTCATTCCCTCTCTCGCTCTTCATACACTCCCCCACTGACTCGATTCACTCACTGATACTTGTCACTGCGCTCTTTGTTTTATCTCAGCTACCAGGCCAGGATGTGAAAAGAACGTATAGAATTCTTTTTACTCTCCCTGTTTTGTGTTTCATCTCGTTTGCAACAAACTAGGCTAAATAAGACTTTTGGTGGTTGGCGGTAGAATTGCCAACTATGAGCAGACGTGGAAACAAGTAATATAAACTGTCTTCATCACCAGCTTCTACCCTATCATCAACATTGTCATCAACTTCTCTCCCTCCTCCCCACTTTCTTTGCACTCCAGTTACTGCGTCTCCTGGGAGGCTTAGCATTTAGCGGTAGCAGCACGGGGTCATTTTCTCCTTGACTCACTCATATTGTGCTTCAAAGGGACACGTACGGTCAGGCTCATCACTAATGGAAGACTTATGATCGGAGCGGTAATGAGATGAAAATGGCTGCTGAGGTTGAGGCCAGTATTAACCCCGTGGTCCACTGCTGACATTTATCTGGAGGGTCTCTCTTCTTTCTCTGGTCATCCTCTTTTTTTTAAACTTTACTCAAATTACAGCATATTATTTGCTGTTTTTTTAAATGCTGCTGTCCTCATCAGTCTCCCAAAGTTACATTTTCACCTCCTTCCCTTGTTCTCTACCGTGTCACCCCTTCATCTCTTCACCCTCACCCTGTCTATCGACCCCTGTTGATCGACCCAACTCTTAGTCTAACCCTTCTCGCTATCTTTGCCTTTGCCTTCTGTGTGTGCGTGTGTGTGTGTGTGTGTGTGTAGCCCTTGGGCTCAGTGTTGCTAATCAGATGAGGCAGAAGCCTGCCTGCCCATAGGGATGATGTTAACACAGCCTGTTGTTTAGGCTTGTTTAGACACTGCTGACATAAGTGCACTTAAACGCACACATTTGAAAACATATAGACGCATTAAGATGCCACACAGACACCAAGGTATGTGTGTGTTTACAGGAAGAGGCCAGGCTGTGGTTTTTCACAGAAAATAAAGTCATAAAATCTCACTTCTCATTTCCTCGCTGCCCTCCACACCATAGCCCCAAACCCTGGAGAGCTACAGAGCATCACTGCCCTTTTATTATCGTGCAATCATGCATGCATGATAGAATTTACCCTTTAAGAGCATCTATATGTTTATTTGTGCCTGGATACATGGATAGATCTCATTCTGCAGTGAGGAATGCTGAACAATACTTTTAATTTTAGCTCGGAGGAGGTATTTGTGTGCGCTGCCGAGTTGCTGGAAGTTCACTCGTCGTCTGTGGGCTTTTGTGTAACTGCTCATACCCTACAATTGAGAGCGCGGCAGTGATGATGCAGTTGCATGTTGCCTTAACAACAAATCAGTGTCCAAAACAGCCTCGCATCTGTGCATAATAAAATGTGTAACTCCTTCCCAGGCTACTGTCGTGCAGCAATCCAGCGGGTTTTACTAAGAAGAAAGCCTCCATATGGCTGTTCACGGCTCGGTGCAGATTCAGAGACGCTGGGCTATACCCCCCAGCTCGCCACGCTAACACGCATGCGGGTGTGTTTGTGTGCGTATCATGTGCCCTCCCGCAGCCCTATCTGCGCAATCCCATGCATGTGTGCCTGCTGAGATACTGTATGCGCGTGGGACAAGATGCTTTTCATCAGAGTGGAGTGAGGAAACATTTTTTAATGAGGTGATAAGCACCAGCTGTCCAGTATGATATGACAAAATCAAATGGTATGATACCAGCACATTAACACGGTAACACATGCTGAGTGTACAAATGAGAGGCATCACTCAAACGCGGAGATGCAAAGACCATGTACTGTATCATCCTCAGGCTTAAAAACCCTCTTCAATGTTCAAGGTCCACTTTATTTATTCATAAAAGCATAAAAATTACACTTCGCCTGCTCTTATTAAATAACGCAGATTAAAGATCAGTACAAAAACATGAAATGAAATAAAAGATGCTCTTTGAATGAACCTTAAAATGTAAATACACACAAGATAAAAAAATATATTATATAGATTATAGAAGAGCAGAAATTGCATTGTATAGTAAATTGTACTCTATAAGTGAACATTTCTGCAAAAAGTGCCTTCCTCTGAGCGTAGAAAAGTAAAATAGCAGCATCTTATTTACTACTTTTGCAGCATCCAGATGTTCGAATTATGCTAAGGTGCATTGGTCCATAATTCCCAGATGCAAAGGATGATGTCTTTCGTAACGCCATACAACATTTTCTCCCCTTCCTTTACCATCGTCCTTTACAGTGGATTTTACATGAACTCTAAAGGAACTTTAGCCTTAAAATTGGTTTGCTTGATCAGTTTGTTTTAAAGAGCAGGCGGTCTTAATCTTTGGTGAACTCTGAGTGAACGTGCAGATTGGTGAAAGCACAGCTGCCTAAGCCTTGGCATAGAAACTCTGAAACTCTACCGGAGGGGTCAACATCATTCTTTAAAAAGATATCGATCTTTTAATTCCTTTTGATTTGTCACCTATATGTGTTGACAGTTACACAATTCCTTTTGCAATATTTGGATTAAATGCTTGTTTGGCTTTGTGGGTAGGTGTTGACTCTAGTGTTGACTCTGGTTGCCCTGTCAATGTCTCTGTTTTTCTCTCATATACATAACCACTCTTTAGTGTTACCTAACAGCTGTACTGAAGTCTGTGCTTTTTTTATTGAGCAACAAGTTAAGTGACTAAGTTTCAACAGTCTTGTGTCCGTTCTGTACTTGAAGCTGTCATCACAGTAAAAAGCCCAAAGGCTGATAAAAGCATATGTTCTTTTAAAAAGATGAAAATTTAGATTTCATTGTATACCTGCAGCAAGTTGAGGCAATAAGGATTTATTAATTGCAGTTCTGTTGTGAATCTTTTTTTATTTCTACCACTAAATCCCCAAATTTCATTCTTTCATACGCAGTCATCATCGCCTCTCTACTTCCTCTCAATTCACGTGACTCTCGTGCGCTTAGCTCCCCGCTCTCGTCCACACCTCCCTCCGCTGGCCCCTCCGCCGGTCGTCGAGTGCATGTTTAAGGGCCGACAGGGAGTGTCTCTCTTCCCCTCGAGCTGACATACAACAGGGGGCAAAGAAAGTGAAGTGAGATGCACGAGAGCTGACAGCTACTTATCTCTTCTGCCTCTCTCCTTTGATTCTTTCTTTCTCTCTCTCTCTCTCTCTCTCTCTCTCTCTCTGTCATCTCGTCTCTCTTCTTTTCTATTGTCTCTCGCTGCCGCTTTTGTTTGTCAGTCTCACTGTTCTGCTGTCTTCATCTGTCCTTCACCTTCTCTCTACCCAGTCTTCTCTCTGCTTGCTCCCCAGTTAGCACAAATCCCACTTGTGTCTGTGCATCTACAGGCTTGAGGCTGTGGCTCTAGGCTACACCGCGCTCGCCCGTTTTCAGTCTCTTGACAGCCGCATAACACAAATAAAAATCTGAACTAAGCCGTTGCAGCAGTTTTACCTGCTCTGCTAATACAATCCGATTGATTTAACTTCACCTTTGGGCAGCATTCTCCCTCCCTTTTTCTTTTTTTTCTAAATGCTAAACCTTCAGTGTTTGATATTTAGCCAGCCGGACCTGCAAGATAAAACCACAGATGCTGTTTTTTGGTGGATTTTGTTTCATCACTTTTTCATCATAGTTTCATCATCCTCAATGTGGACCTGACTGCTATATGGCCTGGAGCAATGAAAACGAGTGTATGTGCATTTCATTTTATTTTTTTTTTTACTAGTGTTGGGTAAGTGTTGCTGATGTCATGTCAAAGAGATATGATGTCACACTATAAAATGCACCACAAACCTCAGTGGATTGAGAACCAGTGTGTTTGTGCATTCTCACAGGTACGCATGTGCTCTGTACGAACCGCAAACTCGCGTGTCACCATGTTGATTTCCTGTCAACTTTGCGTGCGCGCGCGTGTGTTTACGCCTTCATGCACCACTGCAGCACAAGTGCATAATTTGTTGTAATTTGATTCAAAAGAGCCCGAGGTGCAGATAGAGGTCAGTCACACCTCCTCTTTCCTGAAAGAGAGAGCAGTTGAGGGACGGTAGAATGGAAAGGAAGTGGAGAGGCTGCAGTGAGTCAGAATGAGGGAGACAGATTGATGCAGTAGGTTTCATTTGACACTCCCACTAACTGTTATACCTGGAGGAAGAAAAGCAGATGTTTTTCTGCTCATCTTTTTCTTCCGTACTATCCATCTGTCAGTGGGAGCCGAGGTCTCCTCTCTACTATTCTACTCTGCCAATCTAGATCTCTCTACAGTATCTCTTTGTCTCCCCAACTCTTTTTCTTCTATTGCTCTCTCGTCAGCCACACCCACACCCTTCTCCTGCTGTATATTTTAGCCTTTCTTTCTTCCTCCACTCTCTCCATCTTTCTCTCTGCAGGGTGGGAGGATGTGTAGGCACCGGTGTCAGCGTGACTTCAGCTGCTATTGAAAATCAAAACTCTCTAAAGCCGCAGCTCCCAGAATTTGCATCTGAAGTGTTATGAGTGTGAGAGGTGTCGTGTGAATTGCCAGAAATCTCGACTAACCCCAAAATCATTTAAGGGATGACTCTGATTTTTATTTTCATAGCTTAGGTCATCATTCCTGTGATGGCACATGGCAACATTGCTAAAAAGAATGAGTGTGCAAGAGACACAAGCAGTCAGATAATGAGGAAAGCAAACTTCAGGTTGTCCAAACTGAAAAAGAAATGGTTCATGGTTTACAGACCAACTTCCTGCCTCACCTTTGAACACACATTAATAGTGCATGCACCCAGTATTCCTGTGCAGTGAGGGCGTTTTTACTGACGTTTGTTGCGGTCACATTTGGTTTTAACTTCAAGTGAAGTGCTTTAGGGTGATTTCACACTCAACCTGTTTGGTTCACACCAGCTTGAAAATGTCGATCTTAGTCTACTTTTTAAGGGATTTCTTTGGTGCGGACCAACCACAAGATTTTATGACAATAGATATGTGATATTATCACAAATTCAAAATCTAAACTAGTATTAAATCCATTTTCTCTGGCTGTGAACTGTCAGTAAATGATGTAAACATTTATGTAAATCATGGTAACACTTATAAATGTCAGCTTGTGAGTGCAGAGATTTTTCCTGATCAAAGACAGTAAAAAGGAGTTAACACAGAGGTGTGTTGTGTTTGTGTCTCACGCCATGGATTTTGGCAGTTCTTCATTAAAAACCACACTGTATACCTCCCCCCTGTAATTGCTAAAAGAAATGGAGTGTCAGTCTCCACAAATAGGGCAATCAGTTATTTCTTTGTGAGGTCTTTTGTCACACCGGAGAACATTTAAGTGCAGCGTGGCTCAATGTCAGTCGCTGGAATTTGATTTCCCCTCATGTGGGCCCATGTAGTGCTGATAATGCAGGATGACAGTCCAATCAATGAGTCAGTCCAAATGCATTCATCTTTACAGCTCTTGGTTCATTAGTAATAAGTCAGTGTTTCTGGCCCTGTTGGTCAGCAGTTATTTGGCTGAGGATCATAACTGATAGAAATGGTGGCCAAAACTACCAAAATAGGACCAAAGTCGTTACAGAATGGAACTATTCTTTAGAAAAGCAACGTACTTGATGAGGATAATGAATTTGCTTTCACACTTGACATGTTTGGTGCTCTGTATTTACAGAGATTAAAAACACTGAAGTTGAATTGTGGCGGCAGCTCTACAGGCGTCCTCTTGTCTTCCAGGGAAAGCTGGCGCCCGATCACTTCCTAGTGAAATCCGGGCTGGCAGGAATGCCATTCAAGCCAGTCACAGGAAGTGTCCCTTATGTTATCATTCACCTCACTGGCTGTAACTAACTATTCCAAGAAGATGAACCACAAAGAAGCGAGAACTCTGAGCCATGTTGAAGAGGAGTTTGTGTACAAACCCCTTCAGAACAATCATTGATCTGTGACCATTCAGACATCACGGTGAGATAATGAACAGAAATAATAATGAGTCATAATGTAATAATCCAACAATAAATAGTCCAGAAGAGGGAGGAAAATGGCACATTTATTCAGGTGAGATAAAGCCTCTCAAGAGGATTATTATAATCATCTCATCTCAACTTTGGCATCAGTGGGCTATCTAATGCATGCACTTAGCTAGCTTTAAAACCAAACACACACCACACACAGTCAGTTTAATGCCTGCGAATGATGAGAGGCTTTAGCGCACTGACCTATATTTCTATTTAATCTGAGTCATTTATGATTTCTCCCTTCTGCTCCAGCCAGTCGGACAGATTGATCGTTGCTTTTGTTGCTCTCTGTTTTGCACTTTGTGACTGGGGCAGAATCTAATGTTATTGTCAGCCATTGATCATGCTAATGAAAAAATATGTTGTTTTTTTTGGCGTTTTTTTTGCTTTTTTACTTTTTCCCGTTTGAAACACCGTCAGCTCTTCATTTAGAAAGAGTGTAAAATGACAAACTAAGTGTGTGAATGTGTTTTCAACAGGTGCCTCAGTGCTCATCATGTTAGCTGAGATATGGAGGGGAAAGTAGTAGTAGTAGTAGTATGAGTTCATACAAGTTTACTGACACCCCGTCTTTTTAACAAGTGGCTGTGTGTCTCACCTGCACAGCCTGTGTTTATTTTTGACCTTTTTTATGCATCAGATATGATTTCACATTCGTTTTCCAACACTAAGGCAATCCTGAGATGATACTGACCCCTGAGCTCCACTTTTTGTCATGCAGCCATTTAAAAAAAAAAAAAAGTAATAAAATTCCTCACACAACTCTGCTGTGAAAGCCACTGCTCCTGCAATGTGATTTGAGCGAAGGGTTATTGTGGCTAGTGAGCGCTTTTGTGCTGGTGGTTAGGTTGCTATCTCCACACACACAAAGGAGGCGAAAAGAACCTGGCGGCCGGCAATGGAGAAAGCGAAATGAAAGCCGTTCCTCCTGGGTGATTCTGCTGGCCTGGCTTTTGTCTGTGCTGCCTATCAGACCTGTGTGTGTGTGTGTGTTTGTTTCCGTGTGCACAACTGCCAAGTTGAGCCCTGTTCAAGGCCTTCTCAGCGCAGCTACTTTCAGACATCTGCCTCCTCTCCCCTCACGCTGCCTGACCCCTGTTGATTTCCCCCCGCTTTAAAATGCATGATGCTACTTCCCAGCATTCCAAGCTCAACCAGTGTGAGATGTACACGAGCACACGCGGACCGCCTTAATCTGTCTCCAGCTCACACTCAGGCTGTCAGACACCTCTGCTGTCACACCGGTGAGCTTGTGTGTATTTGTGCCTGCAAGTGTGTTTCATATATGCATAAACACATCTTTGTGGTTTGGATTTTCTTAGAGCACAAGATCCCTGAGTAAGTCCTCGTGTGTTGGTAACCACATTCAACGACTCACTGCCTCCAATCTATGAGGCGGTGGGAGAAGTATGCTTGTTTGGCATGACGTGGATGGATTTTAGCCCCTTTTACTTCGCCACATGGAGAGATAAATGCCTGAAGCCTTTGGTTAGGAACACAGTGTGTGCGGAGCTGGCTAAGACAAAACATAACTCAGCTAGTTTTGGTCTGAGAAGGAATGTTTTAGTCACACTACTGAAATAAAGGTCACTTTGTACAGTTTTGACAGTGTTATGGTTTTATGGACAGTGAATGTACAGCATGAGGAAGTGAAGAGGTTTTATATTAGTGAAGTTAACTCTCAGTTTCGTGCATTAGGTGCTTATGAAACTATTCACCTTGTGAACAGGTAAAAAATAAACAAATGCTGCTTCCCCATTTTTAATATCACTCTTTTTTCTCTCTTCAAAATCAACCCCGCTCGTGATTTTAATCAGTTCACCTAAGTACATCCTTATAAATACAGTACATGTTTGCATGTTAGTGTTTCATAATGTTCACATGTATGTTCCCACACAGAAATGAAATATTCATGATCCTTACATTTGGCAGCAATGGAGGCCAATGGAGCGCCACCAGTTGCTGTGCTGTCAAATTAGCATATTAATGATATAAATGCGGTATAATTAACATGTGGGAGTGGATTATGCGTGTGAATCATCGTGAGATCAGTTGGAGAGAAGAAAGGGTCAGGCTAATGAGGTTAAAAAGAACATTAATGAGCACTTTCAGTGAAATTTGCTGTGTTACTTAGTGCAAAAAGCTGCGGGCGCTGAGACAGATCAGTTGCATCTTCATGCTTTCTTTCATGTTTTTTTTTTACTTTAATGGTGAAATCTCTGTAAAATTGAGTCTAGCAGCAACATAATATCAAGCCTTTATCATCGACGTTACACCTTCTTCGTTCAGTCGTTGCCTTTTGAAGGAGCTCGGGCTGTTTCTGAAGGAGCGAGCGTGCGCTGATGTTCTCCTTACTCAAGGCCCGTGGCAGTGTTTGTTCTTCTAAGGAGCTTAGAAGCAGCGACGAGCAAACCAAATGTAACATGGTTTGACAAGCCTCGACACCAAGTAGCTGCCTAAAACACATGTAAGCCTAATCCGAACTAGTAGGCCTTCTAGGGGTCTCGAGTCCCTCAGCAGAATGAACTCACAAACTAGCAAACACACACTAAGTACTAATGAATTAAGGCGAGGAGAAAGCGCATTAAAGAGATCAAAATGCAACCTCTGACTTCAAGATCCTATCAATTAATCATGTAGTCTATGAGATATCAAAAAATGAGAGCACCCTATCCAAAATGCCCCGGTAACATCTTCAGTTAGCTTGTTTTTGGCCAAGAGTCCAGTAGGTCTCCAAGTTGGAACCAGAAAATGGTTTACATCTTTGCTTCAAAAATAAACAATTCATCTTCAGACTTATTATTGTTTATTATTATTTTATGTTGGATAATCTGTTAACTGGCTAATCATCACTAATTTAGGTAGAAATACACTGTAACACTGAGCAAGACTAAGAGCCTACAGCCTAAGGAGTGAGGCTGTCCTTAGGCACAGTGCTGCTTTAAGCTAAATGCTAACGTCAGTATGCTAACACACACTCACAATGATAATGCTAACATGCCGATTTTACCAGTCCACCATGTTCACCATTTAGTGTGTTAGCATGCAAGTATTGGACGTGATTATGGTGCTAAATGGAGGTGCTACTTTTCCAGCATTTGGGGAAACAACACAGACTTTTTAGCATTTATTTATTGACACACTGTAGTCTGTACTGTACATTTACTGCCAGACTGACAACTTAGTGCTAACCTTTCCCTCTGCCCCGCTCGCATCCACCGTCACTTCTCTGCCCCTCGCTCTTTCCCCACTTGCTACGCAAATATACTCCTTAACGGAGACACACTACCAGCAGTTTCCCAGGCAACGACAAAAGTTGACTCACGTACCGGGACAGCGCTGCACAGAGACTCCCAAACGCTATCGATTTCAAATATTAAAAAACATTTTTTTTGGCCTGGTGGGGGTTCTCGTTGTGTCATTATGGAGAAACACAGATTCAGTAAACGTTCAGTACGTTCAGTAAACATTGAGTACAGTTAGACCTAGCAGTCTCCATTAGGTTGGGCGAGTTCAAAGTTGTGAAAACAACAGGGGTGCTTTGAATACACCCCCGTTTTCACAGGTAATTTGTTAGTCTGTCCCTCGCGCCGCAGGAAATAATGGATTACTCCTGGAAAGCTGTTGATGTAGCACTGTTCTCCTTATGAAAATAACAGAGATTATTCGACCAATGAGAATTTAGTCGGACAAGAGCATATTGACCAACTAATTGACTAGTCGACCAGCAGACTACAGCCCTAATTGGATCCACTTATGTCTCAGACGTACAGGCGCACAGACCCACAGCCCACCACAATAAAACTGGACCAGACCCAGTCCTGAATGTACTCTAGTCAGTGAATGGATTTTGCCTTTTTTCTTTCACATAAGCTGAGAATGCCAAAGTGATATTCTTTAATGTTGTGACGGAGATGAGTGCTACCATGTTAGCCCTGTGAAGACCCAGTGACACACTGCATCTGTGTCCAACCATCAGCTCTCCACCAGTGACCCAATGAATTTTATTATAGCTTCCAAGTCTGATCTCTTGTTGTCTCTCGACAAAATTGACAATAAACATAGTTTCCCACTTCCTGTCTCTTTGTCATTGTGTTTTTCTTTGTTTATCTGTGTGTACATGACTCTCCCAGCCTGCCATCCTTGTGTAATGTCTAGTTTCAGGGGATGATAGTCTGGTCTAGAATAGCATTGTCCTCGCAATGAACCAGGAGACGATGTCACACAGAGTCAGAGAGTGTGTGTTTGTGCCAGTCTGGTTCAGAGTCTGCCTTTTGGTGGCTGAAGTGCTGGTCAGTGCAGGCCATCTGGAAACTGGCTGTAACAGGTTCAATAGAGAGGCGGTGTGTGTGTGTGTCTGTGTGTGTGTGTGTGTGTGCTCATGTCATATCTGAGCATCAGCAGGTCTGCTTTTGTTCAGTTTATGCAATAGGATATTCACGCACCAGTGGCATCCACTTAGACGTGCCATGTTATGTGGCGCGTGTGCCATCCGTCCTTTTATAGGATTTTCCTCCTGCTATGCCTGTTTTTGCACTCTGTGGCAGCTGTGTGGTTGAGCAGCCATGAATGGCATCTTTTTCCCCCATTTGTACTCGCTGTTCTCTTTTTTTTTTTTTTTTTTTTTTTTTTTGAGAGTAATAGGACACATCCCAGCAAATAGGACAAAAACAACAACAGATCGATTCCCTAAAGAGTGAACACCTTTTTCCTGTGTCCTCAGTGCATCATGTGGCGGTTGGCCAGCCCACATAGTTGACAGACAGATATTCAGAGCTAGACGGATGACAGGCAGTTACAGACAGACAGACAGCAGCTGGCTTGTGGATCGACGGGCGGGAAGCTTTCATTTCACAGCAGAAAAAAAAAAGACTTGAAACTGAATAATTTAACTCACTGCAGCTGGGGAAGTCACTTGGTTAATTCATGCATTGGTCGCGAGTGTGTTTGCTGTGATTGCCTCTGCACGTGCATGCGTGTGTGTGAGTGATAGGGCTTTGAATGAATTACAGAAAAGTAGGCAAGTTTCGGGTTTGCCAGCGCGTGTGTGTTTGTGCGAGCGGTTGGTCTTTGAATGTATTACAAAGTCAGATGTGCACTTGTGACAAATCCCTTGTAAAGATAGTGTTTTTGCCGCTCGAGGGATAACAAGGACTTGGCGAAGCTTCGACATAAAATGCAGAAGGGCACAGAATTAATGCACACACACACATACACAGTTACAGACAGCACAGTGTGTCTTGCTGCTATTTGATTTTTATCAGCAGACTTGTACTCAGTGTCAACATGAGACAGGGGGTGGATGGGTAATTCAACTGGATCTTCTCTTGGGTATTGGGCTACTCTGCCAGGAAAAAAAAAGTCAAAATACAAACTGAACACATCTGGCAGTCAGCCTCTGATTCGCAGCTGATATTTCTCTTTGAGTGCAGCTTAGTGTATTATAAAGGTAATTTTTTTTAGTTTTTGACAATTTTCAACAAATAAATACCTAGATTTTTAGAACAGGAACAGCTGTTTAAAACAAATTTAATTCCTGATGCATCCAAAACGGGTCGCATTCAGAAAACGCACGGGCTAAAGAAAGTGATGGAAAAATGGCGTGAAAATGTAAATTTTCTGGTGATTGTGCACCAAAGTCCCTTTAAGAAAGTAACAGAATAATAGAAATGGTCAAACAAAATCTGATTATCACCCAGATTTTGTTACTACTCATGTTTTTTGATTTTAAGACATTTTTGATATATAGTATTGAATGGTAATTGTCCTGTGTTTTCACCATGACAGCGTTTGTACTCTGGGTCTGGTCTCTTGGGGTAGCTTCACTTTGTGAGTCTTTACATTGGGCTGGATTAAATATAATCCCTCTCCAGCGTGAGGAAATACTCTCAGTGCTGTTTGAACAGTGTGTTCAGGTACACTGGACTAGCCCGGTTGGCAGGAGAAATGAAATTCTCTCTAAATACTTTAGCTGTGGCGGGAACCCTCTCAGTTCTGCATGGCAGGGACTCTTGTTATACGTTTCCTCTCCAAATCCCAGTGAAGCTGTCTTTTTCTTTTTTTTTTTTTTCCCCCCTCTGCGTGTGTGAATGCATATCTCTGTGTGTGCTTGTTGCTGTTTGAATAGGCTACTTGTGTGAATTTGTAAGCTGCAGCAAGAACATGTGTGAATGTTTTAACAGTGGGTGCTTGTGTTTGCGATGGGAACATCAGGCCGCAGTGGTTGACATATCCGTGTGTACATGCAGGTTTAAGTGTGTGGGTTAATTTTTCGTGTGTGTGTGTGTATGTCAGCGGGACACAGCTCTGTTTTTAAAGAGCAGCTTGAAGAGCCGTCAACTGACTCTCCTGTTGGCTATTATACTCTCACAGTGCAAAGTACCATTCACCACTAATGGACCATCAGCATCACTCTGTCCCTACGTCCTCACTTCATCTCCTTTTTCTTTCAGTTTTTGTTTTAATATTGTTTCAAAATTTCAAACTTTCTATGCTTGTTGTTATGTTAAACCTGGCCTCTTTCTACACACCTCCATCTGTTAATGCATGATTTCTCTCTCTCTGCCTCTTGACATCTCCCTGAAGGGACATTCAGCGATTTACGACTGCAGTTCTTTAAGGTTGGGGGACTCACAGGGGGCAGATTACAAAAAGTATGGTGTTGCAGAGGCTGAGGGACCGTCTTTTTTAGTCCATTTAGTTTTAAAAACACTGGATACTTTCCATATTTCAACTTGATAGACACTCAGTTCATGTCTTTCAAACTCCACACCCCCGCAGTTTGTGACACATTCTTAAAGATGTGCAGCATGAGGAAAATACGTGTCATTTTCAGGCCCAAATCAAAATATAATGACATCACCGGGGGTTATTTTTTCAGACTTGTGAAAGCTGCTCTCCCACTGTTTTCACAGGCGGAGTTTACAAGTAAGCTGACCTTCATGTGTAAAATTGATTCAACGTCCCTTTAAATCCATCCCTACCTCTGCTGTCCACCTATTTTGCTTTGATTTGAGACATAGAAAACATATAAAAAACTTGACATATCTGTATATTTGTTATATATAGCGGCATTCCTTTAGTCCTCTGTGTCCACTCTCTTAAGTTTTCATCAAATAAACCATAAAACGGTTTCAGTGTGGGGGTTGTTAAAGGCGTAGAGAAGGCGGTAAAGATGTTATTTTACCACATGTACGTGTCTCTGAGGTCGTCTGCTGGCTTGCCTCTCAGTAGGAAAAGAACGGCTATAGTAAACAGCTCATGGTGAATCAAATACAGTCTGCTGCTTCTATCGTTGCATCGTACAAAATGATTTATGACCCCTGTGTGTTGAGGATGGAATGGGTGGCTGCATTTGCTGTAACTGTCCTCACTAACCCTACAAAAGTGAATGTTTACTAGATATTTTCTGTTTATGCTGACAGTGTTTGAAAGATCCTTCCTTAAAGTAAAAAAAACAATCATATAATGTGTATAGACAGAGATTGTATTTATGTAAGGTTGTGTATTTTACTATTTTGAGTATGTGCAGAAATATAGAGATTTTATAAGCTTTTGATTTTAGTTCACCTACACAGATTATTGATTGCGCCTCCTCTTTCTGCTTACATTTTTAAGCTGATATTCCAGCAGCATCATTTTTTATTATTCTTTTATTACTCAGCTCATGTCTTAGGACCTTTTTCCAACTCTGCATAAACATCAAAAACTCATGTGGGTGTGTTTTTTGTTTCAGTGCTGGCCAGTTTCCGAGGGACTGTCCAGCATGGCCTCCCGCTGGAAATCGGAGACACAGTGCAGATCCTGGAGAAATGTGAAGGTACTATATAGTTATTCACATAGTTTGTCTACATTACCTTACAATTAACTGCTTTCTGTGGTGGAAAAAAAAAAACATAGAAACAAAACAGAATCAGGAAGGAAAGCATGCTTTCGCTTGAGTAGTGAAGCGAGCGCATGCAACCTTACGAAATTACAGGGACACATCCCCTTTTCATTAAGTATAGAGATGATGTGAGCCTCACATGAACACACATGACCCACAGATCCATGCTTGCAACCACACACGGGCTCAGAAATAGACACATTACTTGCGCAAACAAACACATGCAAGGATGCTCAGATGTGTGTTTTGTTGTCTGTTGTACTGAAATTCCACTGGGCACCGGAGGTAACATCACACCTCTCGCTCATCATCACGCATGAAATGAGCAGCATCGTCTCAGTGATGAACGCTCGTGGAAATTCATGTTTTCTACTGTTTCCTGCACCACAAGTTGGCTGCTTTTCCCGCCTTCCTGCCCACGCTGAGTCTGTTTTTCTCCTCTACTTGCGTTCTCTTACGCTCTCTCTCTCTCTCTTTCACTGTCTCTCTTTCCCTATGTATGTTAATATGTTTTTTTTGCTTCCGTCTTTCTCTCCATATTCTCTCTACCCCCTTATCTGTCCTTCTGCATCCAATCTGCAATCCAAAAGTTAGGAAAAAACTGGAACATATAGATAATAAAGTAGACGATACAATCACCATGACCATCACGCATTGAAGAGACCTCATTGGATTTAATTTATTATAAGTGGAGGAATGTACTTGTTCAGCAGTTTGTTTCTTTACCTTTTTTTAATCTCCATAATAATGTGAACAACCACAGCAAAGCCACAGTATTACGCACACCTTAACATAAATAAGCAGCCATGCACAAACACACACACACACACACACACACACCCCTCTTCCGGAGCTCTTGACACACTCTGTCTCACTTCCTGTTGGGAGACAAAACCGCACACACACACACACATACACATACACACCGAGAGAGACAACCAGTCAAGCAGCCAGTCGTGCAGCCAGTCAGGCAGAGGGATGTGATATTGCGGTAAAAAAAAAGGGCCCAGAGGAAGCAGACAATAGCACAGCCAGCGGAATGCTTGGCCCTGAAGGGAGGAACAAAATCAAAATCCTGCCAGCAGCGTGGACTCTGAGAGACGGGCTGATGACAGCAGAGGAGACAGACTAATGGCTCTGCTTCATGTTGATACTGTTGACACTTCACACTGGAGCTTACAAATTAAAGTGTTTCCTACTGACATGCGGCTCTTGCCTGTAAACGCACCTCCTCATGTTACCGCCTCTTTCTTTAACTTTTTTTTAAAGTTCCTGACAGCAGTGCATACATAATGCTGAGTGTACAGTATATAAACACTGATCCATTATCACATCCTGCTGATCCATTACACATGTTACCTCTTTCACCGACATAAAACAAAAAGCAAAGAGCTGTCACAGTATTTGACATCTGCTTCTGAAAAAATGACTCATCTAGGAAACAATGAGTGTTCCACAATCCAGACCCAGACAAGTTACTCAACGCTATCCTGACCATCCACGTCTGAAACAAATCACAGAGACTACCTCAGTCGCAGATGCTCAGGCGAAACCCAGCAGTGATTAGAATAATCGAACACATTTACATTTGAGCTATTTAGCTAATGCTCTTATCTGGAGGGACTTACAATGGCTGCAACAGTGGAATGAGCTTAAACCGCCAGTTTGGAAAACAGCATCAGCTCAAAGCCTCCGATGTAAATGCATTAGATTGCTTCTATCAGTATTGGGATTTGCAAAAGCATCAATTTGGCTTGAGTGCAGATTGGAGTGTGTAATGGTGTGAAAAGCATGCAAACTGCAGCCTTTTCACCATTTTCTGTTTTAGGGATGCACCCACCCTTGGTATCTGATGATATTCGCCTTGTTGACTGCCATCGGCCTATCGGCAAATAAGATGACAGTCAACAGTGGCAGTGGCCGATTTTTTTTTTTTTTCTTTTTTCTGTTGTGACACATCAATTTTGCGCTGGATAAATGTTGCATTGGTTATTTGCAGTCTGACTTAGACAACAGTAGCCTACCTAGCTGCAGATTCTGAGAAGAAGCCACCGGCTGGGCACGACTCTGGCATGGGGTTGCTATGCTGCGTGTGCTTTGTTTTCAAAAGACTCAGTTCTTGATAACCACAGCATTTTAGAAAGAGGAAAACATTCCCTATGGACAGTGTCAAAGCTGAAGGGATCACTTACAACATCGTGGTCACACACATTCATGAACTACTGGCTCATGACATCCCTGCCATAAGTTTCATAGCTGATAGTTCGGATGCTAGCCCTGTGAGCATGCTTAGCCTCATGGCACAGTGGATTCACAAAGATTTTAACTTGATAAAATCAGTGTTACACTCCCAGGAGTTCACGGGTTCCCAACTCTGCATCTGCTATCTCAGAGGCATTTGAGAAAATGTTTGAAACATGGAAAATAGTCGAATCCAAAGTACATGCTGTCATGGAAGATAATGCCAGAAATATGGCAAAAGCTATGACGGATAGTGGTCTGGCTAGTTTCACCGGCACGGCGTACAACCTGCAGCTGGCTGTTCATAATGATGTTGTGAGCCAGCGCAGCATCTCGGATGTGGTGGCAATAGGCCGAAAAATAGTCAGACACTTTAAACACTCACCCCTTGCCTTCTGACGCCTGCAGACTGTGCAGATCCAGTTGGGAATGAAACCAAAAAGGCTTTGGAAAGATGTTGCCACTTGGTAGAATAGTACATTCTGTGTAGCATTTGCTACATATACTGCAGACTGTGACCTCCCCACAACCCTCATTGTGCACCAGTGGGGATTAGTTGAAAACTTTATCACACTTCTCTCCCTGTTTGAACAGCTGACAAGAGAAGTCAGCTCATCAGAGGCATCGGCTGCTGACGTGATCCCCTCGGTGAGAGCCCTGAGACTTCTTTTAAGCACGGAGGCTGACATAGGTCATGCTGTTAAAACAATCAAGACCACATTATTAGAGGCAATAGACAAATGCTTTGTCAAATCATCTCTGATTCCATTTTCTGCATCGCAACCTCACTGGATCCTGAATATAAAGACTGCTACTTTGATGAGGATGTTAAACAACGCGCACAAGCAGTACTGCTGGATAGGCCTGCTGCCGGTGCTGGAGATGAGACGCACGGTAGAGAGAGAGAGCTCATCATCTACGGAGCAAGAGGGCGCAAACGGATGGGGCACGGCCCGCTCTGGATGACATGTTTTAGGAGATTCTGGAGGAAAACGGTCCATAAAGGTTAAAAGCCAAGGATGAGGGCGTCACAGCAACTGGATGGTTTCTTTGCAGAGGCCCCCATTCCCAGAAATGAGACCACGCTCGGATATCGGAGAAATAATCACCTCAGTTTTCCAGCAATGGCACACAAATACCTATGTGCTCCATGCACCAGCACGGACAGTGAGCAGCCGTTCAACCCTGTGTCTCACATCTTGGATGAGAAGAGAAGTTCAAGTTCATCTTTATTGTCATGTGTATTAAAAATACAGTGAAATACTTGCGCTCTTGCTCTGTCTGCCTTAACACAAAGGACACACCATCCCAAAACAGCAAAAAATAACCCACTACAGACCTGCATAGACTACGTGCACAGCGCATTCATATGTATACATTATAAACACAATATACAGTACACAATAAGAACAAAGTGCATATGGGTGCGTCAGCTGTTCAGCAACCTGACTGCCTGTGGAAAGAAGCTGTTACTCAGACGGGTGGAAGGAGCAGGAGCAGAACATGAGCGGGGTGGCTGGTGTCCTTAATGATATTTCGGGCTTTCCTTTTGCAGCAAGTGGTGTAAATGTTATGAAATTTGTGGTAGTTCTGTGCCAATGATCCTTGCAGCAGCCTTTATAGTCCTTGTTAGCAGTCTGCAGTCTTGAGCAGTCAGGTTGCCAAACCACACTGTGATACTCTGGTACAACGGTACAGCAATAAAAGTTCAAAAGACAAACCTCTTAAGACGCCTCAGAGAGTACAGTCTCTGCTTTCTTGAGGATGCAAGTAGTGTTGAGAAACCATGTGAGGGTGTTTGAGATGCGTATGCCAACAGTTTCAACAGATGACCCATTGATGGAAATAGGAATGTGATTGTGAAAGACTGAAAAATAGTGTGATAAAGGGCTGAAAGACTTTAAAACACTGAAGTTATTTTTTATTTTTTTACTCCCTCTTTTGTGCCAGGGAAACATGCTTGTCTACCTGGCACAAAATAGGGAATAAATAACAACAAACATCAGTACCAGCGTCAGCTATCAACCTCATTGTTGTTTTAAACTTTGGTATCAGCCGAAAATTTCACCACCATTGCGTCTCTATTCTGTTTAGTCTAATTTTATTTTTCACACCTGCTTTGTGGCTGTATGTGTCACAGGGTTTCTCCCCCCTCTCGCTCTACTGTGCATAAGCCTGTGGTCACTGCCAAACAGCTTATAAAAAAACAAGTTGCTTTGTACCGCAAAGCTCTTGAGTGCTTTTCACAGCACAGCTCTCTCAGGGAAAGAGCAAGCAATCAGCAATTAAATTAAAACTGCAAACTTAAATTGTTTGTTTGTAAGTTTCCAAATTGTTTCGAAAAAATGTGACATGAGTACAAATAATATTAAAGAATGTAAACTTTTAGCTAACTGAACTACTTTACACTTAATTAAAAGCAATCACATTCAAAGCACGCACCTCTCAGCTTTTCACATGACACTGAATTAGAATAAAAATAAATGTGTGGTAGGCATGTCATGGAATTCTTAGTACACGCAGCTGTGAGAAGGATTGGATCATTTTCATTAAATCACTGTCACCTCACACGCTCACATTCATCTTCTTTTCTATCCTTCTCTTATTAAATGCACAGTATCTCATATTTCTCCACCTCCTCCCCTTGTATGCTCTGCAGTCTAAGCTAGATAGAAAGATTATAAAAGAGCAATATTCACAGTGACGCACTGAAAATTAAAACACTGCTTTGTCTCTGCAGGTTGGTACCGAGGATTCATCTTGAAGAATCCAAATGTCAAGGTGAGTGTGTGTGTGTGTGTGTGTTTCTCTCATCTTTGTCTGGTTATGTTCTAAAGGGCGTCTAACTAATTTGTAGACTCAATCAATACCCTCATGAAGTTTTTTTTAATTAAATGGCGTGTAACCTGACAGAGCAGGAATGTCACATTTAAAAGTCTCCCCCAGGCTTGTAATTGTTGGCCGCTGACTTCAACTCCACACGCTGAGGCGACAATTGTCAGTGACGGATTTCATCAGCTTTACTTTTATTGTTATCAAAAAAAAAATGTCATTCTGTCAGTTGCTCAACTTTGAGCACTTTGGTAAACGTGTCCAGCACGTCAGTAACATAAGCTGCATGTGGTTACCCACTTTCACTTCATCTGCTAATAGTGCTAAAAATCCCCAGACCACTACGGTCAGTTCACACAGGTGTTTAGTATCATTTTTACTTTTTCTCAGAACTGTGTGGGAGTGTAGATTTTTTTGACATGTCATAGCAAGAAAACCAGAGATGTCTTTAACAGCATCAATAATGGCTGCATTCCATTTAGGTTCACTAGTTCCAGCACCCTGCTAGTGTGCATGAAGGCACGCTGGCCTGACTTACTGGTTCATTTAAATAGAATGGAACCATTAGTGTTATATTACACCTGTGCTTTACAGTCTAAAGGTTTGCTGTGAAAAAGGCCAAATGAACTAAAGTTACATCTAATGCATTGCACATGATTATTCAATGTGGTAAAAGATTGATATTACGTGACATGAATGTAATTAGAAATAGTGTTTTTTTTTAGTTTTTGCTGTCTTTGATTACCAATGTTGTGAGGCAAATCAAGCTTAATGATCGGACAGCCAAACATTCATATGCATGTATGTGGCTGCATGATGAACATCAATGAAAAGTCAATATGTAGTCCAAACAAAACTCACAATTTTATCTATATAGCCAAAAATCATATATCACAAACTGGTCTCGGAGGGCTTGACAGCATAGGACACCCTCTATTCTCAATTCTAAGAAGAAAAAATCCCCCTTACAAACATTACAAATGGGAAAAAAAAGGTACAACAGAGGATGGGAACAGTACCTCTTCACTACAATAACAACAACTACAATATGAAGAAACAATATCAGGTAAATCAGGATCAGAGAAGACCTCTAACAATGTTCAGATGGACCACAAAACCACTCATACACTTAATATTCTGTCACATAAATGATGTACACAGTTTTTTAATAATTGTTTTTTGATGGTCTGGTCATGTATGATTCTATGGATGATGTATTACACCCAAGGTCCTACAATAGGATAGCTAAAATATATGCTCACATTCTGACTGTTGACAATTTTAAAGTGTAGCAGTCCAACTATTTTTATTACAAATGGTTGCAGAAAGAAAATGCAAAAAGTTGATGACAGCTCTTTCAACTCAAATCCAACACCATTTGGCACCAGTATGTCTTGGGCTGATTATAGTTTGAAAATTGAAAACCCTGTCCTTGCTCAAAACCAGCCAATTAAACCAGAGTGAGTCACTAATTAAGCAGAAAAATATGTGATAATATAAACCCACAGTAGTTGCGAGTAAAGTGTTAGGTGCGTGTTCAGAGTCTAAGTGTGTGAGTGCGCTACATTTATCCTCAAATACTTAAAACATAAGTTCTGCTTTGATCTCCCCGAGTCAATAGGGAGCAACTTACAGTTTATTAGCGTCAAACACACACAAACACACTTTTCATCTTTTTTGTCTCCTAAATCCCATTACTCCTTTATCTGCTCCTTCTTTTAATCTACAAACACACTTAGCCCTGCATTGATTATGTGCATCTTTACCAAATACTAACAGTTAAATGGCACTTAAAACAGATACTCATTAACCTGTTTATCTTCTGTCCAAAGGGGATCTTCCCATGCAGCTACATCCACTTGAAGAATGCCCATGTCAAGAATAAAGGGTGAGTAATGTTGTTTTCTTTCTCTACTTGCATTCCTGTGTGTGTACAGGTCATAGTAGAGGTTTGTACTCATTATTTGTTTGTCTTCTGCATGTGTGTGTGTTTGTGTAACCTAGGCAATTTGAGACAGTCATCCCTGTTGAAGACTCTGTCATCACAGAGATGACGTCGACGTTGCGAGACTGGGGTGCCATGTGGAAACAACTCTATGTGGTAAGAATCCTTGCACACACACATACACGCACACACATAAACACACAAACAAAGAGTTTGCATTGATTTGAATATCTACTGCATAAACGAAGCCGCCTCTTTAGGTTTGTCGTGAATTTATTTGGCCCTGGGTAATTCAAAAGTCACAAACACCCAAAGCTCTTTCATACACATTCATTAGTTGGATTGATTGTGTTTGTGGCCTATTAAGCTATCTGGGATGCTGATTAAATTGAGCTGATGAATACTTGCAGATCAAAGTGCATAAATTTGTGGCAAAAAGCAGCAGGACACTGAAGCTAATTTGCACAAATCCATTTTAAGTCCCTCTGTCGGCTTCTCTCTCGCTGGGTCGTCCTCTTCCTCTGTGTCGATTTGGCTCTAATGCTCATTCTGTCACTTCTTTTTCACTTATGTTTTGGGAGGCTCGACGCAACTGTAATTTCATCCCCTTATCTGTGTCTTCCTCTCTATCTGTCACCCTCATTCTGTCCTAATTCTAACCCTTCTTGTCCATTTCCCTTTCATTCATCGCCTTTTACTGACTCTGTTCATTTTTGTCTCCCCTCCATCCCCTCTCTGTTCCTCCTCTACCGTTTTCCTCCTTCTACAGAAAAATGAGGGGGATTTGTTCCACCGGCTTTGGCATGTGATGAATGAAATCCTGGACCTGAGGAGGCAGGTGCTGGTGGGCCACCTCACCCATGACCGCATGAGGGACGTTAAACAGCACATCACGGCGAGATTGGACTGGGGCAACGAGTAAGTAGAGGAATCCAAAAATGGCTTTGGGGCAGTTGCTTTTCAACACACACACACATATACAGACACTATGTTTTATCATTCCATCTCAAAGGACCATATTCATGTTTTTATGTTTGTTTTTTTCCCATGTCTTAGCTCATTAATAAGTCATCACTTGAAGTTAACGTTACTGCCAACCACTAGTGTACTTAAAGTTCTGAGATTGATTTTCTGCCCTGTGCTCAGCTTTTGGAATCCACTCTTTTTCCAGAACTGTATGAAAATCAAATTGAGAGAGCAGCAATCCATCACAGGGAACATTGAGTCAGACTGATTTCTTTGAAAAGGTTATGGCATCAGGGATTTGAAAATTGGTCACTGAACCGCAGTGTTTTTAAATACAAGACATTACCAGATTTATGCTTCCATATTTGCTTATTGTTGTCTTCCATTAGCCAGTTTCTACTGCAGGAACCTTTCCAGTAACCGAGGAACACTTTTAACTGTTTTTTTTACCTATTTTTGGAGCAAGGGGCTAATGATTTATTTCCCTGTGTCATAACTCCTGACAGTAGAACTTTCCAATGGCATGAGAACCATTAAGGCAGAGTTTGTATTGCTGAATGTTGCTAACTGGTCAAACATAACTCAGCAGCTTCACTCACACGCATAAAGTTTATTGATGTTAAGAACAAAATTATATTGTTGGCTTCCCAACTCATCAAAGCAGCATTGCTACTTTGGAGAAAGGCGTTCTGAGGTTTTCAACCTCCCTCTCCAACTCTGTGTGCAATCTTTGCATCTATTCATCACAGCATGACTCCTCAAAAATTACAAACAATAACCCAACTCTGTGTTTTTTGAATTATATGTCTAATTTGCCTGATATTCAGGGTTCTTTAGATGCAGTAAAACTAATTGAAAAGTAAGAAAAGAGTACTTTTATTAGTTCCTGGTTCTCCATAGTACTTTTGCTTGAAAATACCACCAAGAAATCATCCACAGTCCCTATTCTCAGCTGCATAACCACATTTGGACAATTTATATTTGACAAAGTAGTAGTAGGACTTTAAGTCTTATATACTGTATACAAGTATATATGATTTATTGTTAATGAGCAATAGAAAAACCTGTAAAACCACCACTATGGTCTAATAACAAGCTGCTTCATTTAACATTAGTGTTTTAGCTTAACTAACACTTAAAGTAAACAAAACTAGATTGGAAAAAGAACTTATCTTATCTCACATTTCTTCACATATTCAAGGAAAAATATGAAATTGCAATAATACTGAATATGTGATTCGGTTACTTGTATATTCTGTCTTCCTAGCTTCCTTCCTAGAGCTTATTTCAGCTCTTTAACTCATCTTTTCGTTCTTTCTCAGACTTTCTCTCTCCTACTCTTTCTTCTCTCTGTGCAACTCTTTCTTTTGTTGTCACCTACCTCCCCTGTAGGCACACTCCTCACTCAATCAAGTCTCTTTTCCTCTCACACAGACAGCACTCTCTCCATCCTTCCTCTCTCTTTCTTCTCTCTCTCCTCTCCATGCCATGGGGGTGAAATAAAAAAAAACAAAAAAACAAAACTCACAGCTTCTGTCATTCTCTCTGTCTATCTGTACCCTTCACTCTCCTTCATTTCCCTGCTGCATGCTGTCCTCAAATGTTCTATGCACACACACACACACACACACACACACACACACACACACACACACACACACACACACACACACACACACACACACACACACACATCCCTCTTTCGTGAGAAGCTGGGTGGACAGTCCCTTGCTGTGGGCTGTTGTATGGTTGACCAGGCCTGTCTCTTTTATTGCTGACAAGGACACACACTCTAGCGTGCCGATTTGGTCCATCGAGAGCCTAGAGGAGAGGAAAAGGAGGAAGAAGAAAAGTGAGAGGTAGAGGATGAAGGGAAGGAGTGTGGGCAGCAGTGAGAAACTATTTGAGGAAAGAGAGAGAAAAAGATGGAGGGAAGCAGTTGAACGAAGGACGATAAAGACGACAGCAGGCATAGCAGGGGGCTAAAGGGAGAGGATTTTTTTTCTTTCATCTTTTCCTCAGAGAAGAGGACGATCTGTCAAGTTTTATTTAGATGACTGACACTTGTTTGTGTGTGAATCAAACTGTGTGTGCATATGTGCGTCTGTATGGTGTTTGTTCATTTTGTTGTTGATGCTCAATTTAGTCGACCTTGTCTGTTTTGCCTACTGCAGAGCAGGAACCTGTGAATCGTAGAAATATGTAGTCTGATCTGTTTGGAATTCATCATCTCACTGTGTATGTGTGTGTTTTTGTATTTCAGACAACTCGGCTTGGACCTGGTCCCGAGACAAGAGTTCAGTATGGTGGACCCAGATGAAATCAGTGTCACAGAGCTTTACAGACTGGTGAGTGGCCTCACAACTCTCCACGCAGTAATCATCCGCTCTATTCTCAAACACCTCATTTAGAAGGCAGCGTGGTGAAGGAGAGGTGATTATAGTACCTGGTTTCAACCCCTGATTTGTGCAAGTATCTGTCTTGCTCAAGTGTCCTTTTATAAAGCGCCATACCCAGTATAGTTCATCTCAGCATTGTAGTGACGATCCATTTCTAAACTGGTAAAAGTAAATGTTTGTCACTGTAGAGTGAGTGATTGAAGGTCTATGACATCAGATTTCAACAGTGCTATTGACATATCTGTGTATGCCTGATTTGCTGCCTTCTTCTTATTATTTATTCATAATGCAATATCAGTCTGGCAAACACAGGCACTACTGCAGTGCTTCTGCCATTTATACATAGATTTGGTCAAGCTGGTTACCATTCATCTCAAAATCTCTCATCTCAAACGACCTTTATACAACATCAGACAGCTGAAGGATGTTTTACCAGTTTCCCAGTTCATTGAGATTCTTTTCTGACCAAGCTAACCTTTAAGGTGATGTGAAAAGCTGTCCTTCATAAACAGTCTCAGAAAAGTGGCGTTGTCTGGTTATCGTGAAGTATCTTTCTGATGGCAAAACGATGAAAAATTTCACATCAAGGCCCATTTCTGTTAGTAGCTGTTCCAGAGCTTTTGATTGTATCACAGGATCTTCCTTCAGCAGTTGTATATGTACGAATTTCCGATTCGTCTTAGCGCTTGAATATCTTCTCGTGCTTGTTTGATTTAGAGTTGACATTCAAAGTTCATTCTTGACCTTGAGAAACACCAGTTAGCAAAAAGATGTCACCATGACGTCCATTCAGTACCTGTGATACAAGTTTATCACATGAGCTTCCTCTATTTTTAGGAGCACTTTAATTTTAGGGAATTCTCTTCCAAGTTGGCTTAAACTCTCCAATGGCACTTAAAAGATGTTTGGTGATTTTGAGCATTTTACCTACCTTTCGCCATATTAACAAACAACAAACTCATTCTTTAGGTACTCAATGAGCTACTAGCATCAGTGAGTTTTGTCACATGTAGAAAGTATTGTATTTAAAGGACCGAATTTTTGCCCTCTTCCATCCATCTCCATACCTCTCTCGCTCATTCTCTCTTTCCTTTCCCAACTGTTTGCTCCCTGCTTCTCCTCCCCGTTTCCTCCAAGCCCCAACTGCTGTTACCATGGCAACCACTTCTCTGCCCTGATACAGTACGGGGGACAATTGTATCATCCACACTCACACACACACACACACATACACACACACACACACATACACACTGTGACGGCTTTCCCTTCGCAGGGGTAATTGAAGCTCTTAATCCATCTGTGTCTTTTTTTGTTAGCCAAAACAAAAGGCGGCATAGCAGGATGAAAGCTTAATGCACCTCTATTAAATGGCGTACAAAATGAGCAAATTCCCCTATACTGGGACAAGATAAAGAGACAGACATTCACCGCTGCCATCGACATACAAAAACACACATACACTAGATCACACCCAGGAACAACACACTGCCACATCAAGCCCAAACGACATCAATATTTCTCAGTGAGATCTTTGTTTATGAGGACAGAGTCTTTGTTTCTATCATGCACTGTGCCGCTGTAGAGTAGATTAATTAAATTGAGATGGGGATCACGTGGTGTGTGTGTGTGTCCCTGTGTGTGTGTGCTGAAAGGGCAGAGCGATGTTACTGTGGGAAAATGAAGCCTGACTGCACCATTCTGTCAAGGATTTATGTGATATCTGCCCATGTGAAAAATAAAGAGGATACTGAGAAGGATGAAGGAAGGACATTCAGTGAACTGAAGGAGTGAGATTTCATACAGACATGTCATAATTTTGAAAAGAAATATATACTATTTGTTTTTAAATAAATTGCTACATTCTCATGACGTTTTTCTGTGGTAGTGCGGTCAAAATACCATAATGCCAAGATTAGCCACTATTTGAACATAATTTGTGATTAAAAAGTGATCATGTTTAAAGCTGCTCCATATTTTTATATTAACGTGTAATGTGAATAGTGTCGCTCATTCACACGGCTCTGCAGTTCCACTCAGCTCTATTGGTGGTTTGGCACCTTTCAGCTCTATGTTTTGGCTTCATGACAACATTACTGTTTTGGTTCATTCTCACTTCTCTCATTAACCTTGTTTCCAACCTCAGTAGACAGCTGTTTCTCAGCAAAAAAGCTTGAATAAACACCCTGTAGGCAGACAAAGTTAGCGGCTAACTAGTGAACATAGTGGAGCATTAAGCAGCTAAAGAGCCACATATTTCCCTCAGGAGTTGCTGGAGACTAAACCAGAGCTAAAAGGAGGGTTAATATTGGACTTAAATTTATTAGGTGGCCCAAGACAACGACTCCAAATGAATGCTAATGTTGCTCCAAGTTTAAAATGTTAGCCATACAACTTTAAGGTGATATTGTGCTGTTGCAAGGTACCTATAAAAATGATCGTTTAAATTGCTTACTGATAATTATAATATATTTATAATAAGTTCCAGTGAGAGAAAAACTACATTTTATGATCTGAGGAATGTCTCAATGGACATTTCTCTTAGTAGCAGCTAGCCTGCGCAGTTAGCTAGCTAGTACGTCACTTTTTTTCCCTCGGCACTGAGTCTAAAAGGTAACTGTAGTGCTTTCTACTATACTGTGTAACATGGCCAACAATCTCCATTAACCAAATGATTACCATTACGTAGATTCGGTTAGAATTTGCTCAGTTTTGGTAACTTTAAAAAAGGACAGTTGCAAGCCTTGGTCAGACAATACATAGCCTTAGGGCAGTGCTCTGAGACACTACATCCTTTCTACAAGGAAGTTTGCCTGTAGAGATAAAGGCCTAATTTTTATTCGACTTGACCCCCGAAGACAGTCTTTAAAGCATTTTATTGTTAGTAGCTTTACAGTCAGTAAAAAAACCTTTGTCAAATCCCTAATTGGCTCCCCAATCTCATGCTAAGTGTGCTCAGTTGCTAAAGCTGTCTGTAGTGCAAAGACAAGTCAGCTTTACACCTCCCATCTTTTCCTCGGAGAGTGAGTTCAGTACAGAGCGTATGTAGAGCCGACCAGAGTTTAGACCGCAGAATGATGAATTCATTAACAGTGGCAGATCAGACAGAGGTGATAGATGACTCAAGTCTGGCCCTGGACAAGCCGTGGCAAAATTTCCTCTGTGACTTCAGGCATCGCTAAAGAGATACACCCACACTTAAAAGCCTGCATACACATCTCTTGCTTCCTGCTTGTGTCGCACAGGTCTCCCTCCACAAGCTTAAAAGAAGGATAAAAAGACGCTTAAATAGTGATGTAGAAGTGAGTGTTGAAAGGAAGCTGCGATGGAAGGATGTAGAAGGACTGGAAGTTTCTCTGTGGCCTCAGTTTGACCCCTGTCTCCTTTTTAGAAGCTCCTTGTAGTTCGACAGTCGCTCCACTTGGTGCTGCTTCATGCTGTTTAGGAAAAGATTACTAAGTGAACAATAATAAAACGGCTGGGCGAGCACACATGGTCATGCTCTCTCTGCTCTTCTATCTCTCTCTGGCCCTCTCCTTGTAGCCCACAGCATTATGTGTTACCAGCAGGGCTGCTAGCCTTATTCCAAGGCTGTCATGTCTATCCTTTGTGTCTAGTCATGCTGAAGTTGTCATATAACCACACACTGCTCCCACCGGGCAGCTTAAATGACACACTGAAAATAACCTTGCAATAAAATCCAACAGCATAAATTAGGCCTTTCCCAGACCTAGTCATTCTGCGCCAAAGTAGGAGCTCAGCCCTGTTGCGTAGAGGAAAACTGATCCGGGTAAAAAATAAAAACAGTGCCTTGTTGTTAGATCCCTTTCCAATGTGTTTTCTTCTGGGATCTCAGATAGGGCAGATCAAGTCAGGACAAAACAAAACATATTCATCATTCTGGCAGATACTGCAATTGTAAAATGATTTGTGGTGTAATTTTCTAGCATGTTTAAGTCTTTGAGGACCATGTTAGTGTTTTTTTATAGGTTTGTATTTATATCACTGACAGCGACTTCCAAAGATTTAAGATGGATTTAAGTCTCTGTTGGCATCCATTGTTTTCCTCGCATTTCACAAGAAAATCAACTTTCAGATGCTTAAATCTTCTTTGAGAGACTTCAGGTAAACATTGTATTGCCTTTATCAAAGCAACATTGTCATCACTTGCTTAATATACTAGGGATTCGCCATTATTCTGATAAAACTCTTGGTCGTGTTCAAGAACATTACAACATCAGTGCCTGGACAGTCAGCTGTTGAAGAGTATATTAGTAATGCAAGAAACAACCAGGTTCAAACTGTGTTTTTACATTATGATACTCATTGCTTGTCTTTTGAGTTCGACTTTCCAACATTATAGTCCCAACAGGAATTAGTGATCTTGTGACTGCAGTAATTGATTTCATTATCTCTGCAGAAAATGGTCAAATTGGAAAAATCTTCGCCCATCTGTTTCCATCACTGTCACTTTCTACATTAAATAATCCAATTCAGAGCCGCTGATATGAGCCTGAGTCAAAATCAATCCTCAGCCTCAACAATCCAACTTCCTCGCAGATAGATTATTACATCTGAGAGTTTATTCCCAATCGCAGTTTCATCTCATAGCTTTGCAATTTTTAAAACATCCCGTTTTTCTGCAAATTGCATCATTTCAGACCACAATAATCACAAAAACAGTACAGTTTTACAGTCATTTCTGCAGCATGACCCAACAATATATAATATTGACAACAAAAAACATGCACTAGAAACAAGAATCCTGCTTTTTACAGCACCTTTCATCTATTAATATGCTGCAGAAGGTGATAGGTAGCAACTTCACCTTTGTATGTTTGACTTTTTCTCTTTATCGTGGTGGTGCTTCACTGTACTTAGTCCTTGCATTTTCTTTATTCTTTTCCTCTCTGCTCATCCTCCACTTGTCCCCCTCCCAATCTCTTTACATCCTACTACACAAGTGAATGTGGAGCACAGTTTGGCAGTGGCTCTACTGGCCATCTGGTGCTCTGTGTGTGTATGCGTATGTGTGTGTGTCCTTGTATTTTTGGATGTTGACAGCAGATTAGGGTGAACCTCTCATAAACAGAATGTAATGTGCATGTTGACCTGTATGGTATTTACAATGCCCCACACCATAGTGTGAAGAATATTGATCCTTTATATACCGTAGATTGATTTATGTACTATCAGAGATTGCCATTGCGATAGCAGACACTGACTCTGTGTTTTATTGTTTGTCTGTTATTTATATTCAGTGTGAATTTCAGCACTTGAGTTGTTATTTCTCCAAGATCGAGCAACCAGTTGAAAGGGATGCAAATCATAACACCATTATTTCTTTGTGTCAAGAAAATAATTAGCCTGCTTAAGGATAAATGCTTGAGGTAAATAAATAAGGTAGAGTTCAAGACTCAAACAAAGAAACAGTCAAACAATGCAGCTAGATCTCTCACATCTTAGCCTCTGGTGCTGCTGACGGTCTTCGATATTACACGCTATATTAACTTGATATTTCAACCAAATCTATATCTTAGCCTTTTTTTTTTTTACTGTGAGACACTTCAAATATATATGCAAATCTGCAGCAAGACTCCTCCCAACTGTGAGATGTCTCAGAGGGATATTATTTATCTTTGACTGGGAAACTCCACACTTAATCCAGCAACTCTTAAATGTGATTGGCCAGTATTAAAAGAAATGTAACCACATGTTTTCCCCCTAGCATTAACTGTATTTGATGAGCTTTGATCATGCATTGCAGGATCTTTATTTAGAGTTTTATTTAGCTTATGGATTTTCCTGTTTTTTTTTAACCTTTACAAATCCACCCGTTCAAACCTGTTTTAGAACAGAACAGTATGTTTTTGCACTTTTTTATGAAATATAAAGATTTCCTTGCTCAAAAATAGTAATTTGTGCTAATATTCCTCTCCTCCGTCCTCCTCCCTCCTCTGCAGATGGAACATCGGCATCGCAAGAAGGAGACCCCCGCGCCTGCAAGCACCCATCACTTGTTCGTCCACGTGAAGAGTCTAATGAGCGCCAATCTAGGGGAGGAGCTAGAAGTCTTCTTTCACATTTATGATGGACGGGAGAACCGGCCGCTCAGGTAGAGACTTTAGAAGAATGAATTCCCCCATGATTTAAAGGGGACATATTATACCTCTTTTCCACAAGTTAACACAGTTCCCTGGGGTCTTAATAAAATGTATCTGACATGCTTTGGTCAAAATACTGCAAGGATCAAGCACCACAGCAGCCCTGTTCAGAACACACAGTTTGAGTGTAAATAAACTTAAGTTTTGCTGTGATTTAATTGCAATAAATGGATCAAAAGGATGCCGAAATAACAACATCCTGATGTCGATTTGTAAAAAGCCTTAATTCATGCCACAAGACGACAAGCAACCAAACTTTAAAATTCTTGTTTTTTGAATGTTCAGATCGATCAGAGCTATGCTAACATTGTAGCTGCTCCATCCACACTTAAAATAATGTCATCTAAAGGCATAACTACAGCAGTGACGTTATTGTTTATACACATAACTTTAGTCACATGAGTACAGAGCAAGCCAGCCCACATCTGACAGTTTGTGTGTTAGTAGGCACATCAGAGACCCAAATACATACACACAAGCACCGAAAAAGTGAGTTTTTCATTATATGGCTCCTTTAAGAAGTAATAATGAAAAATGCATGGCTTTTGTATGACCGATACATGTGTCATGCGGTGAGTTTTTTGGGGGATTTTTTTTTTTTGTGTCTTTATTGGCTCCCCCTCTGATGTCAAGAAGACTGCTCTAATTATATTCATGAAGATTTATTAAATGAAGTAGGTTGTTAAAGTACACTTACGCACCAATAAAAGTGGGCGAGGCCATGCTATTTTCTCATAATAAAAAAGTGTCAGCGCCGTCCACATAAAAGAGCTTGGATCACCCTGGGAGCCTGCAGACGTCACTCGCATGCATGCTCACACACCAACATACCCCAGTATAAATCCCCTGGTTTCATAGTTCAAAGCAAAGAAATTCCATTTCATGTCACAAACAAGTGGATTCGTCAGGCAAAGAAAATGAGTGGGTTGAAAAATGAGAACACTGAAACTTCTTTTGAAAAGTCATGCTTGTGTTTGACGTTACTTTCCGCCCCGCAGGGTCACATCAGAGAAACAAGGGTGACATTGATTGGATTCATTGTTTTATTATTTTGTGCTTTAGTACAGTAACTCTGCGTCCATGTCTGTTAGAATCCAAATCATTACTCAGCACATTACTGGCAGAAAACATAACTATATTTTCAACTTGGTCAACCAAAGTTACTTCAAACTGCTGTGTGGGAACAAAAAAAAATTCTATTTTTACTGTTTGGTTTTCATGAAGTGGTTTATCTGAGAGAAAGACACAGAATCTGTCAGTGGATCAAAGCACTTTTAATTACAAGGTTTATTAAATATGCTCTCTTGTCTTATTTAACTCACACATGCAAATTCTTTTTTTAAGGTAAAAGATTCCACAATATGAAGTTTTTGTTTTTTTAACATCCGCTACCACCCTGCACTTTTTCTTGAAGTGGGTAATTAGCGTCCAGTGGTATCATATTAAGTTTCACTTGAAGCACCTTCTCCTCCTCTCCCTCTCTGTCATTATCTTTCTCTCGTTTTCTCTCTTCCTGTCTTCTTACTACTTTGAAAGATTGAGTACCTTAGCCAGTTAAGAGTAATTAGACTCCTTGAAATCTGTCATGCATTTGAATGCGATTTACAGCACTTTTCTCTGAAATAGAATGAAGTCGGCTTCAGTTATGCTGAAAGATGTCATTTGTTGTATGCTATGAAAAGTCAAAATACCTCAGTCACAATGCTTATTTATCCAAAATGAAAATGGCAGATAATATAATAATAAACACACACAAAACTCTATTTTTCTGATAACAGTTTATTTTGTTCCCTAAATCAGCTAATTATATTTTTCTATTTTACAATTACAACAATTGGTTTTCAAGGATAAAAGCAGTCAGAGCCCTCAACGATTGTGCCTTTTTGGTTCCAGTTTTCTGTGTATGTATGTGTATGTGTGTGTGTATGTGTGTGTGCGTGCATGCGTGTGTGTTTTGCGATCGCATCAGTTGTCTTCAAGGAAAATCTTGCAGTGGCAGCTTGCCAACGTTGTCTCTCACTGTCTGGTCACACACATAAACAGAGACGCACACACACATTTACGCAAGCTGCCTGGCAGGGAGCCATTTCGATGCTTCCCCTCTGTGCTGGTGGTTTGTGTGTGTGTGTGTGTCTGTGAGTGTCAGACCAGATGGGGGTCCGACCCGTTGTCTCAGTACCATGCCAACACCACCAGCCCCTGTGCACCATGGCAGCTTCTTTGTGTTCAATACAGACTCCTTGTCTGGCTCTTCAGCAGGACACACAAACGGACACAGTGGTGTACTGTACCGTGCTCGCGCGCACACTCGCTGCGTTGTGGGTTTTGAAGCTCGTTGAGAATAAACACACACATTTATGTCAACTTTCTACGCACTCACACTTCCCTCTTCCAAACTTGATCTCTACTTACCTCTTACAAGGTCACCAACGGATGTCTGGATATGTCTTTTCCTGTGTGCAGCTGTTCATTGTGTACCCAATGCGTATTTTTGACAGAAGGATGGATTTAGTTGGTAGGTCTAGCCTTGTCTGGCTTGTCAATTATTTGTGTATTTGTACTTAATAAGTTTTTCCTCTGCTGCTCCATCGTGAAGACATTTTCTTGTCTTTTCATGCAGCCTCTAGGTGTAGATTTAGCTTTTTAGGGTGGGGAGGAGAGCAGTCTGTCAGCAGTGGCAGTTCATTTATCCAGTATTTTACAAACCAGTCACTCACTATCCCATCCCCCCCGCCGCCCCCTTGCCGGGTGAGCATGCGGCTTCTAATGCAGTCATCGATATCAGGAGAGGGAATAGCGAACGCCATGAGGGCCCAGAGGGGAGGGAAATCGGCCATTCATGTTATGTTAATGCGAGTGGTGATAGAGTGAGATAAGGTCCCACTGGGGGACACTGGTCCTCTTAGCTCGGGTGATCAACACGCTGCAGCTGTGAGGGAGAAGAGTTGGTGGCAAGAGAAGGAGAGACACTTGTGTGTGTGTGTGTGTGTGTGTGTGTGTGTGTGTGTGTGTGTGTCTGTGTTTGCAAGGAGTGGCTGTTAATTGGCAGTTGGGGTTTCAACAATAGAGCACTAATTAGGGTTGAGGAAAGCGTGCGCAAAGTCTCATGCCTGATGCATAGGAATCCGTCTCCTTATGGCTGGATAAATGGCCCGGAAAGTTACAGAGAGCAGTTAATGAGGAACGACCGCATCTAAATCAAATTGGCTCTCAACTGGTTCATTCCAATATGGGCGATTAAAGGAAAACTTTACTGAAGGAATACATGTATGAAAAATCATAAGCATTTGTATAATTAATAATGAGGAGCTTAATTAATTCAAACATGGGTGCCAACTGCCCTACATACACAAAACACTGAATTACAGAGCAAGAAGCAACCTTTTATTTACATCTTGTAAGAGACTTGAAAACTTTTAAGCTTGTGATAAGAGCTTTTAATAGCTGACAGGCTATTATAAGACATCCTAATCCATTGTCGCCGTATTCAGCACAAAGTCAAGTTATACAGGATCTGTTGGGTTATAGTCTGCTCTTGTGTGAGTAGCCTGGGCTGCTAGCCGTGCCAGTGACTTGGCTCATTGTCAGGCACTGGTGCATTACAAGGTTTTCTCTCTGCTTATCGGTGGACTGTGAAAGTCACCTAACTGGATTAGCCCTCAGCTCGCCAACCAGGATGAGACGGGCCCAGCAGGATGCCTCCGCTGCCTCTCTTTGAGCGAGCGAGGGTGCGAGATAGAGAGAGAGAGAGAGAACGGAATACAAAGAGAATGAAAAGGCGATCTGTGTCTGTCCTTTCTGTTTTTGCCTGACATGCACTTCATTTCCCGCCTGCACAAAGGGGGGAGTGCAGGGCATTTTGAGGCCAGAGTTGTTATTTCCAGACTTCTCATTTTGCTCTGGGAAGTTCATCATATATTAAAGTTGAACTGTAGAGTATGCAAAAACTATCCAAAGTATGATTCATTGTTGTTTAGACTGGAAGCCAGACCATTTTCTTCTCCAATTGTCTCAGTGAAGCTGCTTACAGCTTTATTTCTAGCCATGTGGCAATGGATTGGCAGTGTCGGTCAGCCAGTCCACCACCTTTTGTCCAGACTAGACTAGAAATAAATCCACAGTGTAGGATGGATCGTTTTGAAATGTGGGACAGATATCCATGGTTCCCAGAGGATGAATCGTACTGTCTTAAGTTATTCCCTGACTTTTCATCTAGCTCCAACAACAAGTCAAACATCCACTTTTCACTTATCCAGTGAAATATCTCAATCTGCTCAATGCATTGGTACAGCATTTTGTACAGACTTTCATGGTTCCTAGATTATGAATCCTAATGACTTTGGTCATGTCTAGTGCCACCAGAAGATTGACTTTTGTGGTTTTTAAGTTTAATATCTCAACAACTATTGGACGGATGCCCATGAAATTTGATATTTATGTTTCCCTCAGGATGACTTACAAAAACGTTTAGTGATCACCTAAATTTCAATTTTCAAGCCTCAGTACTTTGTGTTTAGTGCTAATTAGCGTTACAGTACGGTAGTATGCCAACATGCTACGCTAAACATCAGCCTGTTAGCAATGTCAAAACGAGCATATGTTATCGTGCTGACATTAGACATTTGTGACTTATACAATAGCTGTCCATATGTTTGTATTTGAATTACACATACAGTGGTGAAAGCTGCTTTCCCTTGAACAAAGATAACACTTATGCCAGTAAAAGACAGTAGCCAGGGGGATTAATTAGAGGGTCATTCAGTAATATAATAGTTTGGTTGTCTGTGTGAGGTGTGATTGAAGGTCATTTGGCCCGGTTATATCTCCATGCCAGGTGCAACTGATAAATTTTAGGGAAGTCTGAAACACCATTGTGTTGAGATGATGAATCATACTTGGATCATTACCAAAGCGTCAAGGTCACTAATGAACTTAGCATCAATGGTAGAATAGTTCCGAGTATGGTTAAAAGCAAGGTGGAGCATGGAAATAGGCTCCACATTAGGAGAGGTTATGAAAGGTATATAATATGATGTTTTATGATATTGCATCAGGTTCTTTGTCCCGGGATCAAGGCCTTGGTTTGCTTTGTATTGCTCTTGATGCACAGTAAATCTATAATTGCATTGAACTCTGCCTTTTAACTATTTTTGAATAATTATGTGTTGTGGAGGATTTGAAGATGCATTGGCCTATCTGAAAGATTTTTCCACCACAATACATCTGCCAGCACTGAGCAGAATCATTTCCTCACTGTCTCTATGTATTCACCTTGCTCTTAATTGTCTCTGTCTAGCATGGTCACAGTCAGAAGATTTATGACAACCAGCTTGGCAGCTATAACACTGAGTTTGCACATTTTTTTGTTGTAACGCATGACTATTTTTGCTGACAGTTCAGTATCCGGGCTTAAACATGTCAGAAGGAATCCACAATATGCAACAACACAATGAATATTTTAGTCAGCTGTGGAGGAGCCACGTGTGGATGCACTTGTTGTCGGATATGTTACAGACATTCTTTGTTGGGGATTCGGTTCAGTAATTCAAGCTCTGTGTATATTTCTCTCTCCCTCTATCCCTCTGTCTCTGCCCCTGTCTCTCCTGCCTCATATTCTATTTCAAGGTTTCAGACGGTTTTAGTTTGAAGTTTGAACTTTTGAAGCGATTTCTCCAGTGCCCACCGTTCAGCGCTTGACATTTTTGACATTGTTTCTAATCTTTATTCTGTTCCTGTTAGCAGTGGCTTGGATGTAGTTGTTTACAGTGAAACCCAGCCATCACTGCTGACCCCATTCATCTTCATGTGTGTTCCTTCCCTCTGTCTCCTCACTTGTACAGTGAAAGGTTCTTTGTCAGGCTGAATAAGAGCGGGTTGCCCAAGTCGCCAGAGAAGACAGAAAGACAATGCACACTGTTTGTGGTGAGTAGTGAACATGAGTTAGTGTTTGTAAAGATTTATTGGGAACAATTTAAAGCTCTTGAAAGTTATGTTCCATTAGCCTGAAAACTAAAAGCGAAGCCATTGCTCTGTTGCTTGTTTACATGTATCAAGTGTGAAGCTAAAGTATGTTTTCCTGTCTTGTTTTCCTGTCAGGATTTGGGAAGCAGTGATCTACGAAAGGATGTCTACATTGTTGTACACATCATAAGAATAGGTGGGAGTCAGGATGCTGCTTCTTTATTCTGCTCAGCACTACATGTTTTTTTAAAATCTCTTGGGCTTTCATAACAGCACTGCTATGTCTTTGGATTTGTCTTTGTGTGTGCGTATGCAGGGAGAATGGGTGCCGGGGAGAAGAAGAACCTGTGTAGTGTACAGTACAGGCGGCCGTTTGGCTGCGCTGTCGTCAGCATCGCTGATCTCCTCACTGCTGACTCCAAGGATGACCACCTGCTCAAGGTTTATGCGTAAGTCACTGTACACAGCCAACATTTCACTAATGACTCTTTTCTTCCAAACATGGAACCATGCTATACTTTAAGAGTTCCTTGCAGGTTGCTAAAATTAGCTACTTTTCCTTTTTTTTTTTCAAAATACAGATACCAGTCCTCAAAATCTCAATTTTGACTCAGCATTTCACAAATAAATGATGGGTTTTACAATATGAGAACTTTTTTCTATGCCCCTTTACAGTTGTATGTTAGAGGCTTGGTGCTTTTTTTCACTACCAGTGGCAGTTGTGTGGTCCAACACAGTCTACACAATGCCTTGAGGGACAGAAAAGGCTACCATTGACATAGTAGTTTGACCTAAATTATTGCTGGATCAGGCTGACTGGCCAAATACACTTTGCTGAGAAGAAAATACAACACCTGCTCTGTAACTGCAGGAATACCGGGAATGTATTAGGTGGATTAGCATTAAAGTTCTGAGCTGAATGTTTTCAGAATTAGACAAGACGTCACAGTAATTGATTTGTCCTACTTAAGTTAAGGTAGTCACAGTCAACCCCCCCTTGCACTTGTGAGTCACGTTACATTGAATCATACATTACATGCAACAATTGCTTGGAGTGCAAGGCGCAGTGCAACAGAATAGCAACTAGTGCCATTCTCTAAAGTGAAAACATATTATAAGAAAGTCTTACTTAAAGCATTGAGACTTACACAGCAATTCAGTTCACTTTTTCAGCCTGTAAAAACTGTTTTATAATGTCTTCTTTAGGAGCTTTGTCCAGTCTGAGAAAATAAGCCTTATGATGTCATCCGGGTGATTTCAGCTCAGGGTTTGGAGACGACAAACTTAAAATCTGAACTTGTGTTGCAAACTGGGAACATGCATTACAGGAAATGTAGGATCTAGCGTTTTCAGCGTTTTATGAAGCCTGAACTTCAAAGCATCACGGCCTCTGTTTTAGTAGCCTGTCCTTATGAAACCCCTGACTTTATTCAAGTGCGATAACAAATCGCTTAAAGTTGAAAATCTATAAAGCTGATTTATTTTCTGTTACTCTCTCTCACCCCTCCGTCTCAGGTGTAACACTGAGAGTGAATGGTACCAAATCCATGAGAACATCATCAAAAAGGCCAATTCCAGGTACAACCTGTCTGGCTCCAACACTGGTAAGAATGACATTCACCTTGCCTCTACACTTCTACACTTCTTTGATTAAACAACAAAGAGATTAACTAATGCTACTAGTTGGTCTCCGTAGTGGAGTGTGATTCAGTTTTTAGTGGATATTATGGTTCATTTTTGCGATTGCTCCATGTTTTTTAAAATCAGGGAACTTTTGAAATCAGTTTTTTTCAATAGTTTCATTATTATCTGTGTTGTTTCTTTCACAAAACACATTATGCTGGGATGGCAAATTTAGCAGCTGAGTTGCATCATCAGATAGTCAGTGTCCGGTCAGTCTGCAACGCAGTTATGTAGGAGCAAAGTTCCTCTTTAGGGGAGCTGGCATGTCCTCATATGCTTGTGTCTACAGGAAGCCTGTAGCTGTTGCGAATGCATTCAGACAAATTTTATAAATAGCTGCATTCGCACCATACTGAACAACAGCATCAGCAGTTTCCCATAGCAACAGGTTGGTGGAGAATCAGAACACTCAGTTCTTCAAACGTCAAAGAAATACCATGTGAAAGATGAAGAGCTTTGAGATCCATACTTTATTTCTGTGGATTATACAATGATTATAGAAAAAAACATGTAGATATAGCTGCAGTTGAATCATACTTCCAACGTTCCTGTGCACATAAAATGATGACATAAGACTTTAAAGTATGACTTCAAAATATAACCTAAAGTGAAAGTGGCTTGAAGGGGAACAAAGGTGTAAAGCAAGAGGACATAATATGTCACTTGTTTCCAGCTGTTTGAATCAAGGAGCAATCATGCAACCAACTGTAAGCAATCAGCAATGGTTCATCAGAAGTTTATCTTAATGCTGATTTACATAAATGTGTTCGCAAAAATTGCTCCAACAAACTTGCTGCAGGCTGGTATTTACATAATGAAAATACTCATTTTCAGTGTTCACTGAGTTCATTGTCGTCTTCTTACATCTCCCTCATGTATTCTTAGAGGAACACCATAGCTTGTTCCATAGAAAATTCTGATAATTGTTTAAGCGCTATCAGCAACTGGAGAAATGGGAGGGGGGTGGGGAGGATTACAGGAATATCAAGAATCTGTGAGACTGATCTACTGAGTCAGCTACTCTTTCCACCTTCTCTCAGAAGGCCAATAATTACTTCAGGAGAAGTCATACAACTCCAGGATGGTGAAATTATCATGAATAATCTTGCACAAGCGTGAAGGGATGCGGTAATTACGCTCAATGACACAGTCCTTTTAGCACAGTCGTTGTTATCTGAGCGGCGTTGGTTCATAACAAAACTGCAGCATCCAGTCAAAATCCTATATGATGGAGCTGCCATTGAACAGATGGAGATATGGAGTGTTTTGTTAAGCGCTACAAAAAATCTAAATGACGCTAACACAGGAGTATTAAGCAACCGTTTACTTCACTATTTCCTTATCTCACATTGAACTCCAACTAATTCTTAATCAAGCTCCTATATCAGCTTTATTTGCTACTCAAACTGTTGACTGGCTGTATTACCATAGATAACACACAGCTGTGCACATATTATCAGATTTAATACCAGATAAGGCAGGCAGATAAGGTAGCACATTGTTGCTGTTGACGTTGGTGTTTGACTCTGCAGACATTCGTTCCCCCAGTAAAAGCTGCACCACGGTTCACTGTATGGATGACACTGACATTTTCAAACTTATGTAATCATAAACAATTAATCACACCAATTGGTAAAAACAACATCAATGGTAGAACATGTTTGCCTTTTCTCAAAATGGATCCAACATGTTAAGTGGTTTCTTTCATTTGACAGCGTTATGCGCAATTTTTTAGAGTTACTCCAGTCATTGGCTGCAGAGTCGAGTTTATCACAAACACTTGGATGTTAGCTATTGAGTTGCTGTCAGCTAAAGACATTGATCCAGCTGAATGCCTGATTTGCCTCAGCACTTTCTCTTTCAAAGTGCATTAGTGGAGAGCCGCGGGTCTTTTGTCACCATACTCTGGCATGCATAATTCAAGTATGTTCGTTCCAAAATTACATTCCCACCCCTTAACTGAATTTGACATTGATCTTACAAAATTAACTGCTTTAATCACAGAGTAGAAATGTATTAGAGTTAATAATTTCCATTTTTTAGATAATGAACTCTGAATATTGAGTGTTATTTGTGTATTATGTGCAATATACTGAGTGGATCAAATGTATTAATTATAATGTTATGAGCTTTGACGGTGGGATTGCTCTCTTATTGACTCATTGTTCACTTTTCTGTCTCATTAATTCCATCACTCTCTCACACACGCACACACTAATACACCTGCTCTTACACAGATACCTTACAGGAGAGCCACAAGTGGTGAAAGTAAAGTAAATATTCTGTCCACATTTTTTAAATTACATGTACAGCAGCAAGTTTGAATTCAGCCAAAACACTGCGGGAATGGTCGTCAATGCAAACTCTCAGATTGCCTCTAATTTATCATCTTAAATCCATAAACATAAACTGTTTTCTGCTCATTCTACATTCAAAACTGCTGTGCATAAAAGCAAATTTTTTAACTGGCTACATCTTCATCTGAAAAGTCAATTCCTCCCGAAGGCAAATTATTCCGCAACACTAAAGGGTAGATAATACATGTGTCGCTTGTCAAGCTTTCGACACCAAAATGTGCAAACTGGAGAAAATATTTCACGTCCATGCAGGAGTTATGGAACACCATGCATAATTTAAGGCCCTCAATTTATTACACTTAGTGTCAGGAGGGCAATTAAAACCAAGTATCAGTGTGCAGTGGAGTGAGATAACATTATGTGTGTTTGTATATGTGCACCCTCCGCTGTGTGTGTGCGCTTCGTCTTTTTACGAGTGTTTGTGTATCCTTGTGTCTTGCTGTGTGGTTCTCCTTTTAAACAGACCTGGCAGTGTGCCAGAAGTCTCTTATTAGCAGCCAATTAGCTTGGGAGAGATGAATGCACTGCCCTTAAAATATAAAGAACTAAAATATAAAGAACGCCAGGCTGTTAGGATAATAAAGAGGCAGAGAGACAGCAATTTTGTTCCCATGTAGCCTAATGGCTACCTCAGTTTTCTTTACCTGTGTTTGAGGATAATGGGGGCTTCTTCTGTAATCAAATTTGAAATAACAGTTGCAGAGATAATTTTGTTTACATGTTAGCCCAGTAATCAGTAAAAGGGATTTCATAAGTATCTGGCTCTGTATGAGTCAGGTCAGGTAGATAATTCAGCTCCCACCTCCATGCGAGCGTAGGCAGTGACAGAAGAGGCTGCGACAACTCAACTGTTTTGTTTTTGAGTTTTTTATTTTCCTCTTTTTTTGAGTTAGTGAAGAGGCAGGCCGGGTGGGCTGAGGGCAGCAAAGGTTGAGGGTGTTGTTTTTGTCAGCGTCAGCTACATCTATCGGCTAGAATAGTAATGAAGCCTGTTTGCCTAATTGTTGCCCTGCAGTAGCTTTTAGAGCCCGACTGTGTGTGTGTGTTCGTTTATGTGTGTATAAATGCCAAAGGCTCGATCCACATTAAGGGGAAGGCAGATTAGGCTTGGGTAGGAAGAAAAAAAAAAAATCTCCCCCTGAACCTAATGGGACTCTTCTTTCAATTCCCAGCAGGCCTTTGTGCCACAGCGAACACATTGTTGATGGGCTGTGTGTGTTACTTTTGAATTATTCAAATCAGAGGACTGTTCTGTGGTGTCTCAGTCACCTCTCATGCCCTCTCTGTGTGTATGGTTTTTTGAGTTTGTCCCGGAGATTTCATCCTTGTAACATAGAGGAGAAGGCAGTAACTACAAATTTGGTCAAAATCTAACTTTCTAATGCCTGTTTTATGAAAGAAACATATAAAGTGTCCAATAACCACAAAGCCTGAAACCCTACAAAATGATGTTTACAGCTACAGCCAAAGCCAAAACTGCAGTAGATACATTCTGGCTGTGTAGTTACTGCATTCTTGTTTTGTGTTGCTGCTCAGGCTGCAGTAACTGAATTTGGTTAGGTAATCTGTAGACTCTAAAACATGCCATCGCACTTACTGCACACTCTCTGCCACAGAGAAACACCCAACTAGATAGCGAAAGCAGCTAACTTATATTCAGTGAAATTCCTTTTTCCATTTATCCCGAGCTGTTATCTATAATTGAATATCCATTTTGATGCAGCAGCTAAATATAACCATGATGAAGAACAAAAGCCCAGCTAAGCCAAAGTAGCAGTAAGCACAGTCTAACCTTTTAACCCCAGTTTGGAGTCACGTGTTGGTGAGGTTAAGCTACTTTGTAATGTAATTTATTCAACTGATATTATACATAAATATTGATAGTTGATGGACAGACACCTTGCAAAACAGAGACATATTCACTCCCTGTGAACTATGGACTGTAAATAATCAAATTAGGTTTATTTTCTTAACAAAAGTCATTAAAGTAGACATGGAAGCTAAAAGAAAGCATTTTGTTTGTAGATACTGCATTTTCCTCACGCTCTGTGAAGATTACCAAAAGTCTGAGTGCATCAGCTGTTCAAAGGTACAAAATGAAGGCATTACAGGCTTTCTATCTGATGCATAGTTTGCCAGAGGGCCTGAAAACTTTAAACCCATTTTTCTCAGCTTCACTGCTTCTTACAGCTCTCTGTCATTTTAGGGCAGTGCAGTTTGGTATATTGCTACCAGGTTTGCAAACAAGTCACGTCGCGTTGTCGGCTCTCTGTGACGGAAACCCCTTGCAGCTAATGAACCATTTCGCCACTGCCTCTCAAATTTCCTAAAAACATCCACAACAGTAATAATAAACATCATCTCGTGTCTCATACACTCTCTTACTGTTTAGCAGTTCTGCCTCTCCTCGTCATGAGCGCGATCAGACGCACACGCACGCGCGCATCAAGGAGATGCATTTTGAGCTCTGAATACAAGCCGGTCTTTTAATTTAACTGACATTTGGAGTTATTGCATAAGGATATTAATTTTATATGACAGCCTTCATGTAGGATTTCCTCTCAATAAAGAAGAGCTGGGGATGACTCACAGGCTGTGTGCATTTTTTCGTTCTTGTGTGTGGGGGTGTGTGTTTGCTTTCCATACACAGAAGTGCTGCTGTGAATACTTTTTTTTCTGAGCTCACCAATACACGATTGTTTATAGTGTTGGGAATAAGGTTATGATATGTTTGGTTTTATTGAGTAAGGGAAAAGGGAGGGAAAATCTGAGCCGTGTCGTGGCTATATAAAAGAATATGTTACTTTACATTTTGATTTATGTTATTTATTTCATTTTTAGGTCTGGCTGTGGCTCTCCAGCTCCTCCATGGGGACATTGAGCAGCTGAGACGGGAATACATGGTTCTCTTCACTCGCGGTGTGTCTATCACCAGGAAACTGGGCTTCTCTGATGTCATCATGCCAGGTAGGACACCACAAACAAGCTCACATGAATAAATAATATAGTGCCAATCGCATTTTCGGCTATTACTGTACGTTCCCTCAGTGTGTTTAAGAGCACAGTCTTGTGGGTTTTCTCTACTGGATGTCAGCTGTTTTCTTTTCCCATACTGTGGACTGTGTTTCTTCAGGGCTACTGGTGAATGAGCATGTTATTCCCGCTCACTGCTGCTCCTCATATAAGGGCTTAATTTAAGAAGCTAGCTTCTGCGGGCATAAAAAATTAATGGAAGACTGCAGTCAAATAGGGACTTGAACTTCCTCAACTACTGTTTCTCCCTGCAAAACAGTACAAAAAAATGTCAAAATTCCACCTTTCTGTCCACTTCATAAAATCAAACTGCTATTGTCTCCATTACTGATTATTCCATTCGTTCACAATTAAGTTTTGTTGTTCACTGTGTTATGCCCCAGGACCCTGTTTCACCAGAAAGTACATCACATTAAGGAAGATAACATTATGTAACATAACACTGTAAACAAGGCCCCAGCTGGCCAATTTTGAGCAAGGACTCTCTGTGTTTATTCCCTATAAACTGCTTGTACCGCTGAAGGAGACATGACATATACTCGCACATGATATATAATTTCCTATGAATCAGATGGGTTCTTGTAGGAAAAGCTTGCCTGGTAGCAGGTGTGAAGACACGTTTGTAAAGTGGGTATTCCGACTATTGTGTGACCAGTAAGTAACAGAAACAAAACACATATGATTTCCATGTAAATCAGTGTTTTGAAATAATATTTTTAGTATGAAATCATATTTTAGATGACACCTTTGAGGCTTTAAAGTTTATAATGTATTCTCTAGTTTTTATTTTGTATATGTTGACCTGCCTTATAATACCTAGTTTAGTTGCCTTGGTAACGCTTGACATCCCTACCTACAAAGTCATTTTTGAATTACACACCTAAGGGTGCCTTTAGAATGATGAAATATGCAGGTTGTTTCAGGTAGACAGGCATTACTTAGGTAGCTGCTTCTCTAAATGACGCAGACTCCTGCAGAGACCCTTAGGCTTAGCAGGATGGGGCCCTGTTGCCATGGTAACAAATGTATAACCACTCGAATGTAAGACGAAACAAGGGACCACAATTGTAGATGTTTATATTTACATGTGGCGAAGTAATTACAGAAAGGAAACAATGTCTGAACTAGCCTTCTCTTTGTCTGTACATTGATTCATGAGGGCTGACACAGGGGACAGATTTTTTTTTCTGGTAAATCCATAGAAAAGCTTTTCTTTTGTATAAGTGAGGTGCGCTGACTGGTCACACAGATAAAGAGGAACCACAGACTGTGGGTCCCCCAGCGCCTCACTAACACAGATTTATGTTCCCTTTCTTTGTCTTCGTCTGACTACAAACCCTTAACGCTGAGTGCTCTCACCCTTTCTGCCTGTGTAAGTCTGCCCTTGGGCTAAGGAAACCGTCTATGCCTCTTTCTCTCTCTCTCTCTCCTCTGGATTTGTATCTGACTATATCTTTTCTCCTCTTTTTCCCGCTCACACACAAACACACTCTCCTCTGCACCTGGCTGCTTCACCCCCGCTCTTTCCACTTCCCTTTTTCCCATTGTACATTAGGAAACTGCCCCCATGTGTTTCTACCTTCTTGCAGTCTTTGTGTGTGTATCTGTATGAAGCATGCGTACAGTATGGGTGTATATAGAATGCCTCATGTTGCCATGGTTACAGTTGTCAGGAGCAGAAAATCAATGTTGACCCTAGAGATAGAGATATGATGAGTGCACATACACACACACACACACTCGTATATTCACACAGAGGTTATATAGGAAACCTGTTTTACAATGTGTCAGCTTGGCTGCAGAGGAAACAGACCCATTCTCTCTCTCATTGTGAACGCTTTGCACCATTTTCACTTCCCCTACAGAAGGAAATAAATGTGTGCTTGGCCCAGACATGCAGCTGCTATCGTAACAAAGCAAAAAAGATGTAGAATATTGCTTCCTGGGATTATTTTCCTTTGGTGTTTTGACAGATTGCAGCACCAGCCTCGGGAAAAAGGCTGAGTTACTGGAGCGGTTATAGGTCATGCTTTGTTTTTATGGATCCCAGATACTGACTTCAGTGTTGACTTCACTGAAGTTGAGATTCGAACTGGAAACCTTTTGGCTACAGGGTGAACTCTGACGCCTTGCTTTCTTTGGTCTGATCGACAGTCCATAATCCAAAGAAATTCAGTTTACCATCATGTATGACACAGAAAAGCTTCAAATCCTTACATTTGAGAAGCTGCAACCAGCAAATATTTGATGTTTTTCCTTAAAAAAATAACAATTATCCAAATAGTTCCCAATTAATTTTCTGTTGATCGACTGATTGACTAATTGTTGCAGCCTTACATGTTTTTCTTCACTGTGTACATTATGTATCCTTTTATACATACTGTACAGAATATAGTATGTGGGGCAGATGTCTACTTATATCTGCTAAAACAGCACTACATGCAGTAATTGGTATTAAACATAAGGGTGCCATTGTGTGTGTTAATGCTTGTCACTGTATATGGACTTTTGTTATTGTTGTAAATCAGTATCGGCAGGCAGGAAGCACCTGCCCGTCTTTATGTGATCTTTGCTGCACTGAAAGTCTCATAAACGTCTCTGGATGGAAGTGGGAATCAAATTTCATACAAATAACAGGCACAATACAATTTATTGCGCCCGTAATAGTTTTATGTTTACTTTCTGTATTTGTTGTGAATCATCCCTTGTGTAACTTTGAGTAATGTGGGCGTACTGGTGGCATTATGATGACTCTGGGCTCTTAGTGTTTTGTTTTGCTGCTTTTTAATTTGCACATTCGTTGTCTTCTTCCCTCTGCGGCCTGTTTTGACCTCATCACCCTTAATCAGTGTCACTTCGCTGACAGGATGAGGCCAACCTTACTGACAGTTTGAGATGACATATCTGATGATTTTTTTGGAAGACAATAGCATGCAAATGTTTTTTCCTCATTTAATAAAATTACACTTTTGTCTTTAAGCAAACAAATGAATATTGAAAAGAATATGTATTCAAGTCTACTTGCAGCAGACTTTAAATTGTGTACACTCTAATGTTTAAATGTCATATTGTAGCATTAGCCTGGATTTCATGTCAGCAGAAAATACATCATTAAATACTACTAATGTAAATGCTGTCCACCCCTGTCATGAAGCGTTGCAATAAAAAATTGTCATCAAGCTGCTGGGAGGTCATTAATAATGCTCGCTTGTATGCATAATCAATGCCTTGTTGCCTCTTTTACTTTCCTGTTCCTGCAGGGGAGATGAGGAATGACCTTTATGTCACACTGGAGAAGGGAGAATTTGAAAAGGGTGGAAAGAGCGTTGCCAGGAATGTAGAGATCACCATCTATGTGCTGGATATTGATGGACAGATCCTCAAGGTAAAAACATGTATTTTTTGTCTTATTTAGCAACTGTTTGTCATCGTTGTTTTGTCTCCATTTTTCAAGAAACATAACTGATTGTCTTTAGGAAAATAAACCGTTAACCGACTAAATGTTTAAGGACAGTAAACACCTCATTTAAGTCCTTAGTTTACTCTATTTTTTCTTAATAGTGGGTGTCTATTTTGGAAAGAAACTCTTTATTTAAGTATTGCTGACCTAGATAAGAGCTAAGTGTCTCTCCAGTGTGTTGCCTACTTCTGGTTCAGCACTGTGACAGTCTGCTTCTGTGGTTTCCTACGCTGCCTCGGCCTTGGACAGAAAATAGACTCAAATATAACCGCCGCTGCCACTGCATGGCACGCAACCCTTGAACACACACAAACACACACATGTAAACCATGTCATTCTCACTTTCTTTCATTTGTGGTGTCCGCACATGGAGGCACAGCTAGTATATTCATGTCTTTTCATGTCTGTGACACATTAATTCATTTCGTCTGCCCTGTTATCTAACCCTTGAGCCTGGCCTCTCATTTCCTCTTTTCACTTCCTGTTCTTTCTCCGCATCATTCTTTCCTCTCCATCTCTGTCTCTATTCACTCTCCTCTTTCTGTCCTCCTTCCTCACTCAGAGTCACGTGGCTGCTGGCTCTGGTGAACCAGGTGGGGACGAGTACCACTCCTTGGTGCTGTACCACAACAACAGCCCCCGCTGGGCGGAGCAGATCAAGCTGCCAATCCCTGTCGACATGTTTCGGGGATCGCACGTCCGGTTTGAGTTCCGACACTGTTCTAGTAAGTAGGAATGAGGATGTGCGTAACTTATCTGCCAAACACTTTTTCCCCAGGATATGAATGCATTATGTGTCACCCAATGAAACAGTCAGTGTTTTCAGTAGTTCTCCAGGGGAGTTGAAGGTAAAGAGGTGCTGTTGTTACAGGAGAAGAGCATTCACCTCCCCACTTGAGACTGGCAACCCTCCAGCCTCAAGCCCTGAGGCTCCTGCCACCTCTAAACAGGCGTTGTACAAGCGTATAAATGTGCGCTTGTTTTAGCATTTTCATAATGAGGCTAGTTTGTCCAACTTCTCACCTCCTAATGAGACAAAACTTTAATTACAACCAAAATATTGCTCTCGCTCTCTCTCATCCTTTTTCTGGGCTATGGTAAGAAGGCCGAGTGTCTTATCTCATAACAAGCTGATATTATTATGTCGTTTGCAGCCAAGCTGGGAGGCTGCGTGGCTGTGTGCAGTAGATATAATAGCCTTATTACTTCTGGCAGTGCTAGCATTGCTACCCAAGGGCTTTCTACTAAGAGCCCAATTTAGGCCTGTGGTGACACCAAACTGAGGACATGATATTACATATACTATTAGGGCTCCCAAACTTAGGGACTACTTGCCTTTAGAAATATGATTAGCCCTATGATTTTGCCCTCATCATGCAGCCACGATAATTGTTAATTTGTTTGGGAGTCCAGTGTGTCTAAATGGTGCTAAGTGGGGCGGTAGGGACTTGTCAGTGTCAGCAGTGCAATTATTTGTTTTACTACAGCTGATTGTTTATTGATGTGTTCTGCAATGAACATGTAAGAGTCTGTCCATTCTTGATTAAAAGCTCTGTTTTTGCTGTCTGCTTTTCTCTTTTAAGAACACACCATGTTAAATTACTTTTCTGTGACTCGCTTATTTCTCCGACTGACAGTCTCTCGTCTCGTCTCTCCCCTGTGTGCTTATCGGAATGCACAGATTTGATTGGCTGAGTAGCATCATGTGAGATGATTTACAACACATGCAATTGGTCTGTGAGTTTCCTTGGCAGCTGAACGCTCTGTCAAAATTTAACAATTCTCAATAGTTTATTGGTTATGATGAGTATAATGAGCTTGCACTTGAGGCTGCACTTCCTTGGGTCCTTAGCCATACACCCGCCAAATGTGAAGTAGATCAGATGATCGGGTCTCGAGATATGTGAAGGACAAACATACATACATACATCCATAGATTCATACATGTATACAGACAGACAGAGTCCTTGCTTTATAGTTACACTTGTGCAGTGCACGTTCAAAACGTGCCTGTTCAGAACAGGGCCATTACTTATTATTTCTTGCAAACCACATATATATATATCAATTGACAAATGTATCAATTAAAGTGATAATGAATTAATAAATTAGCCTAAATGGTTTAAATCCAGACAGAATCTTCACCAGAGAGACTAAACTGAGGCTGAACTGTAGAATCGGTTTATGGCCTTCTTTTGGTTCATCCTGCTGCCCATGAAACGTCTCTGCGCTCCTACTGGCTAGTTTTACTGCCTCCGTCTCTGTTTTTTCTCCAGTGTATACTCGTTCTTCTTTCTCGGGCAGTTTAACTGAGCGGGGCGTGTGTTTTTGTCCTGCTCAGCAAGTCAGAGCCCAGAAGCTCCGTCCTGCTGTGATATGACTGTGTTTATATCAAACAGCCCCCGTTGCACTCAGACACAGAGCTGAGCCGCCTGCTGTTCGCTTGTTTATTAAACGTGACGCGTGTCCAAAATGCACCAAATTTTGACAATGCACTCTCATGTATGCCCAGCAATACATCTGCCAAGTGTGAAGTAGATCGGATGAACAGTTCTTGAGATATGCGAGGGACAAACATACATACACACATACATACATACAGACAGACAGAGATACTATAGTTGCTGTTGGATGAGCAAGCCCTGAATACATTGTTGTATATACTGGTAATAGCATTTTGTATTTGGTAGAGCAGATTTGAAATATAACATACATCAATCTCCACCTGATCTGCCAAGCTCAGCTAAGCTGGCGTTTCACACAGTACCCCTAATCTTTACTAATCTTCAGTGCCCCAGGGCTATGAGGGTTTATAGATAAGGAAAACCTGTCTGAAGAGAACCACACAACAAAAAGTAAAAGTGCACAATCTTCAGAGTCTTGTAAGCAATAACTTTCCTGGTATAAAAACCTAATCACAATAAAGCGAGGCAGAAATAAAATAGCAGTTGTGCAGCACCAATTTCTAAGTTTAATACAGTACAACTTGTGCTTCTCCTGAGAGAGCAAACACACACACACACGTACAGAGCAGACTGGAAGAATGAATCACTGCTGTCGGAATGAGAGGAAATAGGAACCTTTCTAGCACTACTCTCCTCACTTCCTGCTAAGTGAACATTAGTACTTTATTGCTAAAGCAGCAGATAAATCAGATTACATGTGTTCATAATGCAAATTATGCCCAGAGCTTTCAGAAAGCTTCTTCAAAACACAGCAGTTAATCACTTCCTCGAAGAGTATCTTAACAGCATCTAAAAATCTTGTTTTGCTGGGTTTTGCTCTTTGCCAGTGGTTGATTTTAGATGTGTACTTGTTCAGTGCTCAGTACACCCTTGTGTACACACAGTTGTGTGTGGTAACAGGTGCCATTGGTTTCTAATCACACCCAACACTGATGGTACATAATGATGTTAATAGTACACTAGTTGGCACAGCACAAGATGTAAACAAAAAGGGGACCCACTGGTCAAACATTTCACAGGCTACCTATCAATCCAGCTTGGTGTTAAGTTGCACCTTAGAGGAGGACCATAGATGTTACTTTTGTTTGTTTTCATGGAGCCTGTTTTTGTGTATTTTGGATTCAATGTCGTGTCCATGTGTTTTTGTTTGACAGCTAAAGACAAGGGAGAGAAGAAACTGTTCGGCTACTCCTTTGTTCCTCTGATGCAGGAGGATGGCAGGACTCTGCCTGATGGCAATCATGAGCTCATTATCCATAAGGTAAGGCCTGCATACCCTCATCAAAAAAAAAAGATTTGGACTGAGTGACATGTGGCCTTTGCAGGATACATATTTTGTGCTGTTTCTGTCTTGATTTTTAATCATATCAAGGATTAAGTCTTATTTTGTATCCATAGGATTAGATCATTTCACTGTTTCCAATGCATTGTCATTTATTTCAAGACATTCCTTAGTTTTTACTCAGAGAAAAGGAAGAGCCTGTATTCATGCACATATTGAGCACATTAAATGATCTCACTTTTTTACATGTCACAGCTCCCTTCCTTTTTTCTGAGTCAAACTGACCCATTTGGAAAGCCTTTTTCCACAATTTCCCGTGCATTCCTTAGTTTTTATTAGTGTGCTTTCCTGTCCAGCCTTATGTCCTCGAATGACACATTTGAAATTATATCTACCAGCTAAGGTGCAATTCTAAAACCACATATTTCCATTGTGAAAAAAATAACTAAGTTCCATTTTTATCCTCTGGATTGGTAAATTGCAGCTTGTAGATTCTCTTACACAAACACACTCACTGACTTGCGTCACAAAGGTGTCACAAAGGCTACTTTGGACTGGATTACACACTGTCTATGATTATGTGAATCAGTTGTTCTAAATAACAAAATGTGATCATTCTATCCCTGTTTTGCACCACAAGATGACAAACAGCTCTCATCACTCTGCCACAAACTGACAGGCCAATGAGCAATGTCCACTTATGTAACATTGTCAAGCTGTGAGATTGAATTCAGCCATGAGTGAATGTAATTTTAAAAGTGTGAATGTTCGTGGATGTGTGTCTGTTTGTATTAGAAACATTTGCATCCACATTTCCCCTGAGGCAAAGTTGACAGATATTGTAACACAGACCTACTGTGTTAGACTCTGTCTCTGTGTTCAGCATGACCTTTATGTCCATTTTCTGAATTTAAGAGACTAACACTCATCTTTTCACACATTTTGGTTTTGACACATCAAAAGACTACAGTAAATAAAATGGCCAACATCCCCAGTTAAAAGCTACTGCTTGGGTGTAATTCGGAATAATTGCAGACTACATGCTTTTCCTCAGCTGCAGGCAAAGGGTGTGTACATGAACTCGGGCTTTGTGGAGTGAAAAGCATGGAGTGCTTTCATACATATTATTGGCGGTGAGGCAGAAAAGTAACCAAAAAGTCTGATCATTTATGTTGCTGTTGGCTGTAGTTTATTTCAGTTGTCTATAAAAAAAAACAAACCTCTTTTCATTGTCCTCTTTTCCGATCAGGCTGCCAGCTTTAGTCCTACCAAACTCTGGACAACTCTGGTAGGCTTGTGTGTTCCCACTGTTGTGGGGGGAAAAGGCCCGTTCTAGTGCCAGATGGAAGTTGCTGAAAAGCTCAAGGAAACTGGCATGGCCTAGTTTCTCCTCAGACCCAAAATAGACATGGAAGAATCAGTCCAAACTGTGTGGTAGCTTTGAGGCTCAAACAGCCTCAGCTGTGCATTAAAGCTGCACAATACATCATCAAAATAACAAAATCTCATTAAGGAATTATGCAATTTTATCATCCCAGCAGGCTGCATTTCTGTCAAAGAAACTAAGAAGGTTTAATACTGGTGTCAGTGTTCTGTGATGAACCTGCCTGTGACATTTTTGTGATCACCCACATATGATTTAGTTAAATGTTTTGATAAATTGGCAGCAGAAAATGCAGCATTACTGTAGAAATTTGATCATATCACATTCTTCTTCTGTGCCAATTCATAAAATGTGTCCTTATCTTTTCAAATGTCTTTCAAAGTGTGAGGAGAACACTAACCTGGCAGACTGTTCGCGCTACCTGAAGCTGCCATTCTCCAAGGCCAACCTTCCGTCCAACAACCAGACGCTGAAAGGCACCAAAGAGTCTTTCTGGATCACCAGCTTCCTGTGCTCCACCAAGCTCACACAAAACGGTAAAATAGACTCGAGGATTGACATTTTGGCCGCTTTATTTGATGAGGTGTGTTTGGCTGCGATGTTCACGGTTTGAATTGGAGTTGGTACAGCGCAGCGCTATCTCTTCCTGTCCTCTTGTGTTGAGGATAGAAGTAGCGCTGCCAGCCAAAGATAGTGATCAACACTTCACAAAAGGCTAACAGAATGTTCAAATGCCATATGTTTAAAAGAAGAAGAAAACAACAACATTTTCACACTAAGTGAGAAAGTGATGATGAAGTCATCCAAGTGTGTGAATAAATCTGTGAACATGCAGGGGGGCAGGAACAGCTTCCAGTTTTCAGAGCTTTACTAATACTAATAAATCCCCCTGTTCTCAGAACTATGCTTGCAGAGTGGGATTTGTAGTTTTATTTTTGCAGAACTAGCTGGCCACTGATACGTTTGCCCTCATTCATTATGTAGTGAGAATACAGTCGTGATCAGTTTTATCGGTTCATTCCAAACTTCAATAAACACTGTTACTATTTTACCAGACAGCAGTATTTTCAGAATGCATAAAAGCTGTGAATGATTAATTATTTTTTACCCCATTAAGTAGAATGTAGAATATCTTAACATAAAAAAAGCTACAGGCACAATTTACTTGCAACAGGCTGTTAATTTCCTGAATAGAGGAGATGTTATTGGTGAATTCATTTATAGAAACATTGTAGAGTTCTGATGAAAAAAACATATTTTACAGATTGGTACAAATAAATCCAATCATGCACACAAACAAACACTCACCTCACACATGACACAAATTCACACATAAAGTTGCAGAAAGACACGCTTCAGGTTGAACAGAATCCGAAGAGACAGCTAAAAGACTTTCTTCTTCGGGGTTATGTTTTATTCATGGGTATGTCTGGGGACTCTGGCTCAGAAAAATGACTTTTTATCTCCTTTATCCCACTCCACTTGAAAATATCATACTTTGTTTGGATTCGGTGGAGTTTTTGGGGCAATAATTGAAGGGTGTGGTGATGCTTTGTGATCAGAGGGGGACATCGCTCTCATCATCCTGCTTTTCTTTCTAAACAAACGCGAGATGTCTCCTTATCTCTTACGCTTGTCACTTCTATTTATTGTATCTCCCTCTTTTTATAATACCGTCTCTCTACATATCTCCCTCTTTTTGTCTTTCCTCAGGTGATATGCTGGACCTGCTGAAGTGGCGAGCCCACCCCGAAAGGATCAACGACAGCCTTTCTAAGCTGAAGGAGATCGATGGCTCGGAGATTGTCAAAGTACGCCCACAATCAGATTCTCAGCCCTGAATTGCTCCCGCTATACTGGCATTCTGAGTATTGATTGTTCCTGATTTGATTCAGTCCACGTGTTTTTTAAGTTGAGGTTGCGAGGATGAGGATGTGCAAAAAATGAAAAGTCAAGTTAGTTTCATGCTGCAACTCCAGATGTGCCAGATTGCACACACATATACTCTTTTTTCCTGTTCCCTGTCCAGTTTCTACAGGACACCCTGGACACTCTTTTTGGTATTCTGGATGAAAGCTCACAGAGATATGGCCTTAAGGTGTTTGATTCGCTGGTAAGTAATTAGTCATAATTTCAATGGATCTTTTTTGTATTTTCTGTTTCCTGTTTTCCTTCTCATAGCACTTGAGTCAACCACAGAAAACAGAAACACAAAACCAACTGGTGGAGAAAGATCTAGTGATGTAACGCTTCAGAGCTCAGTGAACCAATCTCACCCTGGTCATGCTGCACTGCGCTGATAGAGCGAGGCCATTGATCGATCTCTCTCTCTCTCTTTTCTCTCTGTCTCAACATCTGTCTCATGCCGACACATGAACACATTTTCTACTCTCAGTGTGGCGTTATCAAGTGATGAAAAGGTCTAGTGAGCCGGTGCAGTCATCAAGTTTCCTTTTTGTGATTTTGAGATCAATCCAACAAGTCTGACAAGTGGACTTATCTTCTGCGGTCAGACAAATTCAGTGCCTGTACAGCCTGTACACACAGGATATATGGAGTAATAAGTGCAACCACTGTCGTAACTTTAGCTTTCTTCTTTTTTCTCTGTTTTTAAAAATCTGTACATGTAAATATGTATTGTGATACTCTTTCTTCTTATTTCTTATACAGCATTTGATGTATTTTTTTCTATGGATGACATAAAATGAAGTGAACCAATGATTCACAATATTGTGTATCTGTGGAGTGCCATTCAAAACACCATAAAGCTACAGTAATATGTTTATTTTTAGGTCCACATCATCAACCTTCTCCAGGACAGCAAATTCCAGCACTTCAAACCAGTCATGGACACCTACATTGAGAGCCACTTTGCTGGAGCTTTGTCATACAGGTATATGATGTTTCAGCCTTCACTACTGCAGATGTGTGAAGGCTATAAAGCGGCACCTTGAGTGCACAATATCTCAGCCTTACCCACATATTGTATTCTAATCACATATCACATGGCCAGACAGTATGAGAGGCATTGCTTCTCTGTGCTTTGATTTAGCCAACAGAGGTGTGAATAAAATGCTTATGGTGCCCCCTGGCTGATGAAAAGTGGAATATGAAATTGTTTCTCCTCGCCCGCCTCTCCTCTTACCCATCACACGCATACACACATATTCGCAACCTGCTGTTCTCTCTGGCTGTCTTCTTCACACTCTCTGTACCTGCTAAGATAGCATGCTGATGCTGTTCACTCTTTTTTTTCAGGCTTTCAGGTACACACAGACGCACAAAAAGCTGTTGCCACATCCATCTACTTTGAACTCTTTTAACTGTGATATTATTGTGCCGTTTAAAAGTAAAAGTGTCACACTTTTTATTAACAAACAAACAGTGCACACATGATTTCTTCTTTTGTTATTATAGCTGTCTTAAGTTATTAGTGTGGAACCAATATGTCATCCAGTTCTGAGGAAAATGAGAAGATCCTCTCATTCAGTTTTATTACAGTCTTCACTGTCACCAGCTTACTAGTGCACAAAGAGGATGCCTGTCTTGAAATATTTGTTGCCTAGATTTAAGCAGTTTCATTCTAAACTATTTTAAAAACACAGGAAAAACGTCTTTAAGATCATTACTTCCAGCTGTAACACTGAGATCAGCTGTATTAGTGAAATAAAATGAGTGGCAAAGGACTTTCTCTGCAACTGATTTGTGTGATGAAGTGTTTCATTTTAAAACGCTGCATTGCCTCATCCATATTTGCTGAATCCAGTGAGAGAAGTTATTAGAGGTGAATGGTGATACTAAGTGTGTGTGTCTTCCCTAGGGACCTGATCAAAGTGCTGAAGTGGTACGTGGACCGCATCGTTGATGCAGAGCATCAGGATCACATACAGCAGGTGCTCAAGGTGAGGCATTCGCTCTAAGGCTGAATTCAGTGAAAACACCAGTCCTCACCAGTTCATTTGAATGAGGGTAGTGTGTTTAAGCTGTGGGGATGGGGGCCAAAGGCGCCGCAGATGCTGCAGGGGTGCTGTAGCGGCCTGTGGCGAGAAAGTTGAACCGGAATCAACTTTTGGAGAAACGCAACCCGACGTCACGCTGCAGTGGCCAATCACAGCCGGAGATTAGACTGATTACAGCTGTACAACCCTGCCATGACGGAGGACAAAGACGTTACTAGGAAGAGGGGAGTTTTTGTTTGACAACGTTGAAAGTAAAATTAAGCTTTGCTGACGGCTCTCTGACTCATTTTAAAAAAGACAGAGAAAAAGAGAGAGGGAGCTCAAGCGTGCTGAGACCACCAGCACAAGAGAGAGAGAGCAGCGGTGGTCGAGTGAGCTAGAGAGTGAATGAACAGAGTGAGCAGTGTTAGTGAGAAAGCTAGTGAATGAAAGGAATAAAACATTATTTTCTGATTGTTTCATGGCAATTACAAATAAACACACCTGCACCCCCACCCTGCAACTCCGCACAACCCTGCAGAAGTGTACTGCAGCGCCTGATTTGGTCTGAATACGGCCTAACACACATACAAACACTGAGGCTTCCAGAGTGTTATTTTCAGATTGCACAACTCAACATGCAGCAGCCCTTATAGACACACAAACATCGTTTCACCATCCACACAGATGCACCCAGAAATACAAACAAACAAACTTGCTTCCTCTCGCTGCCACTCCTGCTAATTTATCTCCCCATCAGCAGTGAATACATCTTGCTGTCATTCATTATCCCCCTCCTCTGTCTATTACACTGCATGCAATTTTAATCAGCAGAAATGCCTCCGGTGTTGGGAATCCACATCACATTATTCTAATGAGTCATGCAGAAACACGTCAGAGAAGCACATTATGGCTTCGGTAGTGCAGTTTCCCACTTGCCATTCACGGAATACATTCTGCAGAAGCAAATATTACACTGTCACTCAGTAAATAATATATTAGTGATACACTGCAGATGTATTTGCAAGGTTTTGTTTGTGTGATCTATAGAATGTCTTTCATTAGGATTTTATTGCACTTCCTTTTCACAGATTTAATTTTTTTTTAAGAATGTGAATTGTGTTATCTTTAAACAACTTTGTCATACCTTTCTAATAAAAACAGGGTGCTTTGAAAGTAGTACACCAGACAAACTTTTGAACATTGTCTTTCGTCAAAAGCTTGACGGAAGTCTGTACACTTAAGGTGCAGCTAATACACATTTTCATTATAGGTTAAAATGACAATTGTTTTTTCAGTTATCTAGCTAAATATGCAGTCTATAAAATTAAAGAAAATCATGAAAATTGTCCATCACAAGTTCCCAGAGCCCGAGGTAAGATTTGTCTGACCTCTAGTACGAAACCCAAAGATCTGCTATTTACAAAGATATGAAAAAGAAAAACAGCAAATTATCACATTTGAGAATCTGGAATCAGCAAATGTTCAATTAATTGAATATCAAAACTGTCATTACAGCACCAGTGTACATCTTGTTTTGCCACCAGATAAATGGAGTCATAAAACTTTGAATTAAGTTCATCAGGGGCAAAATTAAAATATCACATTTTTCTTTGACCACTTTCACTGGAAGTAAAGTGCGACTTGTTCCCATTTTCACCACCTGACAAATTATTGTTCTTTCTGTCTTCCAGGCCAGCGAGTACATCTTCAAGTACATTATCCAATCTCGCCGACTCTTCTCGTTGGCCACAGGAAGCCAGAATGAGGAGGAGTTCCGAGTTTGCATCCATGAACTCTTCATGTCCATCCGCTTCTTCCTCTCGCAGGAAAACAAAGCCACTAGTCCCGTCGCACAAACACAGGTATGTGTGTCTATGTGTATGTCTGTGCTTGTGTGAGTATGCAGGAGTCTTTCATGAATTCCCCTGCGCCCATATCTGTGTCTCTGTCTGTCTCTTTGTGCATATATGCGGATGTGTGAATGTGTGTACTTTTCTGTGCCTGTTGGAGCATGTGCACCACATTATGTTTTCTTTCTCGAGGACTCCTGTTAACGCAGTTGTGATAGGTGAGAAATTGGCTGTAATTGAATTTTATGCTGCCAGAGGGTCTGGAGTCGGAATAGGAAATTTCGTGGCAGCTTTTCCTTTTTCCGGTGGGAGGTCTTGCACAGTAGGGCAGCCGTCTTCACTGATTCAGAATAAGACCAAACAAACAAGCTAAAGATGCAAATTATAATCCTAATTACACACCAGAAACAGCTGTGTGTGGGGAGGAAATACCTGTGATTTTGCCTCCACCTGTGTGTGCATCTGTGTTGTGCTGTCTCTTCTTCCTCTTTTCTTCCTCTTTCTTCTGCCTTCTCCATGTCCTTTTTCTTGTTTGGCTGTCACGTCACTCGTGTGTTTGCTTATCCCTCTAAGTGTTTGAATAATGTCCTTTTCATGGCAGATATTTTGACTCGTCAAAGCAGGAAAAGCACAGATGTAAATAATAACATTAACAATAACTCCATTCCATTAATTATCCCAGTAAGCCATGTCGGTGAGGATTCACAACAACAGAGCGCTGGAGCTGGCTCACCTAAATTGAATGCAGCCAATTGTAATAATATCTCTGCACCTTGAGGCCATAAGAGTGAGATTATTAGTGTCACATAGCTGTTTCAATCATGGCCTCTCCAAGCCTGTCTGAAAAGCTCCATTTCATCCCTCCACTGACTTCTGATCTAGACTAATCTTTATTCTCAACACAACAACAGCAGTGGGAGGATGCAGGTCAGGCAATTGCTAAACCCAGTTAATCTGTGACATGTGGCACAAATACTGGTCAATAGGCACAAATGTATGCACACATAAACAGGAAAATCATATGTGCTGTATGACAGTTTGAATCACAGGATGACACACACAATTATATTGTTCCACCAATACTAGAGACCGTATCTCGCCAGAACAGGTTAGATTCTCTGATTGGTGTTGCGTTTGTGAAGTGAATGTCAAGTTGAAATCCCTGCACAGCTGGAAACATTTGGCTCGGGGAGCACTTATATCCTCTGAGCAATTAAAACAGGATTTCTCACAACATTTTGGGTGTGTGACCCTGTGTCTATGTGTGAATTGAGTACCCCATTTTATTATCAAGCAGTTACCACCAAGGAGCCTTTAATAAGTAGCAATACTGTAAAACTTCTTATTGCTTCATCTGAATTTCTTTTCTGTCAAAAGCTAACATCTGTGACAGTGAAACAAGGTGTTGCTGAAAAACAGCTTCAATCCTCTGACAGGCTTTCCTGGATAAATAATGTTAAAAGACAGCAAATGAGACAATGAGACGCTTTGCTTGATTTTAGTCATCTTCATTTTTCAAATAGTGCAGCGAGAATCTGACAGAACATGACAGCAATAAAGAGCATTGGACGGAGAGCTACAACGCCATCGGACAGCAGTCCCACTGGAGCAGTCCTTCAGTTTAATCCACATAATCCCTGACCGCCGGGGTTTCCAACCAAATCCAATCCTGGCCAGTGATTCATGGCACAAAAATAAATATTTACTTTTGTTTTCCCAACAAAACAACTCTCCATAAACACTGAAGCACTTTATATGAACATTGAGCTACACAGGACCTCCACACCAGGCCCTTGATAAGATTAAATATACAGTATGTAATGCTGATATAGTGGAACATATATAAAATTACTGTACAAACACTACTAAACCTTGCATATGTATTCATTTCCTAAAATACTGAACAACTGAAGAAGTCTAATTTGCAGCTTGAGTGCTGTTGGCTATTAGGTATGAAGAAAGGGATTCCTGTCTTTGAGGAGAATTTATTTTGAAGATGATGGATTTATTAGGCGTCCATGTGATTGAACATTGCCCCATTCTGCCTAGGCGGTTTTCCTGCGGACATTTCCGGCAGTCTATGGTGAGCTGTTGAAGATCTTTACAGTGCGAGAGGTGGCCGGCTTCGTCAGGGAGACTCTGGGCAGCTTGCCGACCACCGTTCACGCCGACTGCCCCCTGGAGGCTGTCAAACTGCAGTGCATTGCCAAGACTGTGGAGAGCCAGCTTTACATCAACCCAGGTATACACACAAACAGATGCACAGTTTTAGTACACTTTGATGTGAATACATAATTAAAGCTTGTTAACATGCTGGAAACTCAACGCAGGAAAAAAACGTGAGCAAATAACATAAATCCATGCATACAAATTATGAACAACCAGAATAAACAGTACAGAGGGAAACAAACAGATTTCAACAACTAGATTCATCCGTACAATTTAGACAATGATCAGCAATACTTTGTATGTTTGTCTTGTCCTGCAGCTTGTACACAGAGGCTATTAGTCCATATCACACTCTTCAGATTTGCACTCCTGCTGTGCAGTCATTTGAGAACACAACTCAGCTAATTGTCACCCTGCAGTGCATCTAACACTGTGTCATTAAATTGTTCTTAATAAAGGCATACACTGAAGCATATTAAAGTCAGGGTTTTATTTCAAGCATGCTTCCGAAAGCTACACATAGCAAGAAGAACATCCCTCATGCAAATTACATTAATGTTACACAAACATTATGCAAAGAAGAGCTTTTACATCCACAGAAAATTCATGTGTTTTCCCTTTTTTTTTCTTATGCATCATTATCATCTTTGATGTCTGTGAATGTTGCAGAGTCGCGGTGCATCCTGTTGCCAGTGGTTCTCCGAGTCCTCCAGGCCCACATGCAGGAGCAGAGAGACCTGGTCATGTGTGCCCGCATCCTCACCAGCATGCTTTCCCTCATCAAGAAGGAGGAAAATGGCACTGCGGTGAGTATTGAAGGGATAAACAGTTGCCATTATAAATTTGCCCCTTATCCTAGTTTGACATTTTTGGGAAATAAACATATGAAGCTCCAGCCAGGAGACAGTTAGCTTAGCTTAGCACAAAGACTGGAAACAGGGAGAAACAGCTAGCCTGGCTCTGTCTACCCACCGACACTTTAAAACTCACTAATTAACACATTAGATCTCATTTGTACAAATCATCTGTACAAAAACCAAAATGTAAAAATGACTTGCTAAACTATTTCTTGGCCGGTTTAATCACCTCTTAGAGTACTGTCATCACCGTGAGGTTGCCAGGCAACCAGCAGAGAAGCAATTAATTAGTGATCTTGCTAGGTGCTTGTAGGCTGATTTTGTTACTCTTATCCTTTATTTAATCAGGTAAAAGTCCCAGTTTCCCCCCCGTGTCCAGTCATTGGGCTAGGCTAAGCTAATCAGCTGTTGGCGTTAGCTTCATATTCAGCATACAGACACAAGAGTGGTATAAAAAAAGATTCAAACCCTTGCCAAGAAAGCAAAGAAGCATGCAGTATTTCCCCAAATGTCAAACCATTCCTTTAGACTATCCTGCATCATCATTGCAGTGGCAGCAGTAGAGATTCAACTTCAACAAAGTATATTGTTGCACAAAATTAAAATAAGATTTGTATAAGATCTTCAACTTATAGATGAGAGACTTTTACATAAATCTAAATGAAGTGACTTTACATCCTGTGCAGTTGCAATGAATTCCCTCTGCTATTCTACAGTACACTTCTACAGTATGAATGTACAATTGATTTACCACCATAATAACTGGAAAATAACTTTAAAGGAAGTCAAAGTTAGAGGAATTAATCTTACAGCAATTTCCTAGCCAATACATTGCAATAGCAGATTGCTTTGTTGTGTGTGTATATATAGTCAATTAGTCTTGGTAACAGGGACATTTGCAGCAGTGCAGTCCAGTAATGAGACCCATCAATTTAGCAATGGGCATTGTTGAAGTGACAGTCACTTCGAGCTGCTTGTGTGTGTGTGTGTTGGTGCAGCAGCTTGGGTTGCCTAGCTTGTGCTGATCGCTGCCAGAGGGGCAGCTAGTGGTAAAGGCGCCCAGTAGGACACACACACACACACACACACACACACAGACAAGCACCACATCTAAAGGGAAGTGACAGCAGTGGCAGCCAATGTGCCAGTCTGAACCTCCTTCTCATTATCACTCTGTCCAAGACCTGTCTGTCTTGTCAGGGGTAGAGACTAGAGGGAGACGCACACACGCACACACACACACACACACACACACACACACACACACACACACACACACACACACACACACACACACATAAAACTAAACACAAACCAGTCTATTCTCCACTCTCTTTGAATTGTTTTTTTATTTTTGTCTCTTTTTCTTTGATTTCTACCTTATTTCATTCCGTTCCATTCTCTTCTTTCTCTGTAAGTTTCTAAATGTTTCTCATGGCCTTGAAACTTTTTATTAATCTCTGCACTCACTAGTTCAAGACTCATTAAAACTGTGATGAAAGTGAGTGAGTAACGTCCCTTGTCAATCATGGTTCAAGGTTGCACTGGCAGAAAAAACACACAAGGGGAATACAAATTACTTAAGGTAACTATGGGGGAACATTCATGTAACTTTATGAGTGTGTGTTTTCTCCATTACATAGGAGCCAGTGGTCTCCGAAGAGGTGGAGCTGATTGTGGAGAGCCTGCTTGGAGTTTTACTGAGGACCATCCTGGAAATTAGCAACCGCCCCCAGCCTGCTGGTCCTGCCATGAGACTACAGTTTCAGGATTGCACTGTATGTGTGTTTTTCCTATGTATAATACATTGTGTGTGTGTGTGTGTGTGTGTGTGCCTCGCGCTCACCAAATTGTTTTGGGACTAAGCAAAATATACAAGAGTAATTACAGATTTTAAATTGAGTTGCTGCTGTGGCGGCTATAATTCCACCAACATTATTAACATTAATGGCAATAATTAAGATTTTTAATACAACACAGCACAAAAGGGGGAATGGTGAAGTGGGTAATAATGAGATCATCATCATCATTGTGTGCTGATGGAAACTTAAGGAGGGGTGGGAGTGCTTCCACTTGTAATAGAGTTCTACTAATGTTGCTACAATTCCTTCTGGTTGCTAAGAGAGGTTAATAAAGGGCACAGATCTGATAAGTCAAAGAGCTTTTTCCTTTTTTGTTTCTTCAACAAATAATACACAGGACTATTCCACTACACTATAGTGTCTTTTCTTAACTTTTTTTTTTAGCATTTGGATCCCCTTGGAGTGGATACCATGACTTCATATCATAACTTACTTACATTTTATTACTAAATAACAACTTTCTGCACAAATGTTTCAAACTACTCGAGTATGTGAATCCATATATGCATTTCAAACACATTACAAGTTCAGGCCATGTCAGTAGTTAGCTGTGTTTCTGTTTCAGAACGGCTCTTTTTCACAGTGTAGGCAAGGGCACCCCTGAAGATAAAGATGATTACAGCATACCACAGTGTTAATACTGATGAACACGCCATCTTTCCTTTCTCTTCTGTGTGTGCTGTCCTGCCAGGGAGAGTTTGTGGCGTGTCTGTTGGCCCTCTTACGACAGATGAGTGACAGACACTACCAGCAGCTACTGCAAGCGTTCAGCAGCAAAGACGACCTGAGGGTAAGGCCGCCGCATCCATCTTTCTCCCACTCTGTACTACTGAATGTGTCTCTGTGTGATTCTGAAAGTGAATAAATGATGAAATGAATGACACTGGATTGGATGTTTGACTCCCACTTGTAGTTTAGCTGGTTGTTGCTGCCAGGTATCAGGCTTCCATGTAGAAAAAGGGAAATAAGGCTGAGTGGTACTTACAGAGATGGGGAAGGAGTGATATAACTGGATTTATTTGGTGTTAATTAAAATGCCTGCCAGCCAATGCCAATGTAAGATCAGAGGTATCAGACACCATTTCAATCTTTTTCAGATATTTATCCTTTTCTAGACACGTAACTATACATTTTGTCATTACTTTTCCTTAGCCAGTCCTGCAATATTTACAGTTGTGCTAGTGCATAGATAAATATATGTATTGGCATATAAATACTGGCTAAAGAGTGCAATAAGAATTGCCATATATATGTTGTTTTTTCTACTTCTTGTCTGCCTTTTTGTCTCTTTCAGTCTGTCTCAGAAAAACATTTTAAAGAGACTCATTCAGTGCACTTGCAGACATTTCTACATAGACATGTACACATACATATATGATTATGTACAGTTACTGTGCATGTAGACACACATATCTGTGTGTCTTAATGCTGACCTGTGCACAAATATGGACTGGACAGTAAGGGAGCTGTACTGCAGGGTCAGCAGTGGCAAGATAGATGAAGAAGAGCAGAGAGATAGGAACACAGAAGAGAGAGAGAGAGAGAGCAGCAAAGTTCACTCCAGTGAGAATTACGATCAATTCACTGAATGTCAGACACAGTAGAGAGGTTATATGCTCTTGTTAGCTTGAAAGCACTTACTGGAGAAAGACATTTTCCCTATAATTTTATCACACTGATACAAAGTAAGTGTCTGGAACGTTTGAAACTATTGTTCAGCATAGCTCTTTTGGGCCTTAGTCAGCATAAAAATATGTGAATATGATAGCATTGCTGTTCAGTCATATGACACAATGTAGTTATCATAAACAGGCAAGTTGGCTCCAACACATTATTTTTGACAAAGAACTGAGTACTTATATATTCAGAATTCAGATTGTCTGAATAATAAATGTAAAATGTATATAATGTATTCTATCCTGTTTATAGTTCACAGAAACAGTTTCACCTGTATATAGTCATTCCTTATGTATGTTTCTGAAGATTGTTGTGTTGTTTTTCTGTGCAAGTACACTGAGAGCCACTAAACTGGAGTCAAATTCATTGTATGTGTACTTGCTTACTAACATAGGTGCCCAATGAAGATCATTCTGATGTATGTAGCTTGACTTTGAATGTTTCAGAACCATGGACAGAGGCCATGTTTAAAGGTTTCAGCACCATGGAGAGAGACACAGAGAAAGACTTTAATTTAGAGTACTGAGCAAACACAGCCTGATTCCTTTAGGCCTTGAGCTTGTTTTGGGCCTGTCAGATAGCAAACTGTTTAAGCCAGAATTCATCCTGAAGCCTTAAGCCAGTATTTTACCCAATGATAACATGCCTGTGCTATCTGTGTGTGTGTTCCAGGATTTCCTTCTTCAGATCTTTACAGTCTTCAGGATCCTAATCCGACCAGAGATGTTCCCCAAAGACTGGACTGTCATGCGGTTGGTCACCAACAAGTAAGATCATGCACACTCACGCACAGACACACAGACTGTTTGTTCAATCAGAGAGCTTTCATCTGCTGATAGTGTCTTTCTTCAGCCAATGTGTGTCCCACCTCTCTACATTCTCTTTTAAAAGCACAACTAGATATTAGCAGTATCTACCTCTCACAGTGGAGATACAAAGACAAGTAAAATATTTTTACCAAATTGTCAACATCCCATAACAACATAATTGTCAGGGAATTTTGATGTAGTGCTCTTTGTTCAAATGAGAGTGAATCCAAGGCTACTGCACTCTGTCACTCTGGAGGACACTTTCAAATGCAGTGGATGCAGGATCTGATCCATAAAGGTCACTGAAATGCTTGTATCTACTCAGTAATGAAGGCATGTATCTCCAGTAGCAATAGCACCAAAGTCTGTGGATCATATCACAGACTTTTTAGCCTTAAAAGAATTGAAATTCAGAAAACTGGAACATAAAAAAGTTTTGTGGTTTGAAAGGTAATTCCAAATGTTTCTTTCTGTATTTTGTCATCGTGTCCTATTACTTCATCCCTGCATGATTACTTCACAAAAGGCGCCATCTGAATAATGTGAATCATTCATGGTGCATTTTTCTCCAAGGTGACACAATAACCCCCCCCCTCTCTCTCTCTCTCCTTTCCTCTCAGTGTCATCATCACAACTGTCCTCTACCTTTCTGACGCTCTGAGGAAAAACTTTCTCAGTGACAAGTTTGACTACAAGGTACGGGGAAATGTGCCGGTGTGTGTGTGTGTGTGTGTGGGTGTGTGTGTAGATCATGTAGTGCTACAGTGCTTCAAAGCTGTTTGAGTATCAAACAGCCTTACATCTAAAAGGCTGCAGCAACATTTTACCTCCCACTCACACACACCCTGACACACAGGCAGATATTCAATTATGATAAAAATTAAAGGATTCTTTTTTTGTTTGTCAGACTTCTTAAAACAAAAGCTTTCATAGAGGCAAAGATATAAAATGGAGCTGACATTAATCAAAAGCTTAGGTCAGACAATAAAATTAGCTAAAAGCCAACAAACATAGAATGAACAGTGATTTAAAGATTAGTTACTTAAATTATAGTGAGACCTTTCTTCTTCCTCAAATACTATAAATCTACATTTCCTATTCTAAGTTTGAATATTTAGTGTATTCAGATATTACTGTATGTTTAAAGGATGCACAAGCATTTTTTGTGACTTTAATTGACAGCTTATGTTCAGCATGTATTACAATATACATCTGAAAACTCAAATGTCAAGAATCCATGGATACTAGTGGAAAATTGTGAAGATTGTTTTTTTTTTTAACCTGAATTCATGAAAACGTAAGTAGGAGGACGTTTTGGAACACATTTGACAAGATGACAAGATGTTTTGGTTTTTTTCCCTGTTTTCAGGTGTGGGACTCGTATTTCTATCTGTCTGTAATATTTATCAACCAGCCCTGTCTTCAACTGGAGTCCTTCTCACCCTCCAAGAGGAAGAAGATACTTGAAAAGTAAGTGCTGTTTGTTTTGGGGAGGGGGGGGGGGGGGGGGGGGGGGGTTTGCACGCACAGACACTTTCTCTCACTCTTTGCCGCATGTGTTAAGTGGGCCTGTAACGAGCGGTGCACTGATGCTCAAAGATCTTATCTTGCTCAAGCTGTCTGTCACTCACACACACACACACACACACACATACACATACACACACACACACACACACACAAGCTGTACTGTATGCCACATACTGTATAATGACTACTTAACATGCTGTTCTGTGCAGCCTTTCTCAGTATTTGCCTGCAGCAAGCACACATTTCTAACCGTGTTATTGTATCGTGCAGGTACGGAGACATGAGGGTGATGATGGGCTGTGAGATCTTCAGCATGTGGCAGAATTTGGGTAAGATGATAAAACACATTTGTCATCTCAACACATGACATTTACTTTGATATGGCTCACATGAATATTTAATATGGACTGTTTTACGAATTATCAGATGATATATTCTTTAGAAAAAGACTCACTTATACTCATCTAATACATTCAATTTATGATTCTTCTCACAAATAAAGTGTTATAAAGACAGCCTGTCTTCCATTCAACCAATTAGCATCTAATGATCTTTAATAACATGCCACAAAAGTCAACATTTATTCCTTTCTGATTAGTCTGTATGACATACAGCACTAACATCAGAGATAGTAAAAGCAAAGCATTTCTCTGTTTCTTTGTACTTGAGCTGATGGGAATTAAAAACTGCCTTTTTTTTAATGCCAAAAAAAAAAAACCACACACATCACCATGGCAACCAGCTGGATGCTTCGATCTGCTTTGTGTGGATCCTTTTGTTCTGCTCTGAGCCTGTGATGGATCTCTACAATTTTCTGTTTTAATCATAATTTTCGGTGTTTTATGTTGTATTCAAGTGTGTTTTATCACAATTTGAAACGCATTTTGAAGTCATTTTTGTTTTATTTGACGTCAGTATGAATGGTAACGTCCCTACATCAACGATAAAAACACAGGCTCTGTCATTATTTAGTTTATGAACATACTGCTTCACTTAATTTTGTTAAAGTGCAGTGCACTTAAATCAAAATTACCAGAGCAGCCTTTATTGTGGTTGAAATCGCTGAAGAAAGGAATCTATCCAAGGTTGGCTGAGTTGCCGCTGACATAAACAATACGCTGTGTTCAGGGATAAAGTGAGAGCCTAACCTCTGTGTTGACCTCTATCTTTTTCTGCAGGGGAGCACAAGTTGAACTTTATCCCAGCGATGATTGGTCCGTTCTTGGAGGTGACGCTGGTACCGCAGCCTGATCTCAGGAATGTCATGATCCCCATCTTCCATGACATGATGGACTGGGAGCAGAGACGCAGCGGCAATTTCAAACAGGTACACAGCTGTTGAGACCACCTCCGCTCACTGAAACTGATATTTAATCACAGGATTAGATGGGCTTTCAGTAGTGAGCCACAAGAAACAAACATCATGACCTTTTTCATCAGTGCAGGATTAAACTCTAAAACTGGACTTGTGTCTGAGACTGTTCTTATTCTAGCAAAGTCTTGTAACAAATGACCGACTTTGACATGACACGAAGTGATTTGATTTAACACACTGTTTAGTTTTAAGCTCTGACCCATCCATGTATCGGTATTGTTTGAACTGGCAGCTCTTTAGAGCTTTAAATGCTTTTTCCTTTCAGGTGGAGGCCAAGCTGATCGACAAGCTGGACAGCCTGATGTCTGAGGGCAAAGGAGACGAGACGTACAGGGAGCTCTTCAACAGCATGTGAGTTAGAAGGAAAACAACAGCGATAGGGACAGAAACCATGAGGATTATGGGCGTACGGGTGATGTATTTTGAGCAAAAGGTGAATTCATACTTGAAGATGCAGCTACCAGGATCTAATATGAATACACCTTTTGCTAATTACCGTTCATTTTAGAAGAAAGGAATGGCCCCTCAGAGCCACTCAAGAGCTCAACTAGCTTAACAGTAAAATCACAACAGAGGCTGAAATACATTTGCTTGGACAGAGGCCATTTCAGGACACTGGTGGCATCTGCACCGACAGAGAGAATAGCCGTTTATGGCGTCTAATCACCTGAATGGCGCGACCCACACAAGGCTTCATCAGGTAAATGCCTGCGTGGGCTGAAATCTCGGCTCGTTTACCTCGGTAAATGGCTGCTTTATCTGCTGTGTCTAAGTATGCTGCTGACGAAAATGAGCTTTTAACTCTGAAACCCAAAGAGCACAGATAACAACATTACAGCACAGAGAAGCTCTGCCTTGATGTTTTACTTGAGTTAAAAAAAAAAAACTATAAAATGTGTTGAGCTTTTAGATTGATTACAGAACATGCTGCGAAACAAAAAAACTGTTTTAAGCCTTAGTTAGCTCTTTTATATTAAAGTGTTGATATGAAATAGATTGATGAAATAATAATCAAAGGTAAGTGATCAGCTCCGATCACCTTCATCTTCATAAACACGTCTGTGGCCACTCTGTTGTCCACTCCGTCCTTGTGTTTCCAGGTTTGTGCTCCTGCATGCGTAGTGTTTATGTTCACGCTATCGTGTGTGTGTGTGTGTGTGTGTGCGCTCGTGTGTGTGTATCCCTGCTTCTTTCGTGGTTCTGTGCCTGTTCATATTTTTATGTCGCCCTCCACGACGGACGACCGTATTCAGACTCTCAGTCTTACATTTCAGCTTAGCCTCTCAAACATGACTGCATCAAAGGAAGACTGAATCATAAACATACTGTCCATCTCCTCTAGTGTCACATCTGTGAATCAAAGTGTGATCTCAATGAAGATTTTATCAGGATTTGTGTACTGTAATTGATCCTTTGTCTTTCATAGTCAATCACTCTTTTTACCATCATTATAACATATGAAACATTATTGAAAATAGTGTAATATCACTGCATATTATTAAAGTCTGTATATCTAATCTACATAGTGTAATCATGCATTAAGAATCTCTGAATGCAGTTAATAAGTTATGTTTACATTTAAACTGCATTTCTTTATGATTTTAGCCAACCATGCTTAATTAATATATTGCTTTTCATTTAATTTATTTCCCTCCTACTAACTCCACTAACCCCTAAGCTAACCTGTGTGAGTGTGCGCTGATATTAATCGTATTAATATAAATTTATTCCGCCTATGCTTCCCGCCTGGAGTAGAATTCCTCTGTTTGGTCCATACCCTAGGTAAGACGCTCTCCTCTTTGTTCTCTCAGTGTCGTCTGTGTGAGGGGTAACAGGGTGGAAGGGTTTGACGTTGGGGAAAATTTGTCTTCTTTGCTGGCCAGTTGAGATAACCAACCAACATTTGGAGATGCAATTCTAAGATCTATTTTGGCGGCAAAATACTGTAGTGAATCAGCTACTGTACATTTTTTAGCCGCCTTGTTTTTTTTAATATAAATATAGCCTTCTTTTCTCCATGGTATTGTATCTTTTTAACTCCTACAGGCAGGGCACCAAGCATAGGTGACACTGGTGTGACTGGGATTGATTTCCTCTTTTGCTTCGCCACCTTTTCTTTCTTTCTTCTTTCTTTCTCCCCTCCCACATCACCTTTCCTTTCCCATTTGCTCTCTTTTACCTCTGTCTCTTTTGGTCTTGACATCTCTCTATCTTGTACTGTTTCTCTCCGTTTGTCCACCAGCCTGCTGAAGAAGATTGAGAGAGAGACCTGGAGGGAGAGTGGAATCTCCCTTATCGCTACCGTCACTCGCTTAATGGAGAGGTTGCTAGACTATAGGTGAGAGTGCAAACATACGCTCTCACGAACACGCATGCCTTATGACTTATTAATCTTGCCTTTAAATGTAAGCGTTATGACATCTTTTTTTTTCCTTCTCTACTGTATTCATAACTCATATCTTATATACCTTATATTTCTATCGTAGGGACTGTATGAAGCTGGGAGAAGTGGATGGCAAAAAGATTGGATGCACTGTCAGTTTACTGGTGAGTAGCAGTTATTCATGTTTCTTGGTTTTGGGTTTCTTAAAACTGCCTGAGCTTTTTATTATCACTAGAGAATTTCAGACGGGTTTTTTAAAAAAAGATTTAAAAAAATCTCAACAGAATTACTGACCAAATGTATGACCTCATGACCAGTCAAGAGTGCTCTCAACTTATGAACGCATACTTAGAGTTTTCAAGTCAATTGAATTGTAGAAATGTTTGTTAATGCATTTTGCTGACATTTTGGGAAATACACTTATTGGCTTTCTTGCCAAGAGTTTGATGAGAAGATTGTTATCACTTTTATATCTTTCTGCTAGATATAAAGCTGCAGCCAGCAGCAAGTCAGCTAGAGTAGAAACGGGGAAGCTCACTAATGAACTTCTTTTTTGTACGGTTTAAACAAAGTATATATAAAATGTTAATTAGTGAGCTCTAGAGACTTTGATAGTTGGATTTTTTTTAACCTTTGAACAGAGCCAGGCTTGCCATTTCCCTCTGTTTCCAGTCTTTATGCTAAGCTAACCGCCTCCTGCTTGTGAACCCGTTTCTCAATATTTGCATTGAGCCAAAGGCTTTTTAAAATCTTTTCTGTAGGTCTTACCTTCTTAACATATTTGAGCAATCTTCATTTGTTCTAAAGAGAAGAGAATTTAATGTATGAGTGTTAAAATCATAATTAATAGGTTAATTTTTAATCTTCTGGTGCTATTATAAATCTTGTGAAGTTTTAATCCTTTTGTTGATATAGCAGTATGAAAAAATTAACATGAACTTGTTAATTTATTTAGTTAAGCCCATTTAACATAATTTTAATGTATTTTTTTTTTTGTCGTATATCTTGTAGGATACATTTTTCTCTCTGGTTAAGGGGATGAAATTATATAAATGAATGCATTTAAATCCTTCCTTTACTGACATGACAAAAGACAAGTTTGTTTTTTGTTATTTGTTTCCCTGCTGTCACTTTAGTGAGTCCTGCTGCCTGTCGGGTTATCCTTATGTAACTGCAGCCATCTGCAAAAGCACCTGCGTGTGTAGGCAGATGGATCAGAAGTCACTAACCAGCAGCTGAAATATACTGTTACACTACTGCTGCCATAGAACAATCTGCCACTTTTAAATTGTGTCCTCATTTGCATCTCCCACTCTCTCTACAATTTTCATAATCTCCCTATCCTGTTTCTCTCCTCTCTCTTTTCGTGATTGTTTTTGTCCTCAATCATCACCGAACCATCCCCTGCTCCTGTAGAACTTCTACAAAACGGAGTTGAACAAAGAGGAGATGTACATCCGCTACATTCACAAACTGTACGACCTTCATCTGAAAGCACAAAACTACACAGGTATGCCTCAAGCTATGACCTGAACATACAGTATATATTTATGTGGGTGATACATTATCAATTGATCTAATGTGTGTACAAGTGTGTGTTCACCCTGCTGCCGTATGAAAAGTTACTGGACTCACCAGTCATCCTTACTGTCTTTTCATATTTTCATATTTTTATTCTTAGGGTGCTGCACGTCTGCATGTGTTGCTCTGAACCGCTACCATGACTCATATAGAGAAAGACGAGACACTGAATCTGTCATGTTTCACTAAAAATGCCTACTGCTGCTTTGAGATGAATATTTTTGACAGTATGTGTTGCTGAGGTTGAATATGATGATGACTGTCAGTCTATATGTGTGTGTGTTTGTGTGTCACAGAGGCGTCGTACACACTGCTGCTGTATGATGAGTTACTGGAATGGTCAGACAGGCCGCTACGAGAGTTTCTCAACTACCCCATGCAGAGCGAGTGGCAAAGAAAAGAGTATCTGCATCTCACTATTGTCCAGAACTTTGACAGGGGGAAGGTGAGCTGAAACACACATACAGTACCATACCATTCATTGAAATGAGTGTGTGTGTGTATCCAAACTTTTGACTGGTAGTGTATATATATCTTTACTATTAAACCTAAACAAGAATATTCCTGTCTTCAGCACTTTGGCAGCACATTGCTTTTTTACTTTTTAGGCAGGCTGTTAAATGCAGCTTTAAGATATGTTTGTATCAACAAGCTAATACATGCTAAGCCGCTGTGAAGCAAGAGCATGCTTCAAGCTCAGTGCATGTATGTTTTCCTAAGCTGACAACCAGCAGCATGTCAGCTTCTCATACATATTCTAACATGCAAAAATATAAATGCACATCAGATTCATACTTGGCATTGAAAAAGAAGCACAGCCATGCTACTAATGGTTCACTTAGAATAAATCCATGTAAGCTATCAATACCCTGATTTTTAACACAACAGGCATGAATAAATTCATTAAACATTAATACTGAAATGCAGCAGCCGCAGCAGGGAAGTTCCTCGCTTGTTTAGTGGCGACGTGACATCATTCACAGGAAATTAAATCCCCACTTAAGAGGAAAGTAGTGCATGGCTGTGAGCTGTACAGAGCTACAAAAATGCATGTCACTGCTGGTCAGACATTCAATTTCTCCCTGTCATGAGCCGTGACAGCGGCTCGAGGCATCAACAGCTCCTCGGTTTAATCAGATGAATAGCGGGCGGATGTAATTAAAGAAGGATCTATAGCGTCCCACGGTATCCTACACCTTTCCTTTTTAGAAGCGTTGTGGGAGATGATGACAGCAAGACTGACAGATGAAGCGTGATGTGCATAGGCGGTTTGAGGCAATAGCAAAGAATGAATAGTGAGATTGGCAGCTTAAACACAGCTCAGCTGATTCAGGATGCTGCAGCATTTCACTTTGTTACTTAACAGCTTCTTCTTCAGGAAGCACATATTTTCTTTCTGTCTTCTTCCGTCTCACTCCCCTCCTCTAATTTTATCTCTTTATCCTAACTACCCTTCTCATTGTTCTGTACTCAGGGAAAAGTGTCATTATTGAAACCCTCCAAAATTACACACACAAAAAAAAAACCTTCAGCTTCCCTGATGAAATAACATAGCTCTGCGGAATCATTAAAACTGCTCTCCTCGTTAGTCATAGTCCAATTTTCTTTCACATTCACAAGCTATGCCATCTGCGGTGCTGCTGCACAGGGATTAGAAGGCGGCAGGAAAGGAAAGCTTTTCATTTAATTAGCAAGATGGCTGGGTGCTGCGTGTACCTGCATGAAGAGGTTATATTTGACTCACCATGATATTGTTGACTCACTAGTGCCATCCAGTGGAGGTAATGCAGTTTAGCAGCACCACTGCAAAGCACACGCAGGCTTGAAGTTTCATAGAACAAAACGTTTATTCAGTTGCTTTCACTGTGTTTTAAATGTATGTGCATGTGTGTTTGTGTCTCTATCCTCAGTGTTGGGAGAATGGCATCATCCTGTGCAGAGAGCTTGCTGACCAGTATGAGTCTTATTATGACTACAGGAACTTAAGCAAGATGAGGGTGAGTTAAAGTTAAAGACACATTTCATGAAGAAAGACTGTTTTAAGTGACTCATTTGATTCAGAAAAGCTACCAAGTAAACAAAGTAATTTTACTCATTTAATGCACCTACATGCAAATCTGCATGGTAATTGTTGTTGTTGTTTATATATAATGTTGTCATTGATTTCCATTGCTAGATGATGGAAGCGTCTCTCTATGACAAGATCATGGACCAGCAAAGACTTGAACCTGAATTCTTCAGAGTGGGTTTCTATGGAAAGAAGTTTCCCTTCTTCTTGCGGGTAAAGAAATCTCCATTTTCCCACTGTGTCATGAATAGCAAGTTGAATACAGTATTAATTTTACTCTCTCCAAAGAAGAAACATGCCTGCAGGAAGAATTAATTTCTCTTATGTAAGACTCCTTCAGTGTGAGGTGACATTCAGCAACTCTTATTCAATGCCATTTAATGATGTAACAGGGTCTGTCCTTGGTAGAGTCTGTAACCAAGGCTTCAGTTGCAGTGCGCGACCACTAGATGTCAAGCTAACCCCACGCTGCCTTTTCCTCTCCCTCTGCAGAATAAGGAGTTTGTGTGCCGCGGCCATGACTACGAGAGGCTGGAGGCTTTCCAGCAGCGGATGCTCAACGAGTTCCCCCACGCCATCGCCATGCAGCACGTCAACCAGCCGGACCAGACCATATACCAGGCAGACGCGCAGTGTATCCTTGGATATAGAGAATGGCACATACAAATTCATTCACTTAGCGTGGAGCCATGCATCCGTGCTGAGCAGGCACAGTCAGGCATGTGGAAATGCATACAGATCGACTACAGCTCAGTACACACGCATATGTACACATATACGCACACAGCACGCCTTGTGTTTACATGCACACAATTGCCTGTAAGGAGACGCAAGCTACCAGAGATCATGCCTCGCTCTTTCTCCGGCAATCTCTTTGTTGTCATTATCAAAGGCCCATTCACAGGAATGCTCTCACTGTACTGCATATTACGTGCAGTATTCAGAATCAGATACTACAACATACTATGAAACACATATGCATGAACACAAAAACGAGAGACAAATTTCCACTGGAGAGAGATTTCAAAACCCCTTTTTTTGTTCTCCTGCACTTTAACGGTTTTAATGGATTTACTCACTAAAATCTTCCTAAACAGCATCTTCTCGCTATCCAGCAGCCATAATTCAGTTGAGAGAAACTCTGAGTCGATAAAGATGTTGCATTCATTTGGGTCACATCAATTATTATCTCTCGCAATAAGCTTCACGAGCAGCAGGGAGGGCTATTATCCTGGACTCTCTCTCTCAGGCTACATACTGACAATCATATCCCTCTGATTGGTAGAGGTTAACTGTGGGCTTTGTGTAGCCTGACAGGAACCTCTCACAATCTCTCCATGACAGGAACACTACTCATGACTGAAAACTGTTTTTTTTGAAGGGTGGACCATATTTTGATATACTGTTAATATTAACAATAGGTTTACTCACTATTACAGTGGTTTAAATAACCTTTCTAATCTCTTAACCCATTATTAGGGAAAGAATCATCACACCTTGAGCTATACTGTTAATTTCCATGCACTGTGTTCAAATTCAGCTGCACTATAGGGGAGGCATTTTAATTATTCACACGAGTGTATGGGACAAATGTTGGCCTATATAGAGGGAGAGGGAGAGGAAAAAGGCAGACACTTTGACATAATGACACAAAGATTGAAGAGAGCAGCACTAAAACATAACCAGATGGAGGAGAGACATGTTTTAAGTTTTTTCTGTATGTCCCTTTTTGTCCTTTTCATAGTGTTTTTGTATGTAATGCACTTTCCATACTAGAAAAGACAGCTAACATCTGAATAAATTAGCACACCGCTGTATAATTCTCACATAACTCTAATCAATAGAGTCTCTCTTGCTCACCCATCTGTATATCCTTGTCGCAAACACTCATGTGTATGAATGTTTGTATGTTAGCTGTCTCAAGTCATATTTCTCTGGTGACGCTGCTCATCGTGGTGCAGGGGTTTCTCATTGAATCACTAATGACTCTTTCCCCCTCCACTCTCCACTGCTCAAAGTGACAAATCTTTGTGTGCTGTCTGTTTTTTTTTGTTTTTTTCTTTTGTATATGACAAAAAGCTTTCCAACTTTTTTCCCCCTTTGCTTTTTATTTCTCTATTTAGTACCTTTGTTCTCTCTTTGTGGTTGGACTACAAAGTAGCAATCAAAGTAGCTTTAGAAACAGAGAAATTGCAGCTTTTTGCACCATTTGTTGTCTTGGTGTGTAGTATTCTGGTTTGGATCCAGGTATTGTTCTGGTGCCTATTAGTATATCCTTAGCAAGGTATTGTTTCCACATGAAAAAATAAAATATTTTATGTAGTGTTTGTGTATGTGTGTGGTTGTCAAAGTGCACACACAGCCACACACCTCACCATCCTGTGTGTATCCTCGTCCCCCGTGTGCGAATGCCCATGTTCTTTCGGGTCACTGAAGAATTCTTCTCCATTTTAGTGCTGCAGCGCTTTCCCTCTGTCGCTCTCTTGTTCTTTCCCTTAACTTCCGGTGCCTCCAGACCTGCAGATCTACGCTGTAACCCCCATCCCAGAGAGTCAGGATGTGCTACAGAGAGACGGAGTGCCTGACAACATCAAAAGCTTCTACAAGTTCAATCACATCTGGAAGTTCAGATATGACCGGCCCTTCCACAAGGGCACCAAAGACAAAGAGAATGAGTTCAAGGTATTGGAAAAAAAAAAAGAGAAATTTACGAGTAGCAGAAAAAGAGATGATGATGAATATACATGCAGCACAGTGTGTAGATGCATACATACATGCATACAGTGTGCACTACATAGACACACATGCAAAGAGAGACGTGTGTTGCTGCAAAATGCCATTTGCTATGAAATAAACAGGCAGGAAGATCAAGTTCTCTAGAATATCGCAGAAGCTTGAATTACACATTTATGATCATTAGCATTTCAGCGCCGCAGACTGATGTGAAATAGCTTCATTTTCTTCCCTCTCTACCTTTTTTCATCAATTGTGAGCTTGTGTAGTAGTGATGGTTTGAACCTGCGCTCAGGTGTTAGTGTGTGTGTAGTACATGTATTATTCATTGTGACACCCGTATCACTAATTATACTCAGAAGCTTGGAGTCAGAGCTGTGTACAGCTTAGCAAAAATGAACTCTTTACTGTCAATTCAGTCGCACAAATGCAGCTGAACGCAATCTAAACACGTACACACAGACACACACCACACACACCCTGATATTAGGCTCATAAATATTCAGCACTAACACACACACTCTACGCAGTCATTTCATCTCGGTTCCATTAAGGCTATTTGGCCAAATTTAATCATGATATCACATTTCCATCAGGCTAGATATCTCTGCCCCTCGGGTGGGAATAATATGTATGATAAATGTTTGCATAGTGACAAAAGTGTGAAGCAACCAGGATATGGTGCAATCACTCACAATAAAAAAAAAAAAGGTGAAAAGGCTGCACAAGCTTCTAAAATTCAACAAAGAATTTCTATCTGCAAAAAAAAAACAATTTGTAGAAAGGTCAAGGCTTTTATTTTTGTCAGGTTTTCCTTTCAACTTCCTGCTCTTAAACTGTTTTTTTTGTTGTTTTTTTTCAAGTGGTGTTCAGGTGGGTTTCTTGGCCTTAAAAAGCATAAAATCAATAAAAGGCAGCTGGGTTGTGTAGTGAGTCGGAAGACCCTTCTTCAACCTGAGGACACTGGATCAATAGGCTGTGTCAGCACTCATCAGCTCTGCTGGAGGGTCCTTGAGCAAAATGCTGGACTCTAAACTAAGCTTACAATAAATTAAGCTCTACTGTGTCTACTGCCTGTGGAGTGGGTCTAGCAGAAGACAGAGGTCCTTCTGGTGTTAAGAAAAATAATTATTAGGGGTGCACGGTTCAGGAAATCTCACGATTCGATTCTGATTCTTGGGGTCACGATTTGATTCACAATCAATATGCGATTCAAAACAATTCGTGATTCAAAATCAGTTCACAATTCAATACATTCATAGATTTGATTCTAGATTGATGTTTTGAGTTACTCTTTCCATTTGACTGCAGTAGACACTTTTATAGGTCTCAAATAAAAAAGATCACACTGAATCAAATGTCAAACATTTGCTACTCAATGTCAACCTGAGTAAGATTTATGGTCCTTTAGTCCACTTAGTCAATAGGAAACCAAAGCAGCCCTGAGACAAAAGGTCAAATGAATACGTTATACAAAGATAAAAATGATTGCAAAGATAAACTGCTAAGTGCACAACTTCAAATAATAACTTAAATTCATACTTCAAATAACTAAATCAAATAAACAACAGCTGCCTGCTACATCTAGTTGTAAAGTGCAAACGAGAAAATTGATCACTATAAGCGGGTGATAATTATAACCAATTTTGTTTATTTTTCTTAATTTCTCATGCAGATTACCATCTAATTGATATTTGTAAATTTACTACATGAATATAAAGTCATGAAACAGGCAGCTTCGCTATTTACTGAATTTTATTGACTGTTTCAAAATACAGAACAGCTGTTTAAACGCTTGTTTCGCTGCTGCATCTCGTTGGCTCGTTTTTGGCAGTTTGTCATAAGCTTCAAGGAGACTACGTTTTTCATTGAGAGAAAATTAATTTCTCATTCCCGTCCTCAGATAACCAGCTGGCAGCAGACCTGATGTGCGTTGTGCGTTCAGGCTGTGGGGGAGGAGGGCTGCAGGGGCCACAGCGAGAAAGTTGAAACAGAATCAACTTTTGGAGAAAGGCAACCTGTAACGCTGTACAACCCTGCCATATGACAAAAACATTACTAGGAAGACTGGAGGACATTTCTCTTCGTTTGATAACGTTAAAAGTAAAGTTAGGCTTTGCTGACGGCTTCCCGACTCATTTTAAAAAAGACGAGAGAGAGAGAAGCAGTGGTCGAGCGAGCTAGAGAGTGAATGAAGAGAGGGAGCGCTGGTAACGTTAATGAGGAAGCTGGTGAATCAGATCAATAAAACTAAACATTTTCTGACTGTTTCACAGCGGTTACAAATGAATAAGCCCACAATGGCACAAATCTGCAGAGTTGCGTTGCAGCACCTGATAATGGAATTAGTCTTTTCAAGCTCCTTCTTCCTTTCGAGATAAGAAAATCCAAAATATGTCCAAATGATCGCCTTCATAGCCAATGGACCAGGTTGTATTTGTTTTTCTGTCAGCTACATTCATGGATGCATTATACATCCATGGCTACATTGCTCGCGGTCCCTGTCTCCATGGCACACACTTCACTTCCCTCTTGTCCCCGGAGTTGGGTCCGGGCGAAAACCGGCGCGGCGTCATTGCGCCATCTATGGGATTTAGTGAGCTAACTCATGTCAGGGAAAAACGGAAAACAGCGTCGTGGCAAGACTGAAACATGTGAATCGATTCTTGGAATTTCTGAATCGATTCCGAATCGGCAGAGTTAGAATCGCAATTCTTATGTGAATCGATTTTTTGCGCACCCCTAATAATAATACAATGATGTTTAACATTTTGGACAAAGTTAATGTCCTTTAAAATAAAACTGAACTATGTGGACTCAATTTTGAATGAGATCCAGAAGTCAAGCTGCAACTAATTAATATGTTGTATTTTTTTATATTGAGAGTGACTGTTATTTCTGGATCCTAGAGGCTTTGGAAAAAGCTAGTAACTGGACCAAAACATAACATATTTTAGATGAATTGATGGATTAATTAATGTTTAAAATGTCAGAAAATAGAGAAAAATGACCATCATGTTATCAATTATTTTTTATGTATTTCTGTATACTAAGCATGACAGTTATTTCTGGATCTTGGAAACAGTAATTTGACCAAAACAAGCTCTGGAAAAAACTAGTAACTGGACCTTACCTGAACTATTTTTCAGATGAATTGATGGATCTATTAATGTATAAAAAATGCCAGAAAATACAAAATAATGACCATCACAATTTCCCAGAGCTCAAGGTAACATCTTAAAATTGCTTCCTTTGTCCATACAACAGTCTAAATCCCCCAGATATTCAATTTACAGTGATATAAAACAGAGAAAGCAGCAAATCCTCAAATTTAAGGAAGCTGGAACCATGGAATGCTTTACATTTTACTTGATAAATGACTGTTGATAATTGTTTCTGCACTATCAAGAAGTCAACATTATAAGTTGGCATTAGAAATCTCGTACACAGAAAATACAATATTGCTCTTTTTTTATCGACATGTTTACAACAAATATACTGTTGTGGAAGTGTTTCCTTAGGTCCTCGAGTCTCGTGTGAATATATTATGTTAATAGCCTGCAGTGAATGCTAGAGTTTCCATAGTTTACGTGCTGTCAGAATGACCTTGTGGGATGTTGGCATATTGACAAGCGTGCTGGCTGACAGGATAAGTGGTGCAACATGAATGATGATATTAGATATAAGACATGACATCTGACCTACACCTAAAAGTGGGTGTTTGGCAGTAGGTGTGCTCAACATGTTTTTCTCAAACTATATGTTGGTAATTAAATTGTGTAGTGTCGGCCAGAGATAGAGCACATGTGGGCATCAGGCATATGGAGCTAGCGATTTTTTTTTAACCATGTTTAGCAATCAGCTAATACTCAGGTGTATATTGTGTGTTAATGCAGAGCCTGTGGGTGGAGAGGACAACTCTGACTCTGGTCCAGAGTCTTCCAGGCATCTCGCGCTGGTTTGAAGTGGAGAAGAGAGAACTGGTGAGTGTGACCACCTCTGATGAAATAACCATGAAGATACAACTACAAAATACAGTCATTTCACACAGGGGACACTGTAATGCACTTTTATTTTTCAGGTTGCAATTTAGAGCACTGCCAGCCAATATCCAAGTATTGATCCAAGTCATTGCATTGACCATCAATAATGACCTAGGTCGTGAGTTTGGGGCTATTGGATACATTTCATTCCCTCCATTGGATAGATTGGATGTCCCTAACCCTAAAAATCAAATTGCTTAGCTTTGATTACAAAAATGTCAATCTTGTTGGAATTGATTTTTATATTGGGAATTTTTTCCAATACTTCTTCTCATGTTTTAGCCTGGACTCATTATCACATTCGAATCAAGTCTGTTCCCGCACTGTGTTGCACATAAATCCCCTCAAAAGCTTTCCGTCTTGGATCTTCTCTTTCAGATCTCTAAGGAGTGGAAGGATTTTAAATGCTTTGATTTTGAATGTTTTGTCCAGCGTATGCAAAACATAAGACAGTGTCTGTCTCAGTGGGACTCAGCACATATTCTTTAGTGCATAGCTGCTGAGTGCGGTGTGAAATTGTGGATTGTGAATCCAGTGTTATTCCATGATGGTTATGCAGTGCAATAGCATATGAAATATGGAACTGGCAAAAGCTCTTATTAGCAAGCGGATTAAGCTTTGTGTGAGACAGAGGAAGAAAAAGAGAGAAAAGAACTGCAGGATGAAGGAAAGAACATTTTTAATGCTTTTATTTCCAAAAGTGACCGTATATACTATGGTATACTTGAAGCTGCCATAGTTAATTTTTTCATATTAACAATGAATCAAATGACCACGTGTATGTGAAAAGTGTTGCCCATACTGATAAAGCCAGAGAATTAAAACCCAACTCTCAGCTCTACAGACTGTTTTAGCATTGGTTTTATGCCCCCCAAAACATTACTATTTTGATTCAATCTTACGTCTCTTGTTTCCAGATGCAGCATGCAGCTGTTTTCTTTGAAAATAAATCAACTGTACACTACCTGCCTAGCATCAAACTTAAGACAGTCAAAGTTAATGTCTATCTGGTGAACATTATGCAGTATTTAGCAGCTAAAGAGCCTGATGCTTCCCTTAGCAGTTGGTGGAGACCAAAACTGAGCTAAAAGGGGAGTTAATATTGGACTGACATTCATCAAACAAATGCTAATGTTGCTCCGCATCTGCTGGATGTGTAAATAAGCCGTTTTTTGCTAGCAAGTTCGCCTTATTAACTGAAAAAGTGATAATATGTTACTACTGTGTTTACAGCTTGTTTCCGCTCCCCCGGAGTGGCTAAAAAAATGCGTTAATACAGGTTTAAAGAATTGTCCTCTGTCGTAAAAGCTGTGCCATTTGGGAAAAAAATGGTGATTTATGTCAAGTTTTGTGTACAAATTTATTGAGAACGTAGTTTTTTTAAAAGGTGAATTCACACATCTTCAGAAAGGGTTAAGTAAAAGTCTTTCACAGTCGATAACCTAACACTGGTTAATACAACCTCCCCCTTCGCAGGTGGAAGTTAGCCCGCTGGAGAATGCCATCGAGGTGATCGAGAACAAGAACTTGCAATTACGGACATTGATCACCCAGTGTCAAAACCGGCAGATGCAGAACATCAACCCCCTCACCATGTGCCTCAACGGGGTCATCGACGCCGCTGTCAATGGGGGGCTGGCCCGCTACCAAGAGGTATGGACGGATATATGAAAGATAAGGTTGGAGGATTTTAGAGAGCGAGCGAGAAGGAAGCAATGACATATGGATTGCGTAATGATGCATGAAGGTGGATGTAAGCGGAGAGATGTATGGACAGAGAGACCGTTTTGTGGAGGGAGGAGCGGATGACCAGATGGATGGAGAGATGGATGGATGCATGAATGGCTGGGTGAAGGTTTGGTCGAACGGATAGATGACTGGAGAGCAGGAGAAGGTGGAAGCGGGAAAAATTAGATGGATGGGTGACACACGAATGGGTGGATGGATGGGGGAGCTGAGTTGATGGATGGATGGTTTGAAGGATAGATGTGGGGAGAGAGAGGGGTCAGGTCAAAAAATGGCAGATAGAGGAGTGGGAGGAAGGAGGAGAGAGAGATGGATGGCTAATAATGGCTGGATGAGTGAGATGGGCGTGTTTATGCAGCTGTTAAAGACAGACACACATGTTGATAGAGGAAAAACTGAAATACTCCGACAAGCTTTTAAATCTACTTCATCTCCTAAAGCTCCAGTTGCAGGAGAGCATCATTTTCTTGTGCTACAGTACAATTTACTAAGCAGGAAGAGCACAATTGCGGAAAAGGACTAAAAATCTACTCAAGAAAACGCTTTTTACCCTCACCAAACTGAGTGGACTAAGCGACTTGCTCTGTGTCGCATAGCAACCACCCTTTTCCACTGAGAGCGTGTATGTGGGGGTGCATGTTTGTGCATGCATGCCTGTGTGTGTGTGTGTGTGTGTGTGGGTGTGGGCATATACTGTATGTGAGTGAGCGTATATTGGTTTTGTGCAGAAGAGCATGCCTCTGTGTAGAAGTAGCCTATTAAGGTTTGTAGGATACTTGATAGAGCCGCAAAGGCAAGGGTCGCTGAAGTGCTTTCCTCCCTTTCTGCCATTATTTTGTTAGAAAAATGATAGCATATGGTATGACTTTCAGCTTCTAATGTACTTATAGAGCAGCCCTTTTGCTTTTATCCACTGTTGGTAGGTTCATGTCATTTTTTTAAATGTATATTTGAATGTGTAAATGGGATTCTTCTGCGTAAAAAATGACTTCTTTCAACCGTTTGTAATTTGTATTTTCATATCATACACAATAGAAACGGAAACATATTTCAATGACTTCGCATGAGACGGACACAGCAAACACTCAAAAGCTCATTTTTCTGTCCTGAATATCACATGCAGGACCCCATGGAGTGCGACGCAAACCTATTAATTTCCCCGCTTAATGCCGATTGACAGCTGCTGAGGTTTGCTCGGCTACAAATGAAGGGGAAATTGTCATTATTAATATTCAGATTTATTGCTTTAGTTTGAGTTGGAACCCTTTAGGGGGAATGTTGTCTGATTTATTTCCTCTCCCCTCAGCGTTTCCATCTCTAATTGGACTTTTCTAATGATTAACTGAGCCACTCCATGGCGGGGTCTCACTCCCTGCTGCCCGACGAGAGATTTCCATCATTTGTAGAAGTTTATTGATTATTTTCGCTGCCGTTTCTGGAGGTCCTCGGACAGGATTTCCTGCCGAAACGCAGCACTTCTCTCTTTAGAATTACTACCTTGGCACTGTTGCATATGTACTTTATAGTACATCAACTATATAGAGTGTAATAACGTTTATGTGATGAGATATCTTTGATTTCGTGTCCGTCTGTGCTGCATAGCAATGCTATAAGAGAGGAGCATGACATCATGTTCAGTGCATACTAATATATTCGATCTTGATGAGGATTGTCATCTGAGGATGTTTGTCTGGAATAATAATATTACTTTTTTATTGAGGATTCACAGTCTGCAAGCCATAGTCTCATGCATACATTGATGGGGATCTACGTGTGTGAAGCGACAGTGAGCATCTTTTCCCGTCTTTTAACTGTCGTCTGGCTCTGTCTCTTTGGAGATAGACAGCTGTGTCCTTGATAGAAGAGCCCTGCTGATCTTTTTGTGAACTCCCCCTTTACCTTTCAGTCCATTTTTTTTTTTGTGTGTGTGTTTTTCCCTCTGTGGCAGATTTCAAAACAGATTTTTTGCAAGGTCTTTCATCGGTTTGTCATCTCCTCTTTGTGTACTCCGATGCAGATTGAAAAGGATTTACCATAATCTGTAGACACATCACAAGTGTTGATGGCATTGTAAACAGCAAGGACCTGGCGTTAAATGTGTGGATGCGGGAAAAAAAAAAAAAGTTATTATCATTCAAAGCGGACCAGGAAATTTTTCATCTTATCTGCTTCTCCTTTGAGTCGCCTTTTTGAAGGAAATGTTTGAGAAGAGAATAGAAAGCAAAGGCTGTAAGCCATAATCAAGAAGCATGACGTTTCTGAAGAGACATGATCTTTAACAGGAAGCAGTGACATGAATAAAAGTGACATAAAAAGGCTTACAAAGTCCAACCAAATTGGCTCCTAAATCAAAGTAAAATCAGTCCTGTGAGATTACTAATATCCATTTGGCACCGTTTTTTTCTTTCTCTATTTTTAGCCGTTTTATTCTGGTCCCTGAACTTGATATTAATATCACAACACAGGAACGCAGTAAGGAGTATTACTCCCCATTTGAGTCAGATGTTAGTTTACTCTGTTTGCCTTTTTTTTTTTGTCAGTTTGTTCGTGAATGTTTTTTTAAGGATTCAAAAAGAAAAAAGAAAAAAAAAGTGTGGACACTAATTCACTGTGTCAGCCCAGCGGGGATTCAGGTAACACTGCAGTGCAGAAAGCCTACTGCTTCAGCTCCTGGTGTGTGCATAACAGATGTTGTGCATTTTGTCTCCGCACAGGCCTTTTTTGTGAAGGACTACATTATGAATCATCCCGAGGATGGGGAGAAGATCGGGCGACTGAGAGAGCTCATGTTTGAACAGGTTTGTAATAGGAGTTAAAAACAAAATGTATACATTCACGATGAATCTGAAATACTATAAAACGATTTGTTTTCACAAATTGTTCTTGTTAAAAAGTCATTTAATAATGTGAAAAAGCAAAACCATTAACTTTAAGATTTATTCCAACTGTGCAACTTCGCAACAAATCAGCTAATATTTAGCGTTTAACAGAGGTGAAAGAGTTGTTTCATTTGGAATTAATTTACCTTCAGATGTTGTCCAAGACATAAACCAGCTTTCGTCTTGCAGGCACATATTCTGGAGTATGGCCTCGCCGTGCACGAGAAATTTGTTCCTCAGGATATGAGACCTCTCCACAAGAAGTTAGTGGACCAGTTTCATTTGATGAAATCCAGTCTGGGCATACAGGTAGGCAAGAGGCCATGTTTGTGATCGTTGACATCTCATGATGCTGCATTTTAAAGGGTGCGTTTCAAAATTTGCACATTTCAGATTTAATGAGGGATTCAAAATTCAAGTTCAACAGAAGTTATTTCAGTTAATGACCATAAATCACGTATTAGGAAGATTAAAACAATCCCACTTGCGTAACATCATTCTCCTCAAATCATTAACTGAAGTCTTAAAGAGAAACACACGCTGTATGTGCCGACCGAAACCGACCGCTGTGTTCAGACTTCCGAGTGAATGACCCCTTCAGTCCTCCGAGGAGAAAGCTTCAGCTCATTAAACACACTTCCTTCATCTGCATTTGTGTGTATTTTATTTACAGACCTCATGCTGGCATGAAGAAGCATTTAATTATGTGCACTTCTTCTTCTTCAATTTGAAACTGCAGGAGTTTCCGGCTTATGTGCGCGCAAGCCCAGTGCACTTCACCAACGGGAGCCCACGTACGTGCAGAAACTCTGTGCCCAACATCATTAGCCCAGACGGTGGCAGAGGGGTTGCCAGGCGAAGGTAACAACCTTCTTTTTTGTTGTGTTTTGTTTTTCTGTTTAGTTAAGAAAAGATCTGTCTTTTGTCTGATTCAATTGTGTCTCTCTTTAGTTTATTTTTTTTATTGAAAGAACACAATGTCACTTACTATTTCTTTATATTATAGTAGAGATCAAAAACATCAAAAAAAGGAATGTTCACTTCAGTCACAGGATATTTTTTTTAAATTCCTTCATATTGTCTAACCTTCCTGCGCTGCCCTTCACTGCAGACCTCAGTCTTGATCTTACTTCCTTTTATTATTTTACTTTCTTGAGTCCGCACCTCACCTCAAACACCAGACTCTGTTCCTTTGCTCTCTTCTTTTCTTCTTCTGTTCTTTACCGGTGTGGCTCCATCTGGGCATACAATAGGTGGGGGCGGCTTGGCTGGCACCCACAGGGATATGTCTGCGTGGCTGCTGCTAGGCCAGCAGGCAGACTGTGCGCATATGTGTGTTCCTGCGTGTGCGTGTCTTTTTTGATGTGTTCAGTGACCCTGCCACTCTGTCTACCTGCGACATTCCGCCTCCACAGTCTGATCCCAGAGGGGCACAGCCACACAGAAAAATTCAGACGCACACATCGCGGCAATCTCCCAGTGACATTTCACATTTTGCTTATTGAGTCTTGATTTCTTTTTTTTGTGCTCTGTTTGACAACACAAAACCAGGTTACATCTTCTTGGTAAAGATTTCTGTTTTAACCTTCCTTTTGTGTTTGTTCTCTAACCTTTCTTTTACCCTTTTGCTTTTTGGCAGAAATATGCTTGATGAAATGCTGTGATTCCTGCATCGATTATCATCTTCTAATCTGACATTTTCTGCCCATTTGTCTCTCTGTTTGTCTTTCTCCCCCTCCCTGCCTCCCTTTTCGTCTGTCTTTGTGCGGCTCTCACTGAATTTTCGGTGAGTCGAACCTCTTGAGAATGATGAAACATAATACCATAACCTCTCTCCCTTTCCTGAAAGAGATCATAACCGTCTCTTTATGTCTTGCTCTCACCCTCAGTCTCCTCAGCTACCCTGCGGTGAACCGCTACTCCTCGTCCTCTCTGTCATCTCAGGCCTCCAATGAAGTCAGCAACATCACAGGGCAATCGGAGAGCTCAGATGAAGTCTTCAACATGCAGGTAGTCTCCCCCCCCCCCCCTCTCTCTCTCTCTGTTATTCACAAACACATGCAAACACTTGCCAATCAACACACTCGCACCACACAAAGGCTGTTAAAGTCGTAGATTGAGTCCATATCCCAACATTTGCCCTCCTGCTCCCTACAGAATACCTTTTTAATGCCTCTCACTCTCATTTCTCTCTCCTTTCCGCCCTTTCTCTTTGTATCTTCCTCCCTGCTTGTTCAGGGCTTTGTCCGGCCAAGCAAATTGTCATGATTATATCAAATAAGGACACACTGCTTTGTGTGGTCTGTCCAGGGAGCTCGCTGGAGTTGGGCAGTAATCTAAACTAGATTTGGCCAATTCAGCTGCCGACAACTCCTGGCAAGCTGTCTGCTGCACCTGGCAGGCCTGGAAATAACAGGCAGCAGAGAAAATCATGAGAGAAAAAAAAAAGCTGTTGTCAGGGATGTGACTGAACCTGTTATGATATTATTTTTGAACATCATAGCTTTTATTCCATAGATCAAGCACAATTCACTGCAAGGTGATCCTAAAGATGAGTATTATTATGGTACATTTCAATTTACAAAGTGCACTTTAACCCCCATCTTCCTGGAGACACCCTATTTTTAATTTAGCTTAGTAAACTAGTGCACAACCTTAATAAACTAATGGCAAAGCTAATATCAGCATAAACAGAGCTTTAAGATTAATTTAAGAGCTATTAGCAGAATTATACAATAATTTACAATAATAATAATTGTAATATAATAATAATTACAGATAATTTTGGGAAATATGCTTATTCCAAGGATAAGATGAGAAGATGGATACCACTGTCATATCTGTATTACAGATATGAAGCTCCAGCCATCAGCCAGTTAGCTTAGCCTTGTCGTCATTGCAAGGTTGCCAGGCAACAGGTGATGATTTCAGGAAGTCGGCACCAAGAAATAGTCCAGGTCAGGACCCCCTGGATTATACACTTTGATCTTTTTACAGATTAAACAAACAAGACATAATATGTTAGTTAGTTAGTTAATAAGTGACTTAGTGGACAGATTTTGTTACCTTTTGACAGAGCCAGGCTAGCCATTTCCCCCTGTTTAAAGTCTTATGCTAAGCTAAGCTAACTTAATTGGCTGCTGGCATCAGATTTACTGTACAGACATGAGAGTGGTATCGATCTCCTCATCTGACTCTCGGAATGAAAGCAAACAAGTGAATTTTGCAAAATGTCTAACTATTCCTTTAATAGGTAACTTGTATTTTGCTGTTTTTTCTTCAGTTATCTTTAACCGTCATTAACTTGTTAAGTCCTTTTTTTAAGCAACGTTCTGCTTTACAGTTGCTCTGTTTCATATAACATTACAGTCATTTTTCTAGTTTTGGATGAATATGAATATATAAAATAAGCTCATAAACTTCATAATAATGATGTAATTATTGTTATCATTGTCATCCCACCTATAGCCCAGTCCGTCTACCTCGAGCCTCAGCTCCAACCATTCTGCCTCCCCCAACGTCACCAGCTCAGCCCCTTCCAGTGCCAGAGGTGAGACTGCAGGATTTTAGAATTCAATATACTGTTGTTGGCTTTTAGCTGATATTTCAATCCAGAGGGACTCACACGTAGGAAGCAGACAGGGGTTCAGCAAGACACACTGAACATGGGGACTAAACCTTTGACCTTTCAGTGACACGATGTTCTTTCAAGACAGCGCAGCGTCCTGTTCGCTGAGGTGAGCGAGGTTAGACTAGACAGCTAGGGATACATGAAGGAGAGGGAGCAAAAAAAATAAAAAAAATAAAGTAAGAACAATGAGGAGGGAGGGTTGAAAGGAAAGTCAGAGACTGAATAGAGAATTGAAAATAGAGAGAATACACAATTAGCTGAGATGAAAAATGAAATTGGCCAAGACGTGGAGACAAATGCTGCTAAAAGAAACATTGGAGCCGGTGAAAATGCAAGACGGAGCAAGAACAAGTAAGAAATGATTACAGCTCTGTGGAGTATCCCTCTTGGACTTCAATACAATCTCCAAGTCCAGCCCTGGCCTCTGCTATCCAAGCCTCCACTACAGTGAAGTGTGAATTTCTAATGCTTTTCTCTCGCTGCCCTCTTATCTCACTTTGCTGAAATGTACAAACGCCTTTCTGCCTGACCCACATCATAAAAAGTAAGAATATATGAAGACGTTTATGGAAGCGTATACACTCCCCTTTGGCAAGCTGCTGGCAGCGGGCGGTGCCCTTATAAAAGTGGCCTCTGTCTACCCATAAAGCCTGCAGAGAATTATTGCTCGTGTGGTCTTATCTGAATGAGAGCCAGCGATGGGTATCTCATCCTCATATGATAGCCTTCCAAGTGCTATCACATTCGCTAATGGATCGAGATCCATATAGTAAGCTAATGTCACATATGGGGTGTGAGGGTTTCAGTATTTGCATACGTGTGTTACATATGTTTCTGTGTCGAGGTTCAGCACGTGCCGCTCTCGTGATTGTCAAGTCTTAACAGAGAGAGGGGAGGGAGGGAGTGGGGTTGAAGGAGGTAGAGGTGTATGTGTGTGGGGGGGGGGGGGGGGGGGGGGGTTGGGGCAGGCCATTTATCATTTTGTGGAGGTAGTGAGGCTGAAAAAATGGTAGAGGCTTGGAAGGAGAGAGAGAGAAAGAGAGATCGGCCTTTCCTGATCGCCAGTATTTGTGGGTAATACTCTAACACCTTGCTGCTGCTTGGTCCCTCGTGTCGGCACGTGCACAGTCTGTGTGTGTTACTGCTCTAACATCTCATACCATCCATTCCAGGTTCACCCCAGATGGCAGAGAAACACAAGCATTCCAGAGAAAACGCCTGCCTGTCTCCACGAGAGAGACCGGTCAGCGCCATCTTCCCCAACCCCCTGGACCCTGCACAGGTTAACACACACACACACACACACACACACACACACACACACACATACCATCTATGCACACACTTAAGGGTGGGCGGTATAACCTGTACAAATTCATTCACTGAACCAATAATGAAGATAATTGATGCCTCTATTAAAAAAGGGAAGTTTCCCAAGGACTGGAAGTCAGCCATCGTTGTGCCAGTTCATAAATCAGGAGACCCGACTGATGTGAGCAATTACAGACCTATTAGCATTTTACCCGTCATTTACAAAATCGCAGGGAAATGTGTTGCTGAACAGCTGACCACTCATCTCAACAGTAGCCCTTACACATTGCAATTTGGTTTTTGAGCCAGCCATTCCACTGAGACAGCAAATTGCCTCTCCTTGGAGAATGTCAAACTAAAAATGCACAAAGGAGGTGTTGTTGGGGCCGTATTTTTAGACTTAAAGGAGGCATTTGATACTGTCAACAACCAAATACTCATCTGTAAACGAGCAAATTTGAATTCCTCCTAACATCCGTCCTGTCTTGGAGGCAAAGTTCAGTAGGTAATGTGGCACGCAGACTGTCTGTGGAAGTCGAAGGATTCTATTAATTATAATAAGAACTGTGTGGTGCATGATGGATATGGCATAGCGAGTTGAAGGATCCTCTACTGTATCTGTATTTGCATAAAAATGACTCAACCTCAACCTTATGCAAATGATTCTGTCCAGCGCAGCGCACCTGGCTCACGAAACTCAGATCAAACTATCAAACTAGGCAGTTCTGATCAAATATGAATCAAGATTCTGTTACTGCCCAAACCAGGCACCACCCAGCTTGCAGTACGTCTATCCAGTCAACTGCAGTGTTTCTGTGGTAAGCTATGTCATTTCATTAAAACGTCTTTCGTTTAAAACTGCAAACAGCAGGTAAAAGCTAAAGATGCCGAACCTGAAGTTTAAAACAATTAACTTTTGGATTCTGGGTCAATTTTGGATGAATTCAGCAACTATGGTACTATAACTTGTTATAGCTCCTCTTCTCCATAACAAAGGCAGCTGAGACTCATTGATATTGTAGTATTGAAAGCCAACCATAATGCTAAACTGACAGACAAAACTCAAAAACCTTCTCAGTTAAAATTTGAACTGTGGCCACAAAATAAATCTATAGGATCATAATAAACAGGAAAGTTCTGTGTTTCCATGTTAAATAGCATTGAGGATATCGTTAAAAGAAAAAAATAAAAGGTGGCTGTGATGTAAAGACAAATTGAAAAGTGGGTCTATATTTTTGAAACGCTGCTCTTTGCAGGCATATTTGTCCAACAGTGCAGCCGCTCATAAGGTGCGTACTGGGGCAGAAAACAAGGTCACCTTTGTATTGTGCAATATATCTCAATGGAAGAATTTTGACTTAGAGGGGGAAAAATTTGCCTCCGGGACGAGGTCACATGCCACAAGGCATTTTTTCCTGTAGTTTAGAATAGCAGTTTTTCAAGAATGGTAGATGTTTTATTAAAGTTGGCCTTCAGACAGACAGTCTAGCATTGCTTCATTTTCACAATGAAAAAAACATTCCAGTACAACAAACTAACTGTAATGTTGCCAGAATAACAAGAGCCACCAAGAACAACATAGTTCCTGCTCCAGCTGAAGGGCAGCACATAATGCAATCACACACTCCATCCTCGGTGACAAAGCCACTGTAACAGAAAAGTGTTGGCTTCTCATGGCCATTCATCTCTTAACGGCCGGTGCTGATGCTGCTGCTGGCACCGCTCACCTGTTTTTCTTTACCCTGTTTGTGCTGTGATGTTGTGTTTGAATCAAAAGAGTCGTTTTAAGTCTGCAGGTGAACAGATGTTGGGAGGCCACACATTTTTTTTTCCAACCTGACAGCAGCGGCTATTAGGTATTAGCTGGTAATGGAATATTGATTATCAGAAGCATCGATCACTTTACTGTAATTAGAGCAAAAGGGTACGACGTCCTCCACTTCTACAAACACGGAGACATAAAAGCTTTTACACAGTAAACACTCTTTCTCTTTGGCTCTGCCTATCTGCTGTTCCTTGTTACATACTGCTCAACCCCACACACACTCCCGCACGCGACACATATTGTTGTCTCAGATACACTGTGCCATGCTGTAGGTTTTGACAGTAAACTTGAACTATTTGTTCCTTGTGCAGAGAGCTCCTCCTCATCAGATAGGCGATACCACTTTACCACGGAGTGACCCCAACCTCTCAGCACCAGACAAAGGTAAAATACTGTATTAAGCATATTCTGTCATACACTCTCATACACTCACTAAAAAAAGCCTTGAAATAAACACTCACCTTTCAGGGAATCCCCTCCAGTAGAATAATAATGCCAACATGGGAAGGCACACTTTATTAAACCTTCTCTAAAGTGTAAAATTTAAAATATTTTTATTGTTTCATGTGTCTGTTATTGTTGCTTAAAAGGGCATTCCTCTCCCGTTATTCAAGAGTTCTCTCTGGAGCAGTAACAGGCAGCTTCTCTATTACTCATTGATGCTTACACAAGCATCCAGGGTGGCAGTCATCTGTCCAGACATGCAGTGTGTGTGACAGTTTGACCACAGCGTGAATGGAGGCATCTGTCTTCACGCAGCTGCTTCAGGGAGCATTACCTCCTCAGAATGCGCACACACACATAAATGCCTTCACACACACACATGCTGGGCTCCCATTTTCCTCCGATTCCTAACCAGCCACACCGCCTAGTTTACAGTTTTTCATCATCCCAGAAGAGTAATAAAACGACAGGTACAGCTCCTGCATCACTGATGGACATGTGTGACATTCATATGTATGAATGCATCTCTTAGTGAAGCCCCCATGTTGTCATTTTGCTCAGCATAATCAAGGGAAGATGCATATTTCTCACAAAAATATGCCTGTGAATTGTGACTGAAAGTTGACCCCCCTCATGTGTAATTTAAAAGAAAACCTGAGCATTTGATTGCTTTTCTCTGAACTGTAACAAAACTCTGAGTATACAGTGAACATGTGAAATGTATTTCCTTTCATCTGTGCTGCTCATTGCTACAAAAAAAAAAAAATAGAGCAGCGTTCAGAACAGTTTGTGAAATAATTAGAGGAGTGTGGATGTGATAACTTCCTTGTGACTCACAAATAAGCACACCTTTCCATGTGTGATCTGTAAATAATGCAGTGAGAGATAGATGAACTGCAACAGTATGGTAACTTGTCGCTTTTATGCATATGACGAAAAGTGCAAGAATTTACACGAAACCTGTGATTGTATGGAAGTGTAGTTTGTCACATCTTTTGTCTTGAACTGTTAATTATGACTCCAGATACCAAATATAGAGTGTTGTTAAGAAATGATGCTCACTAGACTCTAGTTTGCCACATAAGAAAGAAAAACAGCCTTTTGTCCCCATTTGTGTATCAGGCTTCCACAATGTTCTGTGACATGAACGTGATTACATTTCTTTTTTTAGTGAAATATCAGCACATGAAGTAGCTCCTTGACTTGAAGTAGCCACTTAACAGCAAAGTTTTGATTGAATGTGACCTAAAAACAACACAAGGACAATCAGAGATTACTAACAAAAGTCAGTAAGTCAGTGAAAATGTAGAAGTTTATTTATATTTTAAAGTTTAATCCTGTTGATATGAAATATTTATTCCGATTAAGTTATTACCCTACTCTCACACCAAATGTGGCATTGCACAGAGGAAGACCTTTTTTATTCTATTTTCTCTCTCTAGTCACGGCTTTTTCCCCCACAGCAACTACAACACTAAGACTAAATAAAAAGTAATCGTTGAAAACAAATCTCTGATAAAAAGAATTAAATTTTTTATCAGTGAATAAAAACTAAATGATAATGTGAAAGGCGACTTAATGGAAATATGAACTAATTGATGCGAAAAATGAACTGACAGACCTGTTGTACTAACATCTTGCATATCAATGATGTGTCTCTGCTGGAAATGTTCACTGATGTCAATGTTTCGTGGAAGGAAAAGATTAACAGATTTATTAACTGAATTTACAATCCCTCTGAAAACAAAGACAACAAAACAGCTGGGACATATCACACATGAAAGACTGAGACAAACCCCAACATGCTGACCTGACGCGCCAGATGGTTTATTACACAGAACCATCTGAGATAACGTCCTTAGAAACTGATTGGAAAAGGGCAGGCACTTTCAAAAAATACTTGGCAGATGATTGGATGAACCATCTGTCTATCACCGTCTATCACAGACTATCACTACTCACTGTCATCACACCTAAACCATGCCCGTAGCTGCCAGTAGTTCTAGGATGCTGATTGGTCCAAATCACTAGTGGTTCGGCTACAAGCGCCCAACTTAAAGCCTGACAAGATGGATTCTCACATGATCTCGTGAATCCAGCTGCCTCACAATGTAACCAACATGCTTAGAAGACATAAATATATAACATACACATATAACATAAAAATTAATGAAACTAGACTAAAAATAACAATGATGAAATAACTAAGATGTGGCTAAAACTAGAGCTGCAACTGTTAGTCGATTAATCAATTAGTTAATTGACAGAAAATTAATCTGCAACTATTTTGATAATTGATTAATCATTTTGAGTCATTTTTTAATTTTATTTAGCCTTCTATGATAATAAACTAAATATCTTTAGCTTTAACTGTTGGTCGGGACAAAAAGAAGACATTTGAGGACTTCACGTTGGGCTTTGGTAAACGGTGATCAATGTTTTTGGACATTGCATAGAGTAAATGAGTAATCTATTAATTGAGAAAATAATCAAATGACTAATCAATAATGAAAATAATTGTTAGTTGCAGCCCTGACTAAAACTAATATACATTTTTGTCCAAAGACTAAAACTGAATCAAATAAAGAGATTTACACTGGGCTGCGCTCCCCTGACCTGCTGTGTGAGTTTTGTGGCCAACTAAAATGAACTCTGACCCTTAATAAGCTGACCTCCACAATGCATGTCCATTAACAATCCAGCAATGATGGCTGCGATGTAACTCTGCGATGCAACTTGGACTAGGGTAAAAAAAATCAAAAGAGTGACAGAAAATAGCAGAACGGGGGATACCAGGTTGAAAAAATATTTTTGTGATTCTTGGCATTTACTGGAGGGTAATGCTTTACACACAGTAAGGCACTTCATTCTACATTGCACAAACTAGGTGCACTTGCACATTTGGTGTGAAACAGGCTTTACTGCAGTTTGACTCTGAAATCCAGAATGTGATCTTAATAAATGACTATGAACTGATCATTCTCACTATGTTATGTATACTGTATGTTACACCATTCATCTAAAACGTGCATAATTCCACATCGTGTTTTCACTGTGTTCTCCATGTTGTCTTGTGTTATCCCATAACCTGTTGAGTGACTTGAGATGTTTCTGTGTACTGTAAGTGAGACCCACACCCAGTAGCTGGAGCCTAGACAGTGTCAAAGAGGGCGCGCCATCCTTCTCTGACTCTGTTGGCAAATTGCTATGCCCTCCTGTACCTCCTAGGCCACCATACTCAGGTAAACTGGCCAATCACAGTGAATCCTCTTAATGAAGAATGGTACTAATCTTCCACTCCAACTTTTGACACCTTCTTCTTCTTCTTACTGCGGCGTTTTCCATCTGAGGCTCTCAGCTACTGATTCTCTGCTCTTTATATCATCCACATACATACTGATGCCAGAATCTTCTTTACTAACCGGCTTGAAATGCTGATATTTTCTGGTATGAGATGTGATAGCTCCAATTGAAATTCAAGACAATTCCCAGATTTGTATTTTTTCCTTCAGTCCCGTAGAGAAATGCTTGCCATTACATTTCAACAACAGTTTTTTCCACCACCAAACTCAAACTCTGTTTTAGTTATTTACTTATTTACAGATGCAACAGACTTGACTTATTCCCCAGTGCTGTCTGATGTATTGCACTGCCCAGCAGCGTAATAAGCAGATGGAGTGTTTTTTTGTTTTTTTTCCCCCTTCTTTTTCTGCCCTGGTTGCATAGGACAGTAACAGCTGTTGGATGTAGAAACAGCTTAAGGCAGCCTAAAGAACCTGCAGAACATCAGCGCTTATTTGATTCATTGATGCTTAAAGCCACTGGCCCCCTCAGCTCCACGTGTGTATGTTTGCGTGACTCATGCTGTGTCATCCTGGTGAATGGAAGAAAACGAATCCACTAATTTGAATTTGCCCTCTTTTCTTCTCCCTCTCTCTCTCTCTCTCACTTTCTTTCATCTGGCTGTCAGCAGGCTCCTCAGCTAAAAACATGAGGTCGCAGTCCCCTGCCCCCATGTCCAGATCGCCGCAAAAGGTTAGTTCCATCTGTGTTATTCACTCCCTCTGTCTGTTTGTGCACCGGTTAGAGTTTTGGGCTTTTTTTAGTTTCTCTTTCTTTGCCTGAGACAGCCTGACCTTGCTCAGTGACAGCCTCAGGCTTTCATCCTGCACCGCTAACGTCTTACCGGCCAGCTCCAGGGTCTTTATCCTACTCTGTGTCAACTCAAGACTGGGGAGCTTTGCATTACTGCTCAGTGAAGCTGCTAACTGCTCCAGAGCTGCAGATTTTGTAGTTTTACGACTTAGCTGTCCCAAAGAAGACTCAAAACAGGACTGGCTGGAGGGCATTTATCGTGTTAGTTAAATACACACCTGGTAGACGCCAACTGTTGTCCACTGTGAGAGGATATCACCTGGCCTGCTTTCCAAAAACATGCAAAACAAGATGGATTTATTCAACTTCACTACATGTACTTGACAGTGAATTTGAATTTCAAAGTGAATGTTCCTTTCAGCAGCTCTCAACTGAGATGTTGAAACAACTTTTTAATATCTGACCTCGAGTGTTTTTCTGTTTGTCTACAGATAAACTGATTATTCTCACTTTGTCTCCAAGCACTGATTTATTGCTAACGAGCCTCTTTAGTAGTTAATAACAGTCTGCATAAGCAAAAGAGGTCCAGCAAAGGTTAACTAAGCGTCAAGTAAGCTCTTAATGAGGGTAAAAAGTTTGAAACTTTGGTGAATCAAGGCTTGTCTCATGCTGACTGTTTTCTTCTTTGTGGGCTTGTCACAAGCAACAGTGCTAAGCTTCCAGCTTTGTTGCGGGTGTGATGTCTTCTTACATGTGACAACTACCAAGGATGTTTGTGTGTGGTCTGTGTTTGTATGTGTGTATGTGTGTGTGTGTGTGTGTGTGTGTGTGTGTGAGGCAAAGAGAGAGAACAAGTCTGGAGACCAAAGTGTGAGTGACAGCTTGGCACTCAGCATGCTCTGTCAATCAGATTTGTGTGCGTGTTTGTGTGTGTGCACGTTCCTTGTCAGTGCTATGGCAATAGAAGAGGCCCGGAGTGAGGTACCAAGCTGCCCATCACAGCACAGCCAGCGACTGGTCCTCAGTGGACCTCCAGAAGGTCCCATCGTCTGGCACATGATTGCACACGCGCCGAGCACACACATTACTCAAAGCAACCAGGGGCCCATTACCAGACCACAAACCCCAGCACAGTAGTGAACCTGCAGAAAACACATGGTGCCAGTCTGACAGGGCAGCAGTTACTCATCTCCAGAGGTAGAAATGATATTTAGTAGTAGCCTCTGTGTGGAAAACTGGGTCAGGAGTTAAAGCTGCTTGGCACCATTTGATTAAATCTACCAATTTTCATCATGCTGGCACCAAATGTGAAAAGGTTTATCTAGTCGTGCATGTCAAATGGATACCTTTTTGTGCATGCCCCTTGTAGCATGAACAGTACAACCTTACAGATCAATTGTATACTCCACTAGATCCAATTAAGTTTTAGTAGATATAATAACACAATGGTGTAATTGCTTAGAAAAACATTTTGATGAGTGATCGGATTTTTGAAGGGGGAAGTGCAGCATATTGTGTTTTTTCATCTCGGTGCACAATAACAGTTGATGGAGTGGAAAAACCTGCCCTCTCAATCTGTTCACTGACTGTTTTTAGTATTTATTGTTGCTGTATGGCTTTGTCAGCACACGTGTTGGAGATAACAGAACAAGGGATTCATACAGTATGGTAGTAGCATAAGCATAGTACCATTTTATTGTGATTCTTTAAAAAATGTCAAAATACAATCTTAAGTAATGGTACCCAAACAACATGTTTTGTTCATTCTTTATACTAGTGGTTCCTAACTTGTGAGTCGTGACCCCCCCCAAAGGGTCCAAATATTAATCTGAGTGGATCACAGAAAAAAAGATTCTGTTACATAAAGTTGTTGTTTTTTTCCTGACTTCACTGAAATTTTTGGCTTTTTTCTTGTGAAATACTTTCTACATTCACCACTTCAATCCTTCATATAAAACAACTTAAACAGCAAAATCCCTCTTTTGTTGAACTAATTGGTAGAAACTGCTTCAGGGCTGTTAAAAACAATTATTTTAATTATCACTTAATCTACCAATCATTTTCTTACTTAATTGATTAATTGTATTGTCTAAGAAAAGAAAAACAAAAGAAAAGAAAAAAGGCCCATCAGATTTTCCTAGAGCCTTCAAATTGCTTGCTATGTCTGACCAACATCCAAAACAAACATAAAATATAATCGGCTTATTGCACAAAAGACTATGAAAAGCAGAAAATTGTTTCAACAGGTATTGTTTGGCATTTATGCTAGAAAATGACTTAAATAATAACATCAGGCTGAAAATCAGTTCTACTCCACTCTCTAGTTGAACATTTCAAGTCCATTTTACCTCTGACCACACCAAGCAGTGATGTCATAGTGTACTGACACACCCTGTAGTACACCTCTGCATCATTGCAGCACGGTAAAACACTGGAGGTCAGCAAAAACAGATTTTCAGAGCATTTTAAGATGGTCTATACTTTGATTGATGATCATCGAAATAGTTGCTGATTCATTTTCTGTCAGTTAAATTATCAATTAATTGTTTCAGCTCTAAGCTACTTCTTTTCAAGGGATCATTAGCCAAAAAGGTGGTGAATCACTGGTCTATGCAATGAAAATTTAAACAAGACATGAGAAAAGGAAAGTTTATGATTTCCTGTCATTCTTTCTCTCCCTCTAGACCACAGTGCCACCTTTCACCCCTTCGCCCACCGAGTGCCAGTCTACTAGCCTGGTCTCCAACTCCCCCGTCCTGTCCGGCAGCTACAGTAGTGGCATCTCCTCCCTCAGTCGCTGCAGTGTGTCGGAGGCGTCGGGCACTGAATTACCTACAGGTGACCACCCGACCCACCCGCTGCCTCCACCCACAACCTTGCCAAACTCTGTCTCCAGCAGCTCGGACGAGCCGATCCGCAGAGAGAACAAGACACCGCCCCCTTATAGCGTGTACGAGAGGAACAACCCTCGCAGGCCTGTGCCGCTGCCCCACAGTCTCTCCATCCCCCCACAGACGGACCCCCCAGCCCTGCCACCTAAGCCTCACCAGCTCCGCACAGGCAGCATGAAGCTGGACGGAACCTCCGACCCCCGAGTCCCCAGACCAAGGCCTCTGCCCAGGAAGGTGTCCCAGCTATAGGTGCTGGTTTGGGTGGAGGGCTGAGGCTCGTGGCAGGAGGTGGAAGAAACACACTGGCGTATTTTGCACTTTTCTACTGGGCACTCACTTGTTTTTTTTGTGATCTTCAGCTTGGCATTCCTGACCTACACTCCAATAAAAGACGCAGGCCTATAGATTGACAGGCAGTCACAAAACTGAAGACACTGTCAAATAATGAAAGTCTCTTTTTGTATTTACTAGAGGGCATTGCATTGACTTTGACTTAGTCATTCCGCACTTTTAGCTCTAGTACATACAACAGGTCACCACAGTCAGTCGCAACATATGTTTACCAGAACACTCTAGAAAAACACAGTTTTGATAGATGTAATAATCTCAAATATATGTATATTGGTATATATGAGAATTGTTTTTGCCTTAAGTATTGGAAACAGAGTCTTTTATCCGTGAGTCTTGCACGTTTTTTTTTTTTTTTTGTAACCACTCTGTACATTTGTACACTGTATGGCTAAAAAAGGTGCTAGAGGCCTCGAGTATGCATTTCAGTAAAGTGTAGTAGACAAGGGTGTGTTCCCATAGTCATATCCACACATGCAATGGTACAACAAAGTCACTTAGAATTTGTATTCTAAATTTATTACCATTAAATACTCTCCACACTCAGAAGCTGCTGTTATACCTACATTTTAAGCCTGACTGTACCATGACATTTTCACTCAAAATAAAATATTTGGTAAACTTCGGCGCAGTAATGACAGCAATTTTGAGTTATTGCCACCTTAACAAACCACTCTACTGCCATGCCTTCTCTAGGATATTTAAATCAGCCTCTTACCTATCAAACAAGTGAAGATTGACCCCATCAGCAATAAAACCATGAACCGTGGACCAAACACAACTGCATATGTAGGTACAATGCATGCTTTGCTCAGAACTTGGAGTTTGCCATTGACCATTGCCATTTATGTGAACACACCCTATTCCTCCTGCATGATGTACAAGACAACCGGTCTTTAGGTGGGGGGGGGGGGGGTTACCAAGTATTGTGCCAAAGGAAAATGTGCTGTAAAGAAACTTTTTTTGGGACCTGGAATCAAGAAGCTTCGGAACTGCTCACCTGAAAAGACATTTTTAAGAGATTTGAAGAAAGAATTTTTAAAGTGATTTTAAGTTGACACCCAAAAATCCTAATTAAACTATAATCTACTGATCAGATATAACTCTAGACAAGCACAAACAAGGTTTTATCATCTGTAATATGACCAGTACTGTTATTATGAATTCTCTATTTGACAAAGCAGTAATTGGAACAAGAGTTTCACTGTCAGCAGTGACCTTAAAACGCGTGAGGACTGACACTCTATTGGAGAAATATTTACAAACTAATCATTGTCAAATATTTGTACAGCTGAGATTTGCTTTCTGTTTGAATAGAAAGATAGATATGAGTTGACAGCACTATAAAAAGTTGCCCAGTTCAACCGCATTGCTGCTGTGAAGTAAGCATTCTATGGCAGACAGATTTCACACTGTTTTGTAAAATAGAGGACATTTTGGCATAAAATAATCATCAATCTTAAATTCAGTGAAACATTTTTTGAGATGGGGTGGTGGGGGGGGGGTTAGCTTTAGTATTGTTTGTATGTTTCATTTTTGTATGGTTAATTTACTCTTTGATTTGTTGTGAATTTTGAGATTAAATATTCACATTAATCAGTACTTGAGAACCTGTAAATTATACAATGAGATTAATGTAAGTATGCCAAATATTAAATTTGTGTATTACAATTAATGTAAATATGGTGTTTTTAACAAAAATGTAGCTATAACAATTTACAGCTTTGAATGTATTGTTGAAGCAGCAAATTATTATTATAAATGTTCAAACTTTTATGGTTTTGTGAGTGTAGAAAAACAAAGGTCATGCATTATGACACCTAACACATTTACAAGTTCAATAAACTACCCTATGTAATACAAATGGATTGAACAACAGATTTCTGTTTATTAGATTTACTGTGAGCTTTTCTTCTTTTATGGCATGTTGAGGTTTCACTGAGGAAAAACACTCACCCACAACCCACATCCAGCAATGTCTCTGCCTTGGCCAAGTGCTCCAAAAAACCACATTGGGTTTGTATTGTTTGTGGGTGGGAAGCCAGTTAGGGATCATGTGGTTGTCAGTGTGTTATTAAACTCTACTAGTTGGACACATCTCTTTTTTGGTTTGGGATCTGAAGCAGATCATGTAAAGTTCAGTACACGTTGCACTGTTCAAGTGAAACCACTCACTTTAGGAGAAAATAAATAGAGGGTGACTTCATGAGCCACAAAGTAGTCTACATCTTCACCACGCTAACAGGATTTACAGGCACTAATAGGATTGGCGAACACAAAGTGAACTGATAACAATTTAAGGAAATTGCTGGTGAGTTTGTGTATTTGTAGAAGCGCATGGTGGTAAATGCGTTCAGTACCATGAAAATGTTTGCTTACAGGTGTAGTTAGGTAGCACAAGGATGAAAGATGGCTATCAAAAAAGGTGAAAGTTGGTTGCAGTTTATGTAACACTACATATAATAGTCCTTCCCTTGTGTATCATACTAGCAAACAATGGTACAATGGTGGCAATTTAGCATAATATGTTGGGGATACTAAAAAACAAGAACAAAGAAATAGAGCACTAAATTGTATCTGTTGAAAAGTTAACTAATGTAAAGATTTTATTGGACACATTCACAAAAAGTAGAACAGTATGTGAAACTGTGATTTATTAATTTGACAAAAACCAAAAAAACCCAAAAAAACCCAAAACGGTTATTGAACTAAAAATGAGGAGTCCTTAACATAATCTGTGAAACCAAAAATCATGCCAGAAATGTCCCTTTAAATGGCCACACCTTTTGGCTCACTTCCTGGTCTGGTGATGGAAGCAGGAAGTGATTTAAGGAAGAGGAATGATTAGCAATTCTTGGCGGGAAACCTGGATTGTAAATCCATCACTACTTGACAGCACAGCAAGGCACTGTATTCAAACTTGTCAAGGTAAAGTACTGTTTTCTTGGGACTAACTAAAGAGATTGACCCATTGATCAGGCAAGATCAATTATTTTTGTTTGTGATCATTAATAAGTGATTAAAACACTTTACCTTTGGGACTTTTAAAAGGCAACATTGATTTTTTGAGGAAACTGGTTAGCTGTTTGGAACTGGAAAACGGAAACAATACTAGTATCAAATCACACACCAAAGTAAATTTCACTCACCAATTTGCACTGTTTTGGTTTTAATATTTAGAAAGTGAAAGTCATCATACCCAGTGTTTCCCCTGTATTCATTCAGCAGCGGTGCACCGCCGCTGCTAAAGTTTCAGATGATCATTAATATCAACGGGCTACTAATGATTTTCACTCGTACACTGTACGAGCACAATAACACCCTTCGTTATTGTGGATTTTTTAGTCATCCTCCCTCTACCTGAAAGGTACAAGAGAAGCGTAGCTCCGTTAAGGCATAAGGCAGTGCGTGTGTGTGTGTGTGTGTGTGTGTAGTTGCGCGAGCGGCAGAAACGTGACGTGAAAGCGAGCGGAGCAGAGGAAAAGTGTAGCAGTAAGTTGTCAATCTGGCAGTAAATGTACAGTACAGGCTGCGTGTCAGTTGATAAATGCTGCAGCTCCTCAAGGCAGAGAACATGCTCATCTATCGAAGGGGGTAAGCCCCGAAGTTAGCATCAATGCGTTAGCTTAACTTGACCAGGCTCACTTAAGGTGGACTGACTTTTAAGGTGGACCAGCAATTTTCAATGTGTCAATCTCAGCCGCTCTTTAACAGAGAACGGAGAAATGTCTGGCTGGCTGATGAGTGTCTTGAGTTTATCATATGCTGCCCCAAAGCAGTCAACGTAGGGGAAACACTGATACCTGTACCATTTCTACCTGTCCCAGCCTGTGCACAATCCTACTGTAGCACACCTGCTTCATTACAGGCCGAGAGGTGTATTTGAAATTGATTGAGAACTGATTAGGTTTTTGTTTTGTAAAAAGAAGTATGATTTTTAGCTAATGGAGTGGCTCTGGAGGTGACAATGCTAGACTGTCAAGGTTTTTTTTTTTTTTTTTAATTCTTTGGTCCTTATACACCTTCCAAACATCAGTATGTTTGCTTTGTCATTGTGAGCATGTTAGCAAGCTAACGTTAGCATGTAGCTCAAAGCTAAATGCTGTGCAGCCCCACAGAGTTGCTTACCATGGTTGGAGACATGTTAGTCTTGTTAAGGCAAAGTGAAAGTACAAAAAAGTTAACTTGAATTTTATGTTGGCCTTCATATACAGGAAGTTGGTGACCATTTTCCCTCCAAAAACCATCATCAGCAATGCTACAGAGAATCTACTTTCAGGTAAAAACTCTTGGTTGGTGAACAAGGCACATGGTCATTTCTCCAAAGTAAATTGGACACTTATTTTTAGGACTGCTGCAATGTTTGAAGAACTGTCTTGTATAATTTATACCTATGTATTATGTAAAACTCCTATATTTGCGTAGTTGTTGCACTGAAGACAGGACCACCAATAAATGAAATGACCAAATCATGATTTATGTCTTTGTAGAAACAATCATGACCAGGTAAGCTGGAGAAGTTATTCTTAAAAGTTTAAATTAATGTCCAATTTCAGTTTGTGCCAGCCAGATTGACACTAAATTTTATTCTACATAAAGATGTAATTAGCTCGCTCTCTAATCTGCTCCTCTCCATAAATTATATATGATTGGACAGCCAAGCAAAGTGGCAAAGCCTGGAGAAATCTCCCTCTGGTACATGCGGTTCAGAGGCAGTGGATGAGTAACTGTTGTATAGTAACAGAAGACACATTCACACAGGGAAGCAAGTTCCCTGTTCATCACAAAGCATCTAATTACCCCACCACCACAGTTGAACTGAAGACTGCTCTGGCTGTATAATCAGCACAACGGTTGTGTGTTGATGGAACTGCACTGCTTGACCATGGGACCTTGAACAATTGCGAATTGTGTGTGCAAATTGTGTGTATTCCCTAACTACATATTATATTCCCTATAAACATACCGTGTGTGCGGGGCGGTGATCGGGGGACGAGCACACTTCACCTGTCAGCTCTCATCATAATTGTTGGTGGTTGGCTGTAATTTGACAGCAATTATCATGTCAGGAATGAATTCCCCGCTAATCGCAGAGTCTCCTTGCAACAGAGGGCACATATTGCAGCAACAGGAGAGACATGCCACCGCCATTCAGCATGCCTGGGAGAATTGTTGTCAGTTACAAACCTCCACGGGCTTGTCAATCTGCCCATTATTGAGAGAAGAGCCGCATTCTGCTTGTAGTAGGGGGGAACAAAGCCCGGTTAAAGGACAGGAGAGAGCTAAGCAGGCAACAAATTTCTGCTGATCCCAGACGTTGACATTTTGCATTTGTGGGCACAGATAGCTTCCTTACAACAAAAGGAAGCATAGCTTGCAGGCACGCAGCTGTAACAGCATGTAAATATTATGAACCTGCAGAGCTGCCTGTAATTGTAAAGATGTTCAGCACATTTCTAAAAGATGCAGCATTCATTACATCCAGCACAAGGTTTTCTCAGAGCAGTTTAGCCCTATTATACAAGCACTAAACATCCTCCGTTTATAGCATTCATGGGTGATGATATATAATTATCAGGGGACGGGCAGTGCTAGGTATTAATTTAAAGTTGCCTGAGGCGAATTTTGGAGAACACACAGCCGCAGAGAAACCCAAGGTGTTTGTCTCGCTCTGCACATCTCTCCAGGGAGAGGAGAAGCTGGAGCAGCACTGCAGGGAGCAAAGAACCTCCATCTCAGAGGCACACTGAAGAGAAGTTTCAAAGGGAAACTCACAAGAATAGATGGCGTGTTTTATCTTTCTGCTCCACTCCTATATCTGCTCTGTTGTGTTCAGCAGCTTATGGGGGATTTTCACCTGACAGCTTCAAATACTGCAGGTTGTTTTTAATGGCACGATGAGTGAAGTTTAATTTTTTGACTTGTGCTGTCCTCAGAGGAGGACTATTGCCTCAGCTGAATGGGGAGTTGTCTGCTAGTTTCAGATTTCCAAATGCTTTGAATGCTGAAGAGGAGTACAAGATAAAAAGAGATCAGGGAAATGCAGGTGTGTGTGTGTGTGTGTGTGTGTGTGTGTGTGTGTGTGTGTGTGCGCACGCATGCGTTCTTGGAAGAGATATGTGCAGATTTGTGCAGTATTTTTCTAAAACCACTGCAGGAAGGTGTAGGGCAGGGTTCAACCTTTGAGCTAACTAGATGTAGGAAAATGACTTGAATGTTAAACATTCAATCTGTTATCACACTTTGTGGCAAAGTAAATATCTTCCATAAAAAAAGTACTTTATACTGGTAAATAAACAATTCAATTATTTGTTTAGACAATAAGTAATGCACCTTAAAACAAGACCAATATAACAGACAAAATACTTGAAATGAAACGTTAAAAATTGATAATTGTAGGAACAATGCATTTAAAACATAACCTCAAAATTACTGTATGTTAAAAAATACAGACCATACTGTTTGTCAGAAAACAAGCAAGAAAACACCTTCTGTGGGTATCATATACTTACAACTGTAGTATAACTAGTACTAATTATATAACTTGTTAATCTTGTTCCTACCATTGGCAGTAATACCGTCACCCCAAAATTTATCAGCATAAAACAAAATACTGGGCATAAAACTGATTGAAAACATTAATCATGTTTTAGATTTACTGATGTCACCAGATTCTTGTTATCTGCATGTACATTAAACAATTTTTAACACAACAAAAAAGGTGCTTTTTAATATTTTTTGTCTGCCTCTATGTTGGATTAAAGCTTTTAAAATAGTAGAATCTTAAGTATGCTTTAAACAAAGTAGAAACCCTGAAGAACAGTACAAGCTCAAGTCTCTGTAAGCTTAGAGGCTAGAAGTTGCTTGAAAATTGCGATTTTGAAAAAAACCTTTGCACATCACAGTGTAGCTGTTCCACTGTACATTCATCTTAGATTCTAGGTTAAAGACGGTTTTGTTTTTTATAAAAGGAATCAGTGGAACACAGTCTGCACTTGAACTTTAGACTTAAATATCACACCAGACTATATTCATTACACCTTGTATATCAGGGTACGTACTGTTTTGATTCCAATCTTATAAACCAAACCACAGAACTCTGAATTTAGTGATTTGTGTGTTTTTAACCTAAATCAAAAGCTTTCAATGCATTTACACTCTGATAGAAAAACACAATTTTGAAGATGTTTTCACCAAACAGTGTTTAATTAAATGAATTTATATCAACTTTGGTAAATGACATAAATACTACTGGAGGCATTTTATTTAAAATAAAAAAAAGGTATGCAGTCCCTTTTGCACCTGAGACCAACACTTGAACCACACTGCTGCAGTTCTCTCATTTTCATACACCCCTATCCTTCCCAGTGACTCATCCTCCGAAGGTCAGAAAAATGGTGACCCTGTTTACTGAGCTCTCGTGCCTGCTGAGCGTCGATCCTGGCTTCCACTCCAGCCCTCGTGCTTCAGTAGTCCGTGTAGCCGGACCAGAGGGCAGCTACATCGAGACTCGCATCAGGCCAGCCATGTTAAAAGGTACTCTTTTGCCCTTATCTAACCTTGCTGTCACCCAGCCTCATTCTCTGTGGGGTGGATATTTAATTAAATGTTAGGCCTTCTCCGTCTCTGCTCTCTTGGGTGATCGCCTTAGTTCTGCCTGGCTAGTTTGGCTGTGAAGAGGCCTTTCTTGTTTCTCCTACACACATGAATAAACATAAGGTCAGGTAAGATTTTTAAGCATTATCCCCCATAAGGGTTTGCTGTTGAGTTAAAAAACCAGCTCAGGGGGCAGTAGGAAAGTAAACCTCTGCCAGTGTAAAGTGGAGTACTTCGGGCTAGAGTAGCTTGAGAGAGAGTATAATTTAATATGCTTAAAGGGATAACCGCCATGAATGGAGAGTGACATAATCGGGACAATCACACATGATACTGTTTGTGTTCAACTGCTTGCTTCCAATGTTTCCCTCAGCTAAAATCATACAAATTGGAGAAACAGTTTGCAGGGAAAAAAAAAAAAAATGAAAGCCTGCTGTACAGGAAAATATAAGGCTGTCAACTCAGTTTGTTATTAAGTGTAGAAAGCTTACATTCTAATATGTACATAGCTACTTACAGTTCTTGCATGCTGTGTACAGTCTTTTAGAGAAAAAGCTCCTTATGTCCACTGTCTTCTTTTTTAGGAGGCATTTCATTGCTGTAATATTGTGGGTTGATACAAAAAACAGTAAAGGACAACAAGTTTTACAGTAATTAAGTAGACTTGGATTATAACTAGTTCAAAATCACTGGTGCTAAAGTCACTTACAGTGATGCTAATGTTACTTACTATAGTGTAAGCTATTTCTGAAGCTCTAAAGAACTGCTCAGTCTGATGAAGTTATACTGTTTTCATGATGCTCCACATTGTAGACTGGTGGAGGACTGTATTCAAGTGCATTAGCAGTGTTGCCAGATAGGACTGACAAAAAGTAGCCCAATCGAAGCCTAGAACCAACCCAATTGTCATAAAGCTAGTGTATTGATCCTATTGCCTCCAGTCTTCTTTTTTATCTGTATAATTAGGCTAGAGTCAATACCAGAGTAACAATAACAGACGTTTATAATAGAAATCATAACTTTTTCAGATTTTAGATAATGTTACATTTAATGTAATTTTCCCTCATATGAGCAGCTGCTGCAGGTGTTTTACCACAGAACTCTGACAGAATTATAAGTGGAATAGGCAATAAGTTTCAATTTAGTTGTAACAACCTGAAAGGACGTTTGGTTTAGACTGTCATCGAGCTGATGCCATGTTCATGTCATTTATGTCATTTATGGTATGGACAGATTGTTAACTTACAAGTGTTCATGTCATCAGGACTGTTAGCATATGATTATAGAGTCGGTTGTATAAAGATTAATTGACAATATAACACCATACAATTAAATGTGGGTTTATTACAGTGAACATCTGTCTTTGACTGATGTGACGCGTCTATGTTTGTTTGGTTTTCAGGTACTTCCATAATATGAAGTTAGACATATTGGAGCTTTCAGAAAAAAATTCCAATCATAATTGGGACCTGGATGTTGACGTGAGCGCAATTTACAAATCGGAAATTCATAATTATGATAATTCTGATATGACATGAATGCTGCATTAGCCTTCTGGACTCTGTTGACTGGGAAAGACACCCTTGCTTGCTAAACCATTTCATATTTGGAAATTTTAGGCCCCAGAGATGAACAAACCATAGTTTACAGTATAGTCAGTAGTGAAATCCATCCATATTTGAGCCAGAGAACAGTAAAGAAGCTGTGAGAGAAAGAACCACAGGGGAATACAGAATAATTTTAGAAGTTGGAAGAAGAGGTTTTCGGTAGCAGCGCGGTCGAGAGGGGTCAGATTTCAGAACACAGACTTTGCAGCGTACACTTTGTAGAAACCGTCGCTGTACATGGAAAAAGTAAGAGCACTAAAAGTAGTGGGTGTTTTTTTAAAATATGTTGGTTCTGTGAATACATGTAACATTCAAGACTTATATACACTAGTATCCAACAATGCTTTGTGTAGCATACAGACTCTCAAATCAGAGCTTGGCAGCAGAGCTAACGGCAGCTGCGCGAATCTCCTTTGAATTTACAAAGTGGTTATGCCTTCTCTGCAGAGTTCAACAAAAGCAGCTAACTGGCTGCCAAAAGAACAGCAGAAAGACTTTTGTTTCTATGGCATTCTGCATACTTTTCATTGTGCAGCTTGTTTTTGCCTGCTCTCAAATTATAAATGGTGTTTCAAAAGAAAACACTGTCAGAAGCCCAAGTATGTGATGAAGGTGGGTGGGGGGGGGCTTGCGGCAGGGGGTAAGCCACAGGAAGGATAATGCACTGCTTGAGCACGCATGGTTTGATTCCTGCAGGAGAATGAGTTTACTGGGCTATTGCCGCTTCAGTTAGACAGCACAGAATTGTTCTTTTGTTCTGGCAGTGAAGCTCTGGGGGGGTTTCTCACAATGAATTCCTATTGATTTTTCTGGTCATGTCATCAAATTGTATGTGGCTTGAATTGTGACTACTGTTTTCTCATCTGCTCCCTGAGGTTCCTCTCCTCTATAAAGTTTTTATCCTATTTGGATGAGGCAGAACTAAACAAAAGGCAAGAAGAATGAAAGCTTGAATAAACCTGGAAAACAGAAGTAAACACAATGATTAGACCTGCCATTTAAGTCATCTTGTTCAATAAAGTTCCAGGAAAGTTGATGGATTTTCATCTTGCGCCATTTTTTTGTTGTTGTAAAGTTTAGGCTACAAAACAGACACATGATGTTTTGATGTTACCTATGAGGACATGCAATGTTTGATACAGTCTCACTTGTTAGCAAACTTCTAATTTAATATTAGCAAACTTAAATTACTATGAAATTGCTGAATTTATGACTCTTCTCTTCTACCTATCTATTGTACCTTTTTAATAGGCAAGATGAGATCTAAAAGATGCACAAAGTTAAAGACATATAAATATGATTTGAAAAAGAATACAATTAATGTAGGCTAATTGCCTTTTGTGACCACAGTAGCTGCTGTTCAGCAAAAGACATAGTCTTGTTAAAAACCAAACAGCAACTACCATGACTTAAGAAGCCAATGTGGAAGTACCTTGAAGTGCAATGCCACCGACATACGCTATTTGCTGGCTCCAAAAAATCCCTGGCTCCAATTGACTCCCACTGAAAAAGCGTAAACATGTCTAGAGAATGTTTTTTTTTCAAGAGGTCATTATGGTCTCAATCACTAAATTCAGGCACTCTAATAAGTGTGTGAAAATGATTGCTCTCTTAATAAGATTTAAAGTTATAATCTCGAAGATTTTCACTTAAATAAATGTCTGTTAATATGCTGCCCTCAGTATATGTGCTGTGATACACCTTGGTAGTTAGACAAACTCCGTCCTGACATCACAACCGTGGAGACAGTTGTCCATTGTCCACAGGTTTAATGACATAAGAAAGAGTAAAACTAAAACACACAAAAGGCATAATGAATACAAAATGCTAATTTAACAATTGTAACAAAATTTCCATCACTCAGTGGTTGATCCGCCAAAAAGGGTAGGCAGACCTAACGCAACAGATCGCTCTTCAATTCACTTGTGCTAGCATGACGTCACACATCGACGCTGTTTGGATCTCTGGGAGTGAGGTCCAAAGACACACCTGCAATTACCACTTAATGCCATATGGTGCCGCCAAAGAGAATGAAATGATTATCTTCGAGATTACCAATTATAGTAGGCTTTTATGTCTGCTGTGTGGGCATGATTGACAGCTGTGATTGACAATTCACTTACCTGTTCTATTTCTCTCTATTAGTAAAATACCATAAATAGTATTTTGTAAATACAAGTACTTTGTGACTAACTTTAAAAAGACACCACAGCACACATACACTGAGTCGGAGAACTTCAGTTAGCATCTACACTGTACTGCACACACTCTGGTATGCTATAATTTTCACACCAGGCATCTTCTCTCTCATTCGCTCTCAGTGTGATACTGCAGCCATCTGTTAATGTGCTGCAGTCTTAATTATGCTCACATCACACTAAGTCAATCAGAGGTGCGCCTGAGCCAACTGTAACACACCTAGCAGGGGCTTTACGGATCGATAAACTATCCTCCCAGGACTACTGAAGCTATACCAGCTTAGCCCTTTGCAGTCACTTAGTCTCGGCACAAGGGTTTTTTTTTGTAGAGGTGCTTTAAAAGACATGTTTGTACACACTGTATCTCAAGCTGAATATGCAGATATTGTGTCTGTGGTCATTTAGTGGTAATACCTTTTTGCATGCATTTCATCCCAAACAGTATAGATTTCTCATGGTTCACTGGTCTCATGATCAGTGATCCAGCACTGACCGCCATGTTGCTTCAGTGCACATGGAATGGTGGATGTAAAATTAGAAAAATGATGTGTGTGTTGTGCTTTCACAAACCTATTTTACTTTGTGATATGAGTTTAATTTTGTGAAGAGCTTGGTAAAGTGGTGCACTATATTGGCTGGCCCGCCTTGTATGATTTTTGCATAGCTGTATGTGACATTTTCAAGGCGTCCGGCTTGACATCAGTTGCATTAAACATTAGCAGCAGGCTGAGCAAACTGTTGTTGACACAAAGCAGTGGTAGCAGTGAAGCCAGCAACGAACAAAAAAAGTGTATTTAAAAATAATGAGCTGCGTGGGTTCTCAGAGTGCCAGCAATATAAGCTACTTATATCATGAACCTTAACACAGATTAACATGAGGCTATCTCAGAGAGGTGGTATTTTAGTTAAATATTAGGATCCTACAGAAAAAAACAAATTGGATTTTCCTGAGCATACAACTCCTTGACAGTAATCCAAGGGGAAACATAGAGTCCTATACCATCTTATAAATAAGAAAACTTCCCACTTATACTTTCTAATTGGCTCATTTATTGTTTAGTGGGTGGCTTATTTAATGATTTCCATTTGTTTACTGCAAAATAAATAATACATGCAATGTGTTAAATAGAGTATGACTTTTCTGTGTTAAGCAGCAGAGGAGGCCTTCTATAACACAGCAAGACTGCATGAAAGGGACATTTCTCTCACCATTAGTAACTTGTAGCGTTCATAGCTAACTTTCCATCGTTTGGATTTCATCCATCCATGATGTAAAGAAAGGGGTTTTTAGAGAAAGGAAAAATAAAAAGGCTTATAAATGAACCTAACAGTCTGCTGGTTTAGTTTGTGAGTTATGAGGAACAACACACCCAACATGACCTTTATGCACAGTGTTACCTGGAAGTTCTGTGTAAACATAGCGCCAGGGTGTTATTGGTCTACAGCGTCAGTTTACTGGAGCGTGTAATGCGTTCTTGAAAGTAACCTTGGCATTAAATATCATTCATTCAAGCACTAATGAACAGTCTCCACCTAAAATGAGTTGGATACATGGGACGCTGTTTATTTACCTGCTGATAACTTTTCACACTTCCTAAAATTTCTGCCGTTTGCTTGTGCATGTTTCACTTAACCATTGACATTCAGCCAACCTCATTCCAAATCATCTCTTGGTTCAAAAGTTCATGTGAAGAGGCGCCGTTGTACAGAGTGTTAGTTCTCTGCCCAGTCTGCTCTCTCTCCCTCAGCGGGTTATCGGGCTCCATCGGAAGCTTGGCTCTAATCTGCCGGCTTGGGGGGGTGTTTCCTGCGTCGGGGCTGTGGCCCAATCCATCTGTCTTCATCAGTGAGCCGGGGCGGCTGTGGGCTTGGGCCAGCAGGACCCCGCTAAGCACCAGCTGCTAGCTGCCTTTTACACTGATTCCCACCAAGTGGGACATATTTACAGTACAGCAAGCTGCCCGGTAAGATTGGAGGACCTTTCAGCTCTTAGCACCTCGATTTTTCTTTTTTCTCTTGTGGTTTCGCTCTGTCTGTTTACCCCCTCAGACTGTGAATACCCTCCACAGCCTTTGCTTTATATGCCTATTTATCAGTTTCTGTATCAATGTGTCTGCCTGTCTCTCATATTTCAGGGTATAGAGGTTGACATGAGTGCAAAAAGGGTGTGCACGTCAGTTTGTTGTTGGTCCTTTGCACCAGAAAAGGCTTTTGACAGTTTACGATGGATGGGCGATATAGTTGTTGGTTTAATGATGCCATTTATTTACTTAGACTGCCAAAGATATCTCTCACAGGCACTCAGCTTGCCTCCACTAACACATGAAGCCAAACAGAAAGTTCAATCTATAGATATAAGATAATTGTTTTTTCAGATGTCATTCCCACCATGATCACTGTTGCCATGGCTTCAGTGTATGATAGAGGCTCAAACTGTTATTTTCAACCTTTTTTTCCCTCCTGAGGCTTTGTTCAAAATCACACCATTATTCACTCATTCACTACTTCCTACACAAAAGACACTCAATAGTTTATTCGTAGTCGTAGTTGAGCAATAAATCAAAAATTTGGACATTTATCAATCATCATCATTTTGTCATCACTTTCAGCTTCAAGGTCACACAACAGTAATTTCTGATGGTTAGCAGAAATTGTACATGCCATGGATACTACTATTTTTGTTCCATTGTGGACTTTTTGAGGGTAGTATGTAATGGATGAATTTACACACTGTGAATTTGGACACTCAAATAAAATGGTGGACAGTAAATATTTCAACTGCCTGTTGCTGTGTTCTTTGCTTTGTTCCTCAGCTCCTCCATCCATTTGCCCATGTCCATCTATAACACTTTCACGATAATGATGAACTCAGCTCCTGCGTACCCCTCTCTAGCTTAAAGAAATGGTTTTGGTCACAGCTCTTAATAATTAAAAAGACAAGTTCACGAAATATGCTGCTGAAGTGCAACGATTTGTTAATAGATAGGATGCAAAAGTGCACTACTAATACTACTACTACTTCCTCTGCTCAGTCAGTAATAGAGGCAGGTGACCCTGTAGAGTGGGTCACAGTGACTGGATTGATTTGGAGGGGCTGCTACTTAGCATGGCGAGACACTAAGCTAATTACCTCCCTCATAAACACCAGGCTGGCCTTTAGCTCCTATTGAATAAGGCCACAGGCTCTGAACGATGAGACTGAGGAGACCCAGAGGCCGGGGTTCCTTCCTATGGAAATCAATTTTGGTCTAAATGGCAATGAGATTAGCACAGTACTGATCTGATCCTTTGATTTTTTTTTTTCTCTCTTCTTTCCAACTCCCCACAAGCTCCCCTTTCTATTTCAGCTGCCCTGGAGTATTGTCATGTGAGCAAATGTAGATTAAGTAGTGTGTCTTCATCAGACGGGAGAAGTAGTGGAAATGTCACTTGAAAGCGTACTAGCAAATCACATGATTTATTTTAAGCCATACTAGCGGCTTGACTAAAGGTGTGGCAATGTCGGTTTGTCAGTCCACCACTTTGGTTCAGACTGAAATACTGTATCTCAAACTTTACTGGATGGATTGCCATGAAATTCAGTGCAAAAATTCATGATCCCAACAGAAACCTGCTGACCTGGGTGATCCATGACTAGCATTCAAACCCCACTATGCGGTTGTTATTTTTATTTTTTAGTGACAGTCCTGTCAGCCTCAGCTCTACTAGAACTGTGCTAAGTAGAAAATGTTACCATGCTAGCACGCTAATATAGGGAGCATTGAAAACATTATAAATGCTAAACAACAGCATTGTGAGTATGTTAGCATTTAGCTCAAGGCACTGCTAGTACAGCCTTACAGAGCCAATAGCATTGCTATAGATTCTTTGTGTTGCACAAATTCTGTAACACTTATTTAACAAAAAAGTGTCACGTGATCTGTTTTACTAAAAAAAAACCTTGTCAAAGTGGCTTAAAATTGTTAGCATGTGAAGCACGTGCATGTGAACATGTAGCACAATAAAATAGTTAAAAAAAAAAAAAAGATATCCAATATCAATACAATATCCTCATCCACTAAAAACAATCCCATTCCTTGTGAAGCATTGTTTGAATGATACAATGGCAAATGAAGTTTGTCTTGTAAATTATTCCAATATGAAAAGGCAGTTTTGCTAAAGTCTAGAGAAGCCATTTAAGATTGTTCATAGCATGTGTACCTCAATACAATCCATAGACAAATGTTGATGACAGCAACAGAATTCATCTTGTAAAATAAAATAAGCTTTAGCGTGACATACCACAGCATGTTACCGCACATGTGATATTTTGCTCTACACACTTACCTGACAAAGATGGAGATTGTATGTCCTCTGTGATTGCAGCAAGAGCCATCAACTGCATGCCCTCCTACAGCGTATGCAGTTGATGCTCCGGGAAATAATGAAATATACCTGCTGGCGTTCTTTCATGTGCCGGTCTCGTCTTGATGTTTTCAACAGCGAGGGATGAGGGTAATACACTCTAGCGTTGGCAGTCACGCTACAATAAAGCACGATGTGTGACAACAGCATCGCTCCGATTGATACTGATAGTACAATGACATTTCTTGGCAGGCCAATAAAAGAAAATGTCTGCCCACCATCTCCAGCGCTGCTCATCCTATAGTGAGTCAACATGATCCCATGGGTAGGGTTGAATGGGAGCCTAGGCATGCATGTACTGTACATATGTGTTTGGTACAGTATGATGTGATTGCATTCTCATAATGGTTTGTGTGTGTGTGTGTGTGTGTGTGTGTGTGTGTGTGTGTGTGTGTGTGTGTGTGTGTGTGTGTGTGTGCTGGGGTTCTTCTGACAAATGGAAAGGTGAGTGTACATCTGTGTTCTTGTGTGTGAACTAACAGCTGTATTGGCAGCCATACAGTGTGGAAGAGGTGCCATTTTATGGAGCCCGTTGAGCACTTGAGGTATTTCGTAGCTAATTCTCTATTTATATGTTTCAGTCACACCAACCAAACTCTACTACAAGTGACATGTCCTGTAAATAAATGTGTGGCTTAGTGAAGTGCCTATTTAACTATGGTTTATTTTGACTGCTATGAGCATACAGTATTTAATAATCTTTTTTCTATGCGCGTGTGTTGATACAGACTTTGGTGTGAATCAGAGGAATCGCAGCCTCTGCAACCATCTGAGCAGGTTCTGCAATATGTACAGCAAGGGGAGAGGTGGCGTCGAGTGGGAATAGGCCGCTCTGTCTGGAAGAGAACAAAAGACAGATCCTACCTCAGGTTTCATTCTCACACATGATATATTAGACGGCACATCAGCTTCTCTTCTGCCCACCTTCATTTCTCTGGGGTTGTGGTACTGCGACAGTGAGCATCAGAGGCTAATTGTGTTGGATCTAGACACAGTGAATCTGCATGGGCCTCCAATTCTCTTTCTTTTTGGCATATCTGTCTTATTTTTTAGTTTGTCCAAGGGCGACTGCATGCAATCGTCATTGGATTAGGCAATGCAGAGCCTTTTTTTATTATCAGTATTGGACCCACTCTAGCCATCACTTGATTGATGTCTGCTTTTTTTTGCCTTTCACCTATGTTGAAACATAGCCAAAACACTGCTTTCCTGCAGAATGTTACTCGGTTTTTCGTCATTTTCTCATAATCTTACTCTTTTTTTCCTCTCTCTCTCTCTCTCTGAGGGATTATCCCTGAACCTTAAGCTCGTGTTCCATCCTAACTGTGTCAAACTCTTAAGATATGCAGTAAACAACGCTGGCATCGGAAAGCAGAGTAGAACAGAGACTGTGCCATATGTGCTGTGCTAGGGACAACATGCATGTTTCTCTATGAAGATGCTTTAAAATGTTAATTGTTGTGCTCTGTGTTTAATCATGGGAGAGAACCTGCCTCCTAAATATAGCAGTGCTTCCTGTCCGTGCTCACTCAAACGAACAGGGCTGATTTATATTGCATAGGGATGACATTAAAGACAGCTTCCCTACAGGATTCTAACACCAATATTCTATGCACATTTTCAAAGCAGTGTTGAGCTAAAAGCTGTCCAAGCTCTGTGTAGAAAGCAAACACAGAAGAAAATCAAGCAAAATTTGAAACGGAACATAAAAGGCCTTTTGTTTCTCATGTTTTCCTCCTTTCTCTTCCGGCTCCAAGCACACCTCCATCTCCCAATCCCACCTCCATCTTGCTCAAAAAGCTGCATCTCCCATCAATGCCCCCCCCTCCAAACCCCTCCCCCCTCTCTCCATCTCTCCTCCAGCAGTTGATTTATTATGCCTGTTACTCAGTGAGGGCATCATAGCGCCGCTGAAAGCAGCATGCCGTTTGCAGGGCACCAGCGGCGCCTTTGTCTGCGAGGCACGCAGCTACCAGCAGGCCTTTGGATGCTTGTTGCCATTTCCACTCTCAAATTTGATTGCTGCAGAGAAATGAAAGCCATATCATACCACACCTCACGTGGGGT